>NC_134687.1:474688306-475010806 GCF_050947455.1 Rhinoderma darwinii | reverse complement strand
ACTGTTTTAAAACGGTGTCTGCAGACACGGTAGCCTGTTAAAGCAATGCCATAATAGTTCGGCATTTTGCGTTAACAGGCCAACGCCCGTGACATAATAGTACGTCATAGGGTGTTAAGGGGTTAATGAAATCAGGGCACCTGCCACTATATCATCCTGCCCACTATTATGGCAGCATGAACCTGCTGGCAGGTTCGCACACGGACGCAGTCATTTTTTAGCACAAACATTTAATGCAGTTGTGTGGTGCTGAGAATCTGTGCTGTGGATACGTGGTTACATTGATATGTAGCTTCACATGCCCAGCATTAATGCAATGCATGATAAATAGGTAATGTTTTATTCAGTTTAACTGGTGTTATATTTTCTATGCCTTAAAGACAATGTACACCTTTGAAGAGAAAATGTATGTATATATTATGTGATTTTAAACAACTTTTAAATTGACTTCTTAAAAAATGTTTTTACTTTTTAAGATACAGTTTCTATATATCCCATAAAAGCTGTATTGTTATCTTTCAGTGAAATCAATGAGTTCAGCTGAACCGACAGCTCGTCTGAAAGCTGGTCCTGATAAACTTAGACGTGATCAATATTAGGTGGATCCTGTATGTCAGACACGCCGGACCAGCTTTCAGCCGAGTCGTCACCTCAGCTGATGGAACAATACAGCTTCTATTTATACAGGATACATAGAAGCTGTATCTTAAAAAAATTTTTTAAAGAGAGTTTACTTAAAAGTGGTTTGAAATCACTTAAAACATTGATTTAAAAATAAAAATAAAAAAAAAAGGTTTCTTCAAAGTTTTACATTACCTTTAAAGAGGCTCTGTCACCAGATTTTGCAACCCCTATCTGCTATTGCAGCAGATAGGCGCTGCAATGTAGATTACAGTAACGTTTTTATTTTTAAAAAACGAGCATTTTTGGCCAAGTTATGACCATTTTTGTAATTATGCAAATGAGGCTTGCAAAAGTCCAAGTGGGTGTGTTTAAAAGTAAAAGTCCAAGTGGGCGTGTATTAGGTGCGTACATCGGGGCGTTTTTAATACTTTTACTAGCTGGGCGCTGTGAAGAGAAGTAACATCCTCTTCTCTTCAGAACGCCCAGCTTCTGACAGTGCAGATCTGTGACGTCACTCACAGGTCCTGCATCGTGACGGCCACATCGGCAGCAGAGGCTACAGTTGATTCTGCAGCAGCATCAGCGTTTGCAGGTAAGATCGACTTACCTGCAAACGCTGATGCTGCTGCAGAATCAACTGTAGCCTCTGGTGCCGATGTGGCCGTCACGATGCAGGACCTGTGAGTGACGTCACAGATCTGCACTGTCAGAAGCTGGGCGTTCTGAAGAGAAGAGGATGTTACTTCTCTTCACAGCGCCCAGCTAGTAAAAGTATTAAAAACGCCCCGATGTACGCACCTAATACACGCCCACTTGGACTTTTGCAAGCCTCATTTGCATAACTACAAAAATGGTCATAACTTGGCCAAAAATGCTCGTTTTTTAAAAATAAAAACGTTACTGTAATCTACATTGCAGCGCCTATCTGCTGCAATAGCAGATAGGGGTTGCAAAATCTGGTGACAGAGCCTCTTTAAGGCTTTATTCAGACGACCGGGTTCGTCTGACCCGTTTGCACAGATCCCTCATAGACTTGAGTCTATTGAGGGATCCAGGAAAACGGTTAAAAATAGGACATGTCCTAATTTTTCCCGGGCCATGTGAATAGCCACATAGACTCACACTTAGACCCTATTCAGACTACTGTTTTTTTTTTGTAACGGCCGTTACATGTCCGAGTTTCCCTGTCGTCTGGATAGGACCTAAGTGTGAGTAAAAAATAATAACATTTGCTGAACATAGATACTATAAAATCTATTAAATTAGGAGGTTTCAAGGGGGATATACACCTACTGACGTTTCTTTAAAAATCATAACACTGAAAACTTATTGCGAACCAAAAAACTGGATAAAAGCAAGTGGCATTGTATGTAAATGAAACCTCTAAACACCACCATTGACTTTGAGTAAAGCGTCTTATTAAATTCATCAGACATATACATTTATCTGCGTGATTCGACGTTCCGCCAGTAGAGTAAAGGCATTGTTATACAGTGTACAGAATAGAGCAGTATGTGTGAACAGCCCCATACAGCTTGCTGCTTACCACAATAGTATTGCTGTGTTATTAGTGCCGCAGGTCTGTGCTTTTGTCAGCATAGTCAGTAACTGATGGAGGGTTTGGAGCAAGCTTTACACGGGCTGATAGTTATTGAGTATTTTACCATTAGGTGTTCAGGACAGTGTATTTGTTATTCACAAAAGGTCTGTTTATATTTGGCATGCAGGGGAGATCAAGTAATTGTAAAAACAAAAAGGAAATGAAACCTACGGTTTGTATTTACCGGATATGGTAACACAGTGCATAAAAAGCGTCATCATTCTTAGTTTTACCAATGGATTTAAATAAATGTTTAAATAGTTCTGTCAGTTCCTGAGTGCTTCCTAACAACTTTACTTGCATTGACTTGGTCCACTGCTAGGGTCTCCACTTCTGGCTGGGGTACGAGCTGACTCTGGACAGAGGTTGCGTGTGGGATCCTGTGGGCGACCCCTACATGGGCCTTCTGCTTCTTCTCTTTAGCGGGACTACTAGAGTCAGATCGTATGGGAGGGATAACAAGTGGGCGCTCTTTGATGATCTGCGTGTCCACCGACTGTCTTGCCAATAAAAATGGAGTAGGATCAGGCATTGCATCCACAGGTTCACGCAACATTATCTTACGACCATCTGCCCCAAGCCTATAGACCTCTGCAAAGTCAGCATTAAGGGGTGTGGACAAGCTCTTCTTCATCCTTCTTCTTGGAGTCTCAGGTAACTTTTCTTTTGGAGGAGATGGCTTATAGGTGGACATTACCGGGCTTCCGGGAGGAGCAGCTTCAGGTGCCCCGCTTGAACTAAGCAGCTTCTTCTTTGTTGCATGCAACTGTGCTGTAAGATACGCAATAGTGCTAGCTCTCTGCTCCAATTCGCTGGACAACATGTTGAGCTTATGGCTTTTAACTTTCAGTTCTTCCAAATATTTCTTCTCTCTTTCCTTTATTGTATTCTCCAGCACCATTATCATTGCATTTTTCTGCTCGAGCTCCTTTATTAGCTCATTGTTCTCGGTTTCTTTGTCTTTTAGCTGAGCTTCCAGTTCTTCACATTTTCTCCTAAGCTCATCGCTTCTTGAAAAACTATCTCCTGTAAATAAAATAACAAAAGCAACATTAGTTCTAGTGTGTTATTTAGCAAAACCAGTACGTTAAAAAGGGTACCTGTCATGTAGAAAATGCAATCCTATCTGCAGGCAGCATATTATAGAGCAGGAGGAGCTGAGCAGATTGATATATAGTTTTCTGGAAAAACAGCCACTAGAACTTGTATTTTATGGATCTAAACCTGCTCATTCTGGGCTTAGGAGTCCAGTAGGTGGTCCTGCACAGTGAAGGCTGTCACTCATTGAGTAAGCCCGCCCACTGGACTCCCAAGCCCGGAATAAGCAGAGGTTTAGATTAATAAAATACAAAATGATACTGAATCTCCTCCCACAAAACTATATATCAATCTACTCAGTTCTCCCTGCTCTATAACATGATGCCCACAGTTAGGATTTATTTTTCAACGTGACAGATTCCCTTTTAACTTCCCTTTAACATTCCCCAATATTTTTTTCTCCTGAATGCATATGAAATTTGAGACACACAGATCCACATTATGGTCTCATGGATTTCTATGGGCACCGTATTATGGCTCCGTACAACTTGGAACTTGTACAGAGCTAAAATATAGTCGTATTCATGAGGCCTTACAAAAAGTTCTGGTTCTGGTTCTGTTAAGAAAAGAAGCTTTGATGCTAATTTGAACACAGTCTAAAGCTCTTCATCAGACCAACATTTGACTACTGATGTTAGTCTGAAATCTGTGTGTATAAACCTAGTAGGTCCAATTTTAACTGATGGTGAAAACTAAAAATAATCAAAAAAAGTGAAAAAAAAAAGAAAAAATTTTTTTCCCGAATCATTCTATATTCCGAATATTTGAAAATGACAAACTATTGCGTAAATTGTAAATTATATAGTTGTGAATGATTATAAAAGCCACTTGGAAGCTCATGTATAGGGAAAATGTATATAAAGTAATATGTAAATACACAACCTGCTTGCTTATATGAAGGTTATGTCTCTTCCTTCCCTCCACAACATGGTTTAGTCCATACACCATGAGGAATAATAAAACATTTATGAAACTGCAGTATTTGTATCCCTCCACCTACAAGCTCATATTTCAGTCTGGAAGCAGAGCACAACATGGAGAAGTGCGTGCGCTCAAGGACACTAATGGGCAATAAATCAATAAGGAGAGGTCATTTGTTGTCAAGGGTCCAGTTTTCAGCATTTCAGTTTGACCCATCAATGCCGGCGGTAACAAGATTACATGAAACATTTATTATATATCCTGTAAATCTGTCTTCTGAAATCCACAGGGGACAATGTGTATGTATGGCACAGATGTAGCTGAGAGTAGATGATCATCTGCTTAGTGACACTTCAAGTGATAGCGCAGCCTTAACGCTTTCAGAAATCACATTGAAGTATAATCAATATGAAGGACGATTCTTTTTTCCTTTATTGCTTTCCTATATGTAATATGTAGTTTAAATTCTGCATCGTGTTAATGGAAGGGAATGATTTGCCACAAGCAGCATTAGTCTAGGGACCCATCCTGTGTGCGGTCAGTAATTCAAGTGGACTATAGTTGTGAAATGTTGAAGGGGATATGTGAGTTGGACCTCTTCGTCATATTAGCAGGATATAAAACAGCTGCTACATATTTTATAGAATCCCTACCACTCTGTATTGACGCCATGAAAAAAAGAGGACTAAATCGCTGCTAAGTACATGACACGTGGAGGACCTAGAACTGGATCCCAAAAGCTTTGTTATTAGGCACAGATTTACTTTACACATAAAGACATTTTAATGGAGTTCTTGTATTGTCCGCTTCTGAAAACAACTAGTATTTCTCCTCTGCAGGTTAAAGGGAATGTGTCATCGGAAATTGACGTATTGTTTCAATCAAATTTTTATGTTAAACATCATTTTTAAGAATGTTTGGTGTTTTTTATAATTTTCTATGTCATTCTTTGTACTAAAAACGAATCCTAAAATCTTGCAGTTTTCACTCTGGCCACTGAGACTCCCAATAGACTGGCACTTCCTGTTCTGTAGAGATCACTTCCCAACAGTCCTCTCACTAGCACAGGCAGAATTACAATAAAAGCTAACCCTTATATATAGATCACACAGGATCCACCACTGGCAATAGGTGATGGTCACAGCTCCCCTCCTATCCCCTTCTGCACAATGACCTCTACATAGGTCACAGAGTATGCCTAGAAAACTCTCCTATAGAAGTCAATGCTTCTCCTATTTACAAGTTCCTATGGTCCATGTGGCTGCTGAAAAGCATATCTGTAAATGCTGTAAATAGCAGCTCAGGCAAGATGGCTGCCCCATAATCAGGTACATAAATAGAATTAAAAAAATCTACAATATCTACAATAAAAATAAAAAATTAGAAAAAAAATAAATAATATTTTTTCACGGTCTGGCTTTAATTAGGAAATATACATTCCCTTTAACATATACTTCTACTTGCAGAAATGTCATTGTCACCTTTTAATAGCCTTATGTTTATGTGGTTAGAAACGACAAAGTTACCAATATTACATTTAGTATTCCAAAGTCCCGTCTTTCTCCTGTACAAGGACAGAAGGAATGTTAGCGGAGCTCTGACAGATAATCACTACAAAGAGATCAGTGAGGGGGATTGTGGAGTCTGCGCTGGCCAAGTCCCTAGCCTTTTATTGCCACAACCTCTCATAGAGTTCTGCTTGTATATCAGTTTCAGCTTCCCTACTGTATCAGTAAAGAAAGGTGTCCTTGTTCTTCCCTATGTTGAATATCCATGTACATACCGAGACCATGGACACAACTGTTAAAATCCTCAATTTATGAAGGAATCAAAAGATATCCACAACCGTAAAATGAATGACCATAAGAAAATATATTTTCATGAAGCTTTACAGATTTTTACCTGTCTGATCGGACGTTTTAAGCGTCAGTTCATATGTTAGATCTGTAGAAATAGAAAACATAATAGGGATAAACATGTTAGATATGATTTTATTTAGAACTTTCACTGCCCCCAAAGGTTATCCCCATCTAGAATATACCATAACATTATGACCGGTGGGAGACCCCCGCTGATCAAGGGAACTAATGTACCTCGGTTCAGCTTATTCCCTGCATAGTGGAGCTCCCAGTCACTGTGGAGAGTACTGTAAGTGAATGAGGCGGTGTTGCCTATCTAGCACTGCTGTTCCTTCATTCTTAGGACCGGTGGGGGGGGGTCCTGCCAGTCGATATGCCAACACTTAGTGGGAAAATCTCTTTAACCTTGGAATTTTTGGGTGGTCCAAACAACCCAAGTCCGAAGAAAATGTATAATCTGAAGGGTACTGCATGATGGTGTCAATACAGCTCCTCACCAATACTTATAGTAAAAAAAAAAACGTACTTTCCATCATGCTGGTCTACAAACATTTACACAAAAGACAAATAAATAAAATTTGAAATCAGACTCCATGTGTTTGCTAGGTATGTGCATCAGTTCATTTAACGCTCTTGAATTCTAACCAAGTGACATGATGAGAGGAGTAGTATTACACAACATATATTTAAAACATTTTGGGGGAAATCTAGGAAAGTTTCTAAAAAGTATATTGACACTTGGCATATATTTGTTGTCCTCATTGGCACTTATTGTGTTGAACACACCAAGAGAGAGAAAATATTGCATGCCATATTGATAAACATTTTAAACTCGCCATCCTTTATAATATTATTAGAACTAGGACTACAATGATTTCCATGCTTGCCTGTGCAGTGTTGCTGTAGCCGGCGGATTTCAGCATGTAAACCTTTGAGCGTATTGGCATGCTCCTGCTGAAGGAACAACAGATTCTTTTGGGCACTCTGTAACTGATTTTCCAGGTTAGAAGTTGCCATCGTGATTGCTTTAAAGGAGAGAGGAAGGTGTCAGCCTAAAGAAGACAAAAAATTATAGAAGGGTGGTCATAATATTGTAGACTTTAGTTGGCTCCTGGCGGGTTGTGACTGGTTCCTAAACAGTTTTTGTAACCTGGCAATTAAAACCCTACAAAGAAATCAATAAAAAAAAATAAAAAAAAAGTGAAGTGTTAATACATTTTAGGTACATGGCTTCCGAGGCGTATCCAGTCCTGCATTATAACACAGAATTATTCATTTTACAACCATCTTCCTCTACTGCTGCCTCTTCCATAATTCGCACTCCATGACATGAGGACGGCTATGAGTAACGACAGTCTTGTCCTTTACACGTTATTTAGCGGATAGATGTGATTCATAGATTTGCCCACCGGCTTTATTGACTACATAACATCTATTATTGGTGAGACGTCTCCTAGTTGCCAGATAACAGCTGTGCCACGAGTACCATTAGCTCAGTGGGGTTCAAACTATTGCTATTTGTCAAACAGTGCAGTCATATTGCATTTTTCGCGAGTTCTAATTACGAACCGTATTTCCAGACACCGTTCCGTATAGGCGGATGATTTACGGATGACCATAAATGACTACGGATCCGTATTTACGGAGAGATGAATTCTACGGGCGTGTGAATGGGGACTCCGGCCCCATGGACACTACCGTATTTTCATGCATCCGTAATTACAGAAGAGCCCATAGACTTCTATAGAGAGTCTGTGCCGTAATTACGGACAAGAATACAACATGTTCTATATTTTACGGATCATTTCTATGGAATGGACACCCCATCCATAAAAATACGGAAAGGTATCCGTAGCCCATTGAAATGAATGGGTCTGTAATTAGGGTCCGTAACTACAGAGGAAACATACGGTCGTGTGCAAATAAATGCAGAGAAATAAAAAACGTGAAAAACACACGCCACACGCAAAGCATACTGATACCAATATGCAACGCACAGACATAAAATGTAGGAAAACCGCTGCGTTTTTGCGCAAATCAGACACGCTCGTCTGAATGTAGCCTTAAGCCTGATTCACACAAACATGTTAAACGTCCGTGGGATGGCCAATGAAACAGCGACCGTCCCACGGACCTATGTAATTCAATGTGGCCGTTCACACAGCCGTTGTTTCAACGGACCGTGTGAAGGGTCCGTGGGAAAATAGGACATGTCCGTTCTTTTCACGCATCACGCAGCGCTGAGCACGGCTGCACCTCGGGCGTGAAAAACTGCAGTTTTTCACGTCCGAGATGCGCAGCGCTCGTGTGAATCAGGCCTTAAACTGTGAGATGGGCCTGCTAGGTGAGGCGCCTGCTTGTTGTTGACATGGTGCGGTTTTGACAGAAGTGATCAAAGTAGACAAGTTTCAACAGGGCTCTTTTGCATTAACAGGTTAACCTAAATAATGTTATCTCCATGTGTACTATGCACAGCTTAACCATGACACTGATATCAGCATGTGTGTACTGCACAAGTCCTAGATGTCAGGTTCTCTCTATGGGTACTGTACAGTTTATAGAGTGTGTGTGCTGGACACAGGATCATAAGACTTGAGCTCTGTGTTCTCCTGGGTGTGTCTTAGAACAATGGTAAACTGACAGCTGACATAATACTTCCAGGCAGCCGGTCAGTATATTGAAGCCTCAGTTTAATTTTTCGACATCATATTGGCTAATTTGATTATCTTTCCGGGTTATGAAGCTTAGCTCTAGCTGACCATAAGCACACAGACAATAAAGGGTACAATGAAGTTGCCCTGCCACAGCCGGGCCCAACTAGTAGTGCAGCTGCAGGAACTATTCCAAAAAGCCACCATGAACCAGCAGTGAAAGAACAGAACAGTAGTCATTTAATTTCCATTTAGGGCTGGTTCACATCTGCGTTGGAGGCTCCATTAGGGACCTCCTCCGCAGATCTGGCCGACATTACAAATAGCGCAGCATGATGTGCTATAGCTGCCGGCAAAACCACGGTCACCCCGACAGAACCTATTAAAGTCAAGTAGTTCCGTTGGCCGCTGGTGGTGTCTGTGGTGCAATGGAACGGGCGCATCAGGTCATTTCCTTGTTCTGCTCTTTTGACGCAGCAGAATGACGAGCACAGGTCTGAACATAACCTTAATTAGCTTTTGAAAAAAGAATCCTAAATACATGATGTATATAGATTATGCCAATGCTTTGTAAGCCCTCGCTCTGTCTGTACCAGTCTGTTGATGTTATGTATTTAAACTCTTCTGAATGTCACATATACAGCATCCTGGAATTAATGGCGCTTTAAAATAAATAACAATACAAATAAGTATATATGTGTCTGGAAATTATACTGGGAGCCCAACTGTGTACAAAGACTGCGCTGTAGCATATGGTGCCGCAATGTAAATAATGGAAAGTATAAACGTATTCTTGAATATTGAACTGACAGCGCAGTATTGTATACTCATGTGGCTAAGAAAAGGTTAATTCACTGCTATCCAGACTCACAATGTATTTACAGCTGCAAATTCCCAGAATTTTACCATGAACAAAAACAGGAAACAAAAAGCTGCTTTGATAGAATTATTTTCTTTTTTTGCTAAACAAGATGAAGCAATCAAGCAAGCGATCTCTGCAGGAGATATCAAATGGAACGCACGTGGCCGAAGCTGTAAACCTACATTAACTCTGAATGATCCCCTACCCTAAGACTTCTTATTGTGGAGTGAAACTTTCCTTTTTCTGCTGCTTGAAGATAATGTGTCATGACTCCAGCATGTAACATGGATGTTCTCACCGCCTTCTCCCAGAAGATCATGGGGTGGGTCATATGGACTTATATTTACGCCCTTTGTTTTCTCCAGAAACACGTTGTTCCATTATTAACAGTAAAATACATATAAAATCTGACCCAGTTCTTCCGAGTGCAGTCATTCCTCTGATGGGATGCTGTGAACAAGAGGATGGCTGGCAGCGTTACTTAGGGCATGTGAGTGCCCCTCTTAACAAAGCCAAGTAGACAGGAGACCATGTTGAGTGTCTGTATGCAGGCCAGGTATAGAAGGAGTGCTAGACATGATCAGGTACTGAGGTTATAAATAGAAGGCAATGAATCATTTTTGGACGCTGCGAGGCACAGCAAGGACCGTTATAATACAGCAGACACAATTATAATATAGCAAGTCACAAAGAGTATCACCTCACATCAAAGTGAATAAATCACCGTGGTACCAGCCGGGACACATAGTTTTACATCTGCAATGCGGATCATCTAATCCCCCCTTACATTCCTTCTGTAGACTGGAACAAGGAAATTGACATTACATTATCAGAAATCCATGTTGTTACCTCTGGGGGAATATCCTCGCCTCCTGTAGATTTCAGCACCACGTGTAGAAGGGTCAGCTCATGAGGAAGCGCAGCACTGCTGCTCACACACTGTATGTATGTAGACACAGACTGCAACGGGTCCCCACTCTGTCATATAGACAGCACAGACAGAAGATGCTCCAAGCCCCTTGTCCTCTAGTGATCAGCAGAGGAAAACGCCCTTCACATCCCGGGGGTATGAAATGGATCGTTTATTCCCAAGCAATGCCCCGCATACTGATGATGAGAGATGGGAGGCTGGAAAAAGGGTTCTGCCCCTCCCTCACATCAGAAGTAGATCAAATGTATTGCTAAAAATACCACCAGCCTCAAGACTGCATCTACAGACAGCGCAGTCAAACCCATATGAAGTACGAGATATAGTTAATGCGGTGATGACATCACCAGGACGACTGATTTTCTAGAAGTTACACTATATTCACAGCAGTGTTGTGCCAGCCTCTGCCCAATGGGTCCCACATCACATATAACAGACGGCAAAAAAACAAAAAAGTAAAAAACAAAACCCAAGGTGGATAAATACAGACTATGCACACTACTATATCAGAGCTCCAGGTACCAAACTCAGCAAATGAGAATCAGAGATTTAGGCCTCATGCACACATAGTTACATAGTTACATAGTTAGTACGGCTGAAAAAAGACACATGTCCATCAAGTTCAACCAAGGGAAGGGAAAAGGGAAGGAAAAATGTCTACACATAGGAGCTAATATTTTTTTGTTCTAGGAAATTATCTAACCCTTTTTTAAAGCCATCTACTGTCCCTGCTGTGACCAGCTCCTGCGGTAGGCTATTCCATAGATTCACAGTTCTCACTGTAAAGAAGCCTTGTCGCCCCTGAAGCTTGAACCTTTTTTTCTCCAGACGGAGGGAGTGCCCCCTTGTTTTTTGAGGGGGTTTTACAAGGAACAGGATTTCACCATATTTTTTGTATGTGCCATTAATATATTTATATAAGTTAATCATGTCCCCCCTTAGTCGTCTTTTTTCAAGGCTAAATAGGTTTAATTCTTTCAATCTTTCCTCATAACTTAGATTCTCCATGCCCCTTATTAGCTTCGTTGCTCTTCTTTGTATTTTTTCCAACTCCAGGGCATCCTTTCTATGAACTGGAGCCCAGAACTGGACTGCATATTCTAGATGAGGCCTCACTAATGCTTTGTAAAGTGGTAATATTACATCCCTGTCCCGCGAGTCCATGCCTCTTTTAATACACGACAATATCCTGCTGGCCTTTGAAGCAGCTGATTGACACTGCATGCGGTTATTGAGTTTATGATTTACAAGTACACCCAGATCCTTCTCAACGACGGCATTGGTTTTGCGGTCCACAAAACCACGGGTCCGTTGCGGTCTATCGGACTGCAAAAACCTTTGTTGTTCATCTCTGTGTCATCGGGACTCACGGATCCCCAACAATTCACCAGTATTGGTGAATCCACAAATCCAGACTGTAAAATGAGATGTCTTGAGTTTTTGTGGTCCGGATTTGAAGCCTCCACATGGATCCGTTTAAAACACGGTCATGTGCATGGGGCCATAGAAATGAATGGGTCGGCAATTTATCTGCAAAAATGCGGATAAACTGCGGCCACAAAAGCACGGTCGTGTGCATGAGGCCTTAGGCCATGTTCCACGGGATAAAACGACGCGACAAAAATGCACCAGCGGGCACCGCATAAAACTACAATGGATAAAGACAAAGAACACACACGGGTATGTATATGGCAAAAAGTCCATAGACACAAAGAATATATAATAAAGAGTATCAATTTATTAACAAAAAATACTCCACAAACACGATAAAAACATTTAAAAAAGCAGATGGCTGCTATAACTGGGAAATACTGCCCTGATAAACAGCCCAATACTAACTCCCCCAGAAAAGAACCTACACTAAATAACCCTCACGTAATGATGACAAAGATAAGGACACAGATTGCATCAGACCATGTGAATAAATGTGTCCTGAAGGCGTAGGGAAGTGTCCAAACAGAGGGGTTATGGAGGTATAAAGCACCCCACGCGTATCGCCACAACGTGGCTTCCTCAGGGGTATTGAAGTAGTGACGTGAGGAGTATTATAAAGGGTAGAGTTTTAATTATAATGATTGTAAGCTGTGTGCTAGGAGGAAGGAAGGGGCGCACACACTTAACTCTAAAACTACGCAGCATATCCGATCAACAACCAGGAGCACATTCCGTCCGAAGACCTGCACTACATTGTAGTGCAGGTTTTCTGTGGAATCTCCGCTGAGGAAAGCAGCGCTAAAAAAAAACAAAAAAAAAAAAACTTTCATACTTACCCTGGCCGTAACCATGGCGATGCATCCCTCCGATGCCCTGAAGCCCGACCTGGGATGATGTTTCATCCCATGTGCCAGCTGCAGCCGGTGATTGGCTGCAGCAGTCACATGGGATAAAACGTCACCCCGGGATGCCAGGCTGGACGCAGTAGCAGAGAGTTCTGTGCAAGTATGGGATTTTTATTTTACCCCGACTCGCGATTTTTACGTTGGAATTGCTGCGATTCCACCACAAAAGTCGCAACACTTGACTATTCGTTGTGGGTTTTACATCCCCATTGAATTCATTGAGGAAAGCCCACAATAGAAAAGCAACGAAGACGCAGCATAAATTGACATGCTGCAGATTTTAAATCCGCACCGCAGGTTAATTTACGAACCTTTTCGCTGTTTTTTTTTCCGCAGCGTGGGCATGAGATTTTCTAAATCTCAAAAATGTTGCTGCTGCAGTAAATGCTGCGGAATTTCCGCACAGAATTCCATTGCGGAAATTCCACAGCATTTAAGCTACGTGGGAACCCGGCCCCAGTGTGCAGTCAGGCCCCATGCACACGAACGTAAAAACGCCCGTAATCACGGGCCGTAATTACGGCCCCATAGACTTCTATTGGCCACGGGTACCTCCCCGTATGCTTACGGGAAGGTGCCCGTGCCATAGGAAAATATAGAACATGTCCTATTTTAGGCCGTCATTACGGCATGGGCAGGCCCATAGAAGTCTATGGGGCTCCCATAATTACGGGTGACTACGTGGGTGCACCCGTAATTATGGGAGCGTTGCTAGGCGACGTCAGTGGATAGTCACTGTCCAGGTTGCGGAAAGAGTTAAATGATCGGCAGTAACACTTTCAGCACCCTGGACAGTGGCTACCGATCACAATGTAGAACTACCTGTAAAAAAAAAAAAAAAAAAGAAGACGTTCATACTTAGTTTTTAAGGCGTTTATGGTGCGGTAAAAACGGCACATTAACTTTATTCTACAGGTTTATACAATTATGGTGATAACAAATTTAACAAACAAAAATCCAACTTTATTAAAAAAAAATGTTTTTCATTAGTCCCCCAAGGGACTAATGTATTGCAGTATATCGTGAATTTGACAAGCTCCTATTTAAGGGGTTACCGGCTTATAAAAATGGACGCAGATGTGAACAAGCCCTTGTTATGTAACCTTTTTATTAAGCCATATGACATTAATATTAAGAAAGTGGACAACCCCTTTAACTTCTTAACGACACGCCACGTACATGTACGTGGCATCCGTTAAGGGGAAGTATGGAGTGGGCTCACAGGCTGTATAATACAGTCGACACCTAACTGAACCATACGGAATCAAGGATCACTTTGATTCCGCCCGTTTAACTGCCGCGGTCAATCGCGAACGCGCCATTTAAAGCGTTAGAATCAGGGGGGCCCTCCAACGTGCCATCAGCTCCCCACAATGCGACCGCGGGGTGCCGATGGTCGCCATGGCAGCCTGGAGGTCTAATGAAGGCCCCCAGGTCTGCCATCTTTGTACTCAGGAGCCTCTCAGTATAGCGATATACTGCAATACATTAGTATTGCGGTATATCATGCAAGCAATCCAACGCTGGTTCAAGTCCCCTAGGGGCACTTATAAAAAAAAGAAAAAGTAAAAATCAGTTAAATAAAAGGCTTTCTTAATGTTACTTTCAAAAGCATTAAAAGTAAAAAATAAAAAATTCCCTAAAGTAATGTTAAACAAAATAAAAATTAACATAACTGGAATCGGCGCGTCCATAAAAGTCTGAACTATTACAATATAACGTTATTTAACAGTAAGGGTATGTTCACACGCGGTAACAAAAAACTTCTGAAAATACAGAGCTGTTTTCAGGCGAAAACAGCTCCTGATTTTCAGACATTTTTGTAGCAACTCGCGTTTTTCGCGGCGTATTTTACGGCCATTATTGGAGCTGTTTTTCAATGGAGTCAATGAAAAACGCCTCCAAAAACGTACCAAGAACTGACATGCACTTCTTTTTCGCGGGCGTCTTTTTACGTGCCATATTTTGACAGCGAAGCGTAAAATTAAGGCTCGTGGGAACAGAACACCATAAAACCCATTGAAAGCAATTGGCAGATGTTTGTAGGAGTATGAGGGGGGGGGGTTTTTTAAGGCGTAATTCGAGGCGCAAAACGCCCGAATTACGTCTGAAAACACTGCGTGTGAACATACCCTAACGGTGAATGCCGTAGGATAAAAAAAAATTACATTAAAAACACCTAAATAGCTGTTTTTTTGGTCACCTTTGCTCTCCAAAAAAATGGAACCAAAAGTGGTCAAAAAGTCGCATGTACCCCAAAATTTTAATAAAAACTACGGCCTGACATCGCTCAATGGACGGAAAAATAAAAAAGCTATGGCTCTCAGAATATGGCAACACAAAGGAATTGTTGTTTTTAGCCAATAGGTTTTTTTTTTTTTATAGATAAGTTGTAAAACATAAAAAAAACATACATTTGGCATCGAGGTAATCGTATCAACCCGTAGAATAAAGTGAACATGTCATTTTTACTGCCAGATGAACGCCGTAAAAACGGAACCCCAGAGTATGGCACAATTGCTGGTTTTTTTGCAGATTTTACCCCACAAATATTTTTTTTCAGTTCCCCAATACATTATATGGTACCATGGAAAACTACAACTTGTCCTTCAAAAAACAAGCCTTCACACGACTATGTCGAAGAAAAAATAAAAATAGTTATGGCTTTTGGTAAGTAGTGAGGAAAAAACAAAGATGAAAAAACTAAAATTGACCGTGTCCTTTAGGAGTTAAAGGGGTTATCCGGGTTCTTAAAATTGAAGGCCATCAATATTAGATTGGTGGAGTTCCAACTGTCAGCACCCCCCCAATCAGCTGTTTGAAGGGGCCGAGGCGCTTATAAGACAGCCGCAGCCTCTTTATTGTTAACAACTTTTTTCTTTGTTTTTCCACGTGCCATTACAGTTGTAGCAGCCGTACAAGGTATTGCACCACTATCCCATTCACCTTAATAGTAGTACAAAGATGGCAGACCTGGGGGCCTTCGTTAGGTCCCAGGCTGCCAGGACAAACATCAGCACCCAGCGATTACGTCGCTGGGGGGCCAATAGGCTGTCGGATGGGACTACCCCCCTTTTTCTAACTGCTTAGATGCCGTGGTCACTATTGATCGTGGCATCTAAGGGGTTAAATGGGTGGGATTAAAGTGATCTTTGATTCCGCCCCTTGCAGCGAGGTGTCAGCTGTAACATACAGCCGACACTCGCTCAGTATGGAGCGCGCTCAGCCTGTGAGACACACCTTAACGGCTGTCATGTGCAGTTATATGAAATTGCGTTAAGGGGTTAAAGGGCATTTAAAGAGTCTCGGTCACCAGTTCAATACTTCACTATCTCCTACCTAATCGAATAAATGCTTTGTTGTAGGTAACTACTGTTTTGGTTTTTTTGAAAACCGTTTATTAGTGACAAAAAGTTTTGATCATTTTTACATTTATGCAAATTTTTTCTAAATGCCCAACTGGACGTTTTTTTTTTGTTTCACCAAGTGGGTGTTGTAAAGAAAAGTGTATGAAGCTCACCAATCAGTGTCATACACTTCTCTTCTTTCATGCACAGCTTTATTCACAGCACAGCGTGATCTCGCTGTGACATCACTTACTCCCGCAGTTCCTTCACCGGAGCGACGGGAGAATGACCAGACATCGGCTCCAGCCGTGCCAGGACGATTATCCTCCTCAGCAGCAGCCCTGGCACGGCTGGAGGCGATGTCTGGTCATTTTCCTGTCGCTCCGGTGAAGGAACTGCGGGAGTAAGCGATGTCACAGCGTGATTTCGCGAGATCACGCTGTGTAGTGAATAAAGCTGGGCATGAATGAAGAGAAGCGTATGACGATGATTGGTCAGCATCATACACCGTTCCTTCACCGGAGCGTCGGGTCATTCTCCTGTCGCTCCGGTGAAGGAACTGCGGGAGTAAGCGACATCACAGCGTGATTTTGCGAGATCGCGCCGTGCTGTGAATAAAGCTAGGCATGAATGAAGAGAAGTGTATGACGACGATTAGTCAGCATCATACACTTTTCTTGTTATGTTAATGTCCAGCTGAAGCCATAGAAACCTGTCAGGGATGGTCTAAAATGCCTGACTGAGCCCTATGGGTCACTGCAAGTCTGCATCCAAATGACATGTCACAACATAATCCTTAGTAGAGGTCCCCTGTTTCTTCCGCTCTCAGGTTTCTATATACTTACAAACTTCAATTTACAATTATTTAAAAAAAAACAAAACAAAAAAAATAAAACTTACGACCAGGCCAATGCCTATTAGAAATGTATACAATTCGTACAATCTATAGAAGCTACCAGATTGTATAGTTTTTTTGGCACCCAAAAAGTTATTAAACCTCCTCATGATTTGAGGCACTTTAAAAGGGTTTTCCACTTTGGACAATCCCTACTTGTTAATAGGGTTCCTTGACAATGAGTTAATCATAAAGTCTCCCCTTGCTGGAAAGCTCAGTGATCAGCTGTAATCTTTGGGAAAATGTGTCAGTAAGGCCCCATGCCCACTTCAGTTTTTTCCTTCAGGGTGCTAGCCGTTTTTCTGACGGCTAGCACCCTGACTCATTCATTTCAATGGAGCCATGCACACTTCTGTTTTTTTGACGGTCCCGTTGCTCCGTTCCGATCCAAAGTAGAGCATGTCCTACTTTTGTCCGGGATTCCGTGACCGTGAGGCCCATGCAAGTCAATAGGGCCATCAAAAAAACTGAAGGAGCCGTTGCCTAGCAACCGCCGGGCGGGCAGTAAAACATTACAGATATATTACACTAATCGGCAGCCACTTATCTCTATCAATCACTGATAGAGAAAAGAGGCTGCTGATTAAAAATAAAATAAAAATCAGTTCATAGGTACCCGGTCGTTGTCTTGGTGACGAGTCCCTCTTCTTCCTCCAGTCCGACCTTCCAGAATGACGCGGCAGCCTGTGATTGGCTGCAGAGGCCGCTGCAGCCTGTGATTGGCTGCAGCGGCGACATGGATGAAACGTCATCGCTGGAGGCCGGACAGGAGGAAAGTAAGTATGACATTTTTTTTATTACATTAAAATTGTATTTTCCGAGTGCCGAGAATGGTACTGTCCAGGGGGCTGAAAGAGTTACCGCCGATCAGTGCAGCCAATTAACTCTTTCAGCACCCTGGACAGTACCATGCTTGGCGCACGGAAACGGAAACACGGAGTGCACACGGCCGATAAAATGGACACACGGATCCGTCAAAAACAGCCGTGAAAACCGTGTCGGAAGTGTGCACGAGGCCTTAGTGTTCAATTTCCATGCAGCACCACCACAGGAGAAACTAAGCATTACACAGTTCTAATTCATATCACTGGGATGGCTGTGTAATGCAGGACAAGTCTTCCAGAGTGGGAGATGCTCTTTGCAACCACTTTCTACTCTGACCCAGTGATGAGGGTCCTGAACAGGGAACCATTAACCTCAATTAACACAGAACAACCTAATAGGGTATATGAAAAAAGGGTTTTCCAAACTAGACAACCCCTTTAAGGCTCTGTTCACATCTGCATTGAGGTTTCCCGTTGTTCAGTTCAGTCATAGTAGCAGAAAAGCGAAAAACCAGAGCCGCTGAATTCGTCGCATGATGGAAACCCACAGCGCCAGAAGGAACCCGTTAACTTTAATGGATTCTGTCAGGTCTCCATCATGGTGCCCATCGATTTTCTGGCCAAAATAGTGCAGCATGCAGTGCTGTTTTTTTCCGCAAAAATGACGGAATCTGCGACGGAGGCCACTAACAGAGCCTCGGACGCAGATTTGATTAGAGCATTAGATGGGCCCACATTACCTGCATGCTTTAATGAAGTAAGAATTGTGGACGAGAATGAAATACTGGGAGCCACCAATATTTGTACAGATTGATATAGTGCACAAAAACCTCATCCTTCCCTTCTCTCTGAAAAGGCTAGGAGTGGTCTCCGAACATGCATGGGACTCGAGGAGGGGCTATTATCTCCTCAACTGCTGATATCACGGTCCTCACAGGTTTCTGAGGAGATAAAACCACATTCATTATTCTTCTTCTTAGGTCGGGTTCCCGCGGGTCGGATACGCTGCGTAAAAACTGTGCAGTGCATCCGACCTGGAATCCGCAGCACCTTACGTCCGAAAAATCGCACCACATTGTGGAAGAGGCTGGATGGCAGGACAGAGGAGAGCGTTCTGGGTTAGTAGATTTTTTTTTTTTCAGAGATGCGATTGTTGCGGCGTAATCGCTGCAATTACGACGCAAAAGTCACAACACTTGGCTTTCTGTTGCGGGTTTTACATCCCCATTAAATTCAATGGGGAAAACGAGCAACAGAAAAGCAACAAAAACGCAACATAAATTGAAATGCTGCGGAATTAAATTCCGCACCGCAGGCCAATTTAGTAATGGTTACGCTGCATTTATTTTCGGCACCGTGGGCATGAGATTTTCAAATTCTCCTCCACTTTGCAGATACTGTAAACGCTGCAGAATTTCTGCACACAATTCAGTTCCGTTAATTCCGCAGCGTTTACGCTATGAGGGAACCCGGCCTTAGAGAATTTGTCCAGGATTAGAAAAACATGGCTGCTTTCTTCCAGAAACATCACTCCACCTGTCCACAGGTTGTGTGTAGTATTGCAGCTCAGCCCTATTCACTTCAATGGAGATGACGGTTTCTCCCCATGTTTTGCATTGTAAATAATATGTTGTTATATCTTATTATATGTAGATATTTAACCGTATAGCATTCCATTATAAAGAGCTGTATCTTCCACGTTCACTATTTACTTAAAGCTACATTCCGCCCGGAATATAAAGTCGCACTGCCTGATAAACTATAAGGAATTGTACCCTGAGGTTATTTAAGGACTTGTCTACAGAGAATCTACGTGCCCCCACTGTGCCCCTGATTTCATACGGAGGGTTTTTTTTCTCACAGAAGAAAAATCCTGTCCAGTTTTCATTGCATGCTATATTACGGAGGAATTCTCCCCTACATATGCACCCTATGGTGACACACAGGTCTATAAATTAAAAATGCCCTAAAAAACTGCAAACAGAGAATGAGGCATTTGGAAAACAAAAACTTTAGTCTTTTATCAAAGGCAAAAGTTATCAATGAGTCTAAACGTATGTTTACAGCTTGACCACATCTAATTTTTTTGCTCAATTTTTTTTCTGGGGTGAAAAAACAAGTGTCACAAATCTGGCACAAATTTAGATCTAAACACTGTGTGTGAATGCAGACTTAAGTTGACTGCACAGGAAAAAAGAGAAGTAGGATCCAGCGATGTATATATAAATGGGGAAACTCGGTTTCCACTTTATTGATCACGAACAATAAAAAGGTGAACACAGGAGAGATGACAAGGTGGTTGAATTGGCAAATGAAAGGAAGCCTACGCGTTTCGAGCACAGTCTGTGCTCTTATTCATGGCTGATTCATTCATTTAAGTTGACTGCCATATGGCGCCTGTATTGTCTTACCACGGAGCATGTTAATTTGTTGTTTCTAGTGCAGTCCTGTGTGGCAGGCCCTTGACCTGTGTTCACACAGTACAGTTCTGGTGCAGCATTTTTAGCCATATCCAGGAGAGATCCCTAATGTGGTTGTCTCGTGAGGAAAACCCCTCTTTGAACGGGTTTGCCTTCTCTAACTCCTGCCGATCAGCTGACCAGACATTTCCCCTGCAGCGGCTGCTTATATTACTAATAGAGGGCAGTCCTGAGAGGGGGACCCCATCTACAGGGCATATGGACAGAAAAGGAAAGTTTTTGTTTTTCATTTCTTTTATATCCACTTCTGGCTTTTGCTAATAAAAAAAATGGAGGTCTTTTTCACACGGCAGTATTTGGAAGCCAAAACCAGGAATGAAACCTACAAAGAGAAGAACTACACTCCTCAACATTGAAACTGCAGCACCAAGGGCAAGCCGTAAGGTTATACAAATGGAGGAAGTAGCAGGTGTCGCTAAGATCTGCAAATGATCAAATTTTGAAGAACCTAGCTCCAATCTGTGGCATGTGGGAGGAGAATAAAAGCCAGATTTAAGTTTTTTAGCCATATGAAACCTCAAAAATCGGATCAAGTGGTGTGGGATGATTGTCCGATGCCTCCTGTTAGACGACGGGCCAGTATCGCCACTTGTCACAAAACGAGTGGGACAGAATCCTTGAACTGAGAGACCGTGGTTTATCTTTTCGGCAGATTGCTACGCGCCTAGGCCAAGTTGTCAGCACTGTTCAACAATGCATATCCCGGATGTTATGAGAACAACAACGACGAACTGGAATGACAGCAAGAGGAGACCCTCTGCACGGATGGATTGTCTGATTGGAAGAACAGCGCATAGTGATCCATTCTGTACTGCAAGTGAAATTGGACGTCACATCCCAAGCCTAGGGCGGCAACCAGTATCAACACAAACCATCAGAAGATATTTGAACAATATTGGGCTATGAGCCAGATATCCAGCTACAGGTGTTCCATTGACCACACGCCACCCAAAGGCTATCATGGTACACTGCAAGACAGCAATGGAGGCTGGAATTGAGCTCTATATTCTTCAGCGATGAGTCCCGCTTTTGTCTTGGACACAATGATAGCCAGAGATTGGTCTGGAGACCACGCATTGAAGAAACTTTCACAAGGGAATGTCACACTGGTCCGACTCCCGGGATTATGGTGTGAGGTGGCATAATGTACGGTAGCCAGACCCCTCTAGTCTTCATTTTAGGTACACTAACAGCTCGGCGCTACATTGATTTGGTCGTGGAACTAGTGGTACAGGCATTTCTCCTAAGTGTCCCAGAAGTAGTTTTTCAACAGGTCAATGCCAGGCCGCATATTGCTCGTGCTACGGTGAGCTGCCTGCATGGTCTAAACGTGCTACCATGGCCTGCAGCGTCTCTGGACTTGTCTCCCATCGAGCACATCTGGGACGTCATTGGTCGGCAATTGCAAAGGGAGCTGCCAGCAGCCAATCTTGATGATTTGCATGCCCAAGTGCATTTAGTGTGGCATAACATTCCTCAGGAAACCACTAATTGTGGTTGCGACTGGGCCCCTAAGCCTTGGCGGCCCACCGGGCCCCCGTTGCCATAGTGCGCTACCATGTGTACCATGTGACCGTGACATGAGGGGCGTTCCAGCCAGTGTGGAAGAGCTGGTGCGGAAGACCCGGGAAGACTACAGATGAGCTGCAGAGGGGGCCCGTAATGTATATGTAATGCACTGTGCGGTCTGTGTTTGCGGTGGAAAGAGGAGAGGGGAGTTGTTAAATTCCAAGCTCCCCCTCTCCTCTCTCCACCGCAAACTGCACAATACAAGACATTACAAACTGTGGGTTGCAACCCCCTGGGGGGGGGGGGTCGTGTGAATATCTCCAGGGGGTCGCGAGCCACTCACGGAGATCTCGGTTCCAACTGTATCTGCGTCCTCATGATGCAGATACAGTTGTATTAAATGCTGGAGCAAGGAGCTGACATCTTCTTGCTCCAGCATTCACTGTGCCGTGAGTCATTAGCAGCTCGACGCAGACAGGCGGCGATGTAGTGACGTCATCACGCTGCTCTGTGCTGAGTCACTCATAGCACAGGCCAAAGAAGAAGGATCCCCACTCATTGCGGGAACAGGGATAGGTAAGTAATTTTATTATTTTTCTATTATACACATATGGGGCATTATATTGTATGGGGAGCTGATATGGGGCTCATTATACTGTATGGGGAGCGGATATAGGGGCATTATACTGTGGAGACATCCATGAGGGCATTATACTGTGTGGGGGCAGCTATGGGGGGCATTATACTGTATGGGGGAAGCTATGGGGGGCATTATTCTGGGTGGCGGCAGCATACTGTGTGGGGGCAGCTATAGGGGGCATTATACTGTGTGGAGCAGTTATAGTGGGCATTATACTGTGTGGGGCAGCTATAGGGGGCATTATACTGTGTGGGGGCAACTATGGGGGGCATTATACTGTGTGGGGGCAACTATGGGGGGCATTATACTGTGTGGGGGCAGCTATGAGGGGCATTATACTGTGTGGGGCAGTTATGGGGGTCATTATACTGTGTGGGGGCAGCTATGGAGAGAATTATACTGTGTGGGGGCAGCTATGGGGGCATTATACTGTGGTGGTCAGCTATGGGGGCATTATACTGTGTGGGGGCATTATACTGTGTGGGGGCAGCTTTGGGGAGCATTACACTGTGTGGGGGCATTATACTGTAGAGGCATCCATGGGGGCTGTTGGGCAAGGCGGCTGGACATAGGCGCGTGCAGGGGTCTGGTGGTGTTGGGGAGGCCCAAGCTGAATTCTTGCACCAGGGCCCATGAGCCTTTAGCTACGCCCTTGCATGTGGCACGCTATACTAGGGATGTCACGATACCAGAATACCGATACTTTGTGAAGTATTACGATTTCGATACCATAATGATACTTTGCCATCAGTAATAAAAAATAAGTTCTTCCATTTTCTGATGTGAGGCGCGAGGTGTGATGAATTTTGGATGTGCCTCACATTAATAGTAATTAACCCCATCAAGTTTCTCAGTCATAATGGGTTAATGTGTAAAGTACATGACGGGGTTAATTACTATTAATGTGAGGAACATGGAGGTTAAATTCATCACACCTCGTGCCTAACAATAAGTGAAAGAAAGCAGTTTTTATTTTATTTTTTTACAGCGCACACGTCATAAATGATGCAAAAAAAATTGTTGTGCAGGTTATTATGGCCGCACCAATACCCAATATGAATATTTTATGTATTGAGATTTATTTTAATGTTTATTGTAAAAAAGGTGTATGTGTATTTTTTTTAATATTACTTTATGTTTTTACTTTATTTTTAAACTTTAACCCCTTCCCGCTCCTGGACATACTATTAGGGGTTAAGCTACCATCGCCAGCCTGCTACACGATAGCGGCCGGCGATGGTGACTATGGCAACCGGACACCTAACAATGGCGTCCGGCTATGCCATCGACGGAAGCATAGTGGGTCCTGACAAAGTCAGGACCCACTGCGCTTGCTGTCAGTGAGTAGCTGACCGCTCTAATACACTGCACTACGCATGTAGTGCAGTGTATTAGAATAGCGATCAGGGCCTCCTGCCCCCATGTCCCCTAGTGGGACAAAGTAATAAAGTAAAAACAAAAGTAAAAAAAGTTGTGTAAAAATAAGAAAATAAAAGTTTTAAAAGTAAAAATCACCCCTTTTCCCTTATCAGTCCTTTATTATTAATAAAAATATATAAACAAATAAACTATACATAATTGGTATCGCCGCGTCCGTAACGGCCTGAACGAAAAAATTATTTCGTTATTTATCCCGCATGGTGAACGCCGTAAAAGAAAATAATAATAAACCGTACCAGAATCACAATTGTTTGGTCACTTCACCTCCCAAAAAATGGAATAAAAAGAGATCAAAAAGTCGCATGTACCGAAAAATGGTCCTGATCGAAACTACAGTTCGTTACGCAAAAAATAAGTCCTCGCACGGCTTTATTGATGGAAAAATTTAAAAATTCTGGCTCTTAGAATAAGGTAACACAAAAAGTGAATGATTTATTTTATCATTTGCATATCATTAACATGTCTATAAATCCTGTGATTTTCACAATTCCAAAACTTTTCCTTCTTGGTGTTGCAATTTCAATGTTGTGGAGTGTATAATGGAAAGATTTGCACTTCTTCCGTGTTATGGACCTACGTCCAGTTCTGAAATACAAATACTGAAGCAAAACACTGACTAAAATAATGGCATGTGAAAGAGACCGAAGACTGAATTCACACATTGCGTATTTGTTGCAGATTTTGATGCAGCCAGAAGTAGATCCAGGAGGAAGGAGAAGTTTTTTCTTTATATTTCTCATACCTTTTGAAACCACATCTGGATTTGGCTCAAAAATCTGCATCAAAATCTGCAACAAATACTTGATGTGTGAATCCAGCCTAAGGGCTTGTCCACACGTAACGGAATTGTTGCGGAAAATTTCTGCAGCAATTCCGTTGAAAGTAGAAGACTTTCCGCTGCGGCAAAAACGCATTTCCTGCATTTTTGACTGCATAAAATGGTGCGTATTTTGCGGCGTTTTTCCCAATGTTGGGAGATGGTGTCGTCTCCTCTGAAAAACGCAGCAATCCTGGCCACTTTCCGTAGCAGGAATTGACATGCTGCGTAAAAGCACACAGCGTATCAGCCCTGTGCGCTCAGGGAATTCCGGGCGAATAACCGCACGTCATCCAGGTCGGACTCCTGGGATGACGTTTCATCCCTTGTGACCTCCGCTACTGCCTGTGATTGGCTGCAGTGGTCACATGGGATGAAACATCATCCCAGGAAGCCACACTGGAGGGAGGAACACAGACTTCAGGGTAAGTATAAGATTTATTTTTTCCTCAGTTGCGTTTTTCTGTGGCGAAATCGCTGCAAACCCGCCACAAAAAAAACACAACAACTGCTATTTATTGGGGGTTTTACCTCCCCATTGAATGCAATGGGGAAAACCAGCAACAAATAAGCAACGTTTTCGCAAATACAATTGTGCTGTGGAATAAAACTCTGCGCCGCAGGTCAATTTCTGAGTGTTTTTTTCCGCAGCGTTTGATCTCTCTCATCTACTTTGCTGCTACTGTATTTGCTGAGGATTTTCCTGCAGCGAATTCCGTTGCGGAAGATCCGCAGTATTTACGCAATGTGTGAACCGACCCGAAGGCCTTATTCACACGAACGTGTTATACATCCGTGCTACGCGAGTGATTTTCACGCGCGCCGCACATACCTATGTTATGTTAATGAATGGGGCGTTCAGACTGTCAGTGATTTTCACACAGCGTATGTGCGCTGCGTAAAACTCACGACATGTCCTATACTTTCCCGTGTTTCACGCAGCACGCACCCATTGAAGTTAATGGGTGCATGCAAATCGCCCTCGGCACACGGAAGCACTTCCGGGTGCCACCTGCGATTCGCGCAACAGTAGTAAAAAGAATGAATGAAAACAGAAAATCACCCTCTGCTTTTCTGTTTGTAAACATAAAACCAGTGTCATAATGATGGCGGCTGCACGAAAATCACGCAGCCACGCACCATATACAGATGCCACACGGAGCTTTTGCACGCGCAAAACGGACATGCTCGTGTGAATAAGACCTAACAGTACGATCGCTGTCACCGAAGTTGTCAGATTTCGTGGCGTATTTTACGGACGTTATTGGAGCTGTTTTTCAATGGAGTCAATGAAAAACAGCTCCAAAAACGTCCCAAGAAGTGACATGCACTTTGACGCGGGCGTCTTTTTACGCGCCGTCATTTGACAGCGACGCGTAATATAAAGGCTCGTGGGAACAGAACATTGTAATTCCCATTGAACGCAATGGGCAGATGTTTGTAGGCGTAATGGAGCGTTTTTTTTCAGGCGCAGTTCGAGGAATAAAACGCCCGAATTACGTCTGAAAACAGTGCGTGTGAACATACCCTTAAATATCACATGAATGGCACATACCACTGTAGATAGCACATAGTCATGGCACAGCTGGCTGAATGGCACATACCACTGTAGATAGCACATAGTCCTGGCACAGCCGGCCATCACATGAATGGCACATACCACTGTAGATAGCACATAGTCATGGCACAGCCGGCCATCACATGAATGGCACATACCACTGTAGATAGCACATAGTCATGGCACAGCCGGCCATCACATGAATGGCACATACCACTGTAGATAGCACATAGTCATGGCACAGCCGGCCATCACATGAATGGCACATACCACTGTAGATAGCACATAGTCATGGCACAGCTGGCTGAATGGCACATACCACTGTAGATAGCACATAGTCATGGCACAGCCGGCCATCACATGAATGGCACATACCACTGTAGATAGCACATAGTCATGGCACAGCTGGCTGAATGGCACATACCACTGTAGATAGCACATAGTCATGGAAACAATAGCTGTGACCTGAAGTCATGTCACCCACTATAGAACTGTCACACACAATCCCATCACCTGGATACATAAATACACGATCAGTCCCAGTACAAGTGCTGCCAGTGGAGGACCGCAGTACACGGGCATATGAGGCATACATACACAGATTACTGGCTCATGTCCACCGGCCTGCTTCTTCTGTCCAGCTGCCTTCACTCCTATCTCCCTGAGCTACCGGCCACAATAAAGCAATGCATGACGGGAGGCCTCCTGGAGGTGGCAATAGGCACGCGTCTGTAGATAACCTGCCGGTCAGCTCGTGTTGATAACCAGCAACAATATCAGGGTTGGTCGATACCTCCAGTGTTTCCGGTTTGTGCGGGCTCACGGCTGTCTACCGTAGAACACAACGGCACAGGGCTCAGGTGCACTACCGCGGTCACCATAGAAACGAGGTCACACAGGAAGAGGGCACGCTCTGCAGTAACACCTATAGCCGCTAGGGGCTCGCTAGAGTCATCTTCGTCTGTCAGCACCGCAGAGCATAGCATCGTGTATTGTACCATCACGTGATGTCACCCAACACCGATTTTCTAATATATAAATATTTTTTTATTTTAATTTTGGGTGAAAAGTTAAATATTTATTAGGACTCTGGCGACCATGATGTGATCTAATGTTAGCCACCGCATAATCTATTTAGCACTTATCTCTTTTCTATTGAGAGCCGCCCATCCCCCTAGGAAATGGTTTTGGTTAATTATTTTTTTATGGTTAGTTAACCCCTTAAGTACCATGCCTAGTTTTGCGTTAAGACCTGCAGGATTATTTTTTGTCTGCGTTGCCGTATTTAGGCTTCGTTCACATCTGTGTTGGGGTCCCGTTCTGACGTTCCGTCTGAGCTCTCCGTCAGAACAGGAGCCTGAACAGACACAAACTGACACGAATGGAAACCAGAGGTTTCCGTTTCGATCACCATTGATTTCAATGGTGACGGATCCGGTGCCCGTGGTTTCCATTTGTGTCTGTTGTGCATCGGACCCAAACGTTTTTCCGCAAGCAATCGACTATGCTATTGCTTCCGGCAAAACTTCAGGTCCGATCACCATTGAAATCAATTGAAATCACCATCGGATCCGTCACCATTGAAATCAATGGTGATGGAAACGGAAACCTCTGGTTTCCGTTCGTGTCAGTTTGCGTCTGTTCAGGGTCCCGTTCTGACGGAGAGCTCCGACGGAACGTCAGAACGGGACCCCAACGCAGATGTTAACGGAAAAACAGCAATTCCACCATAGTTTTTGCGTTATAAATTTACATAGTTTATTCTATGGGTCAGAAAGAATGATTATGGCAATACCAAATATGTATAGTTTTTTTGTTTTACTATTTTTGCACAATAAAAACACTTTTTTTTAATATAATATGTAATAATGTAATATAATTCATTGCCGCATATTTTTCTGCCAATGTAACCGTATGTGGGCTTGTTTATGCAGGACGAGTTGTACTTTTTATTAGTACCATTTTGGGTTACTTGGACTGAATAACTAATATTATTTGTTTTGGATGATTTTTTGTGGGGATGGAAGAAAAAAACAATTATTGGGGTCGCTACGATGGCGGCAATACCATATATGTGTATTTTTTTTTACACTTATACAAAATAAAACTTTTGTATAGAAAAAATTGTTTAATTTTCTTTTTTTATTGTACCCTTTTTTATTTATTTTATTTAATAAACGTTATTTCTCTTTAATAATTTTTTTAGTCCCACTACGGGGACATCACAAAGCAATTTGCTGAACACTTTTTTAATGCTTTAGTATACTAAGGCCGGGTTCCCACGGATCGGATATGCTGCGTAAAAACTATGCAGCGTATCCAACCTAGAACCCGCAGCACATTCCGTCCGAAAAACCGCACCACAAGCAGCGTAGAAAAACGCCCCAAAAAACGTTCATACTTACCCCATCCGTTGTCATGGTAATGCATCCCTCCTTTGCCGCCAGGTCCGGCCTCCCTGGATGACGCTGCAGCCCATGTGACCGCTGCAGCCTGTGATTGGCTGCAGCGGTCACATGGGATAAAACGTCATCCCAGGAGGCCGGACTGGAGGAAGAAGCAGGGAGTTCTGGGTAAGTATATATATATATATATATATATATATATATATTATTATTTTTATTTATTTTTTTTAATTTTTTTTCCTTTTTAGTTGCAATAATTGCGGCAGAATCACTTGGCTATTTGTTGCGGGTTTTGCTACAGAAAAGCAACGAAAACACAGGATAAATGGACATTCTGCGGATTTACATTCCGCACTGTAAGTCAATTTCTTAACGTTTTCGCTACGTTTTTTTCCGCAGTGTGGGCATGAGATTTTTAAAATCTCATTCACTTTGCAGCTACTGTAAATGCTGCCTTATTTCCGCACAGAATTCTGTTGCGGAAATTCCGCAGTGTTTACGCTACGTGGGAACCCGACCCAAGTGTAAAACTGATAGGCAGTCTATTAGGCTGTAATAGGCATACTGTCATGGCAAACCATCGGCGGTCTGCGATCGCGTTTATGGGCTGCTGATAGGTGACAGTGGCCGCTATTGACTGCGGCATTTAAGGTGTTAAACAGCCGGTCAGTCATCTCCAATCCTGGCCGTTGCAGTGGGAACCCGGCTGTCAGTCAATGCTAGGTTCTTTAGCACCCGTGGGCAAAGATTCAGTTTGGCGCCCCCCCCCCCAACTATTTCCCGTCTCCTTCCCCCTCGCCATGTTTGTTTTCTCTACCAATCAATAAAGGTGTAATTTTTTTTTTCACATTTTTTTTATGTAACTCGAGCATAAAGCTTGTACATTTTACAAGCAATATAGTTCTATATACAACACCAGAACCAAGTTCATTACATATATACTGCACCAGAACAAAGCTCAATACATATATACAACACCAGAACCAAGCTCAATACATAAATACAACACCAGAACTAGCTCAATATATATATATATATATATATATATATATATATATATACACAGCCCCAGAACAAAGCTCAGTACATATATACATTGCCAGAACAAAGCTCAGTACATATATACAGCACCAGAATGAAGCTCAGTACATAAATACAACACCAGCACAAATACAGCTCAATTTACTGCAACCCCTGCCGTATAGGTTTGCACTAAATTGTATACAGCTCCCAGCTTGGCCCGAACAATGGTAAGGATATGTTGGGAGATGCTGCTTCACAAAAAAAAATAATCATACCACCCATCATCTTGCTGCAGATCATACAGTGACTACAGTGCTGATTAGAGGCAGAATAAACATTTACATTGTGACTCACAGGTGACGTCAGATTCTATTTGTTCTTTTTCTCTTTTCTTCTCCATCCGGTCCAGACGACTATGATGACTTCTCCTGGCCACAGCCCATTTCTGACGTTTTCCACTCAGATGATCCCCCTGTAGATAGTGACCCCCCATAGAGCCCCTGTAGATAGTGCCCCACATACAGCCCCCTGTAGTGTCCCACATATAGCCACCCCTGTAGATAGTGCCCTACATATAGCTCCCCTGTATATAGTGCCGAACATATAGCCCCCTCTGAAAATAGTGCCCCACATGTAGCCCCCCCTGTATATTGTGCCCCACATGTAGCCCCCCTGTAGATAGTGCCCGACATATAGCCCCCCCTGTAGATAGTGCTCCACATATAGCCCACCCCTGTGTATAGTGTCCAACATATAGCCCACCCCTGTAGATAGTGCCCTACATATATCTCACCCTATAAATAGTGCTCCACATATAGCCCACCCCTGTATATAGTGCCTCACATATAGCTCCCCCTATAGTGCTCCATATATAGCCCACCCCTGTATATAGTGCCTCACATATAGCTCCCCCTATAGTGCTCCACATATAGCCCCCCTTGTATAAAACCCCCTCTATATAGTGCCTCACATATATCCCACCCATGTATATAGCCCCCCTGTAGATAGAGCCGACCCTTGTAGATAGAGCCCCCCCTGTAGATAATGTCACTCACATTTTTATTAGGATAAAAAAATAATAATTACATACTCACCTTAATCCCGTTCCTGCGCTGTCCGGTGGCAATGCAGACCTGCTCTCTTCTGAGCAGGTCTGCTAGAGTTGAATGATGCAAGCGGCGCAATGACGTAATCGCGCCGCTTGCGTCATTGAAAGGCGCTGAATGTCGGGCACGGAGCGTACCCGGCCATTCATCACCTATAGTGCAGGAGGGGGTGGAGGCGGCTGGTTTCAGTGGCACCGCAGGGGGGCAGCTGTGGGGGTATTGTACTGTATGGGGGCAGCTATGGGACATTATACTGTATGGGGCAGCTATGGGTCATTATTTGTGTGAGCATTATACTGTATGGGGCAGCTATGGGGGCATTGTACTGTATGGGGCAGCTATGAGGGCATTATGCTGTATGGGGCAGCTATGGGTCTTTATACTGTATGGGGGCAGCTATGGGGGCATATACTCTATGATGGAATTTGTGTGAGCATTATACTGTATTTGGGCATCTGTGTGGGCATTATACTCTATGGCGGCAGCTATGGGGGCATTATACTGTATGAGGGGATCTATGGGGACATTATAATGTATGGGGGCTTCTGTGTTGGCATTATACTGTATGGGACATCTATGGGGGCATTATGCTGTATGAAGGCAGCTATGGGTATTATTCTGTATGGGGGCATCTGTGTGGGCATTATACTGTATGGGGCATCTGTGTTGGTTTTATACTGTGTGGGGCAGCTATTTGGCATTAGACTCTGTGGGAGGCACTATCGGGTATTATACTGTGTGGGGGACAGCTATAGGAGCATTATACTGTGTTTGGGGTGCTATGGGGGCATTATACTGTGGAGAGGCACTATGGGAGCATGATACTGTGTGGGCTGAACCGCGTATGTATGGGCGGAGATTTGGCAGGGTAAGGGTATGTGCACACACAAAATAAAAAACGTCTGAAAATACGGAGCTGGTTTCAAGGGAAAACAGCTCCTGAGTTTCAGAAGTTTTTTATTCAAAGTCGCGTTTTTCGCTGCGTTTTTAACGGACGTTTTTGGAGCTGTTTTTCTATAGAGTCTATGAAAAACGGCTGAAGAAGTGACATGCACTTCTTTCTCGCGCCCGTTTATTTACACGGCCGTTTTTCAAAACGGCCGTGTAAAAATCGCCCCGTCGGAACAGAACGCCGTTTTTCCCATTGAAATCAATGGGCAGATGTTTGGAGGCGTTCTGCTTCCTATTTTTCAGAAGTTTTTCGGGGCGTTTACGTGTGCACATTCCCTTAAAGTCGTGGCATAAAATGAAAAAAAAATTGCTGCGCTCACCGCATTGGTTGTTCCTCTTTGCGATTCTTGAAATTTGGGAGGTATGGTATATGATTAGCCCCATACTGTCATAAAATTTACAGTTGGAAAACAAGGGACCCAATATATTGGTTTTGCACAGAGGCCATCTGTTGTTTGTGTATGGTAGGCAGCTGTGAAATCAAAAGTGGTTTCAGTTAAGTGAGCTCCTGTTACACTAGAAATGTGTTTTTATCAGGTTTGCTGCTATGACATCACACATGGCTTTCAGTCATGTAAGATACTGTGACATCACAAGTGAGTTTTTATCAGGTAAACAGCTGTCAGTTTCTGTAACATCACAAGCTTGTTAAGGCCTGGCCACACGTAACAGAATTGCTGGGTATTTTCCGTCGTCAATTGTGTACCGAAAATTAACAGCGGAATACAGTAGCATCAAAGTGGATGTGAAAGAACAAATGTCATCCACACGCTGCGGAAAATTTCAGTCCAGAAATTCACCTTCGTTGCGTATTTTTTGTTCCGCAGCATGTCAATTCCTGCTGCGGAAAGTTGACTGAATGCATGCGTTTTTCAGGGGCAATATCACCATCTCTCATGCTTGAAAAAAACGCCGCAAAATCTGCACTATTTTCTGCAGTGAAAAACTCAGGAAATGGTGCGGTTTTTCCGCAGCGGAATGTCTGTAAGTTTAAGCGGAAATGCTGCAAACATTTTCTGCAGCAATTCCGTTATGTGTGCACAAGCCCTTAAAGTGAGGTAAATTGCTGTGATATCACAAGTGGATTTCAGACAGGTACATACTGTGACATCACAAGTGGGTTTCAGACAGGTAACATGCTGTGACATCACAAGTGGGTTTCAGACAGGTAACATGCTGTGACATCACAAGTGGGTTTCAGACAGGTAACATGCTGTGACATCACAAGTGGGTTTCAGACAGGTAACATGCTGTGACATCACAAGTGGGTTTCAGACAGGTAACATGCTGTGACATCACAAGTGGGTTTCAGACAGGTAACATGCTGTGACATCACAAATGTGTATCACTCAGGTAAGCTGCTGTGACATTACAACTAGTTTTAGTCAGGTAAGCTACTGTAGAGTGTTTCATTCAGGAAAGGTGCTGTGACATCATAAGTGTATTTCTGTCAGGTAATCTGAAACATTACAACTGGTTTCAGTCAGTGACGCTCAGAGGCGGACATAACATATGTACTATTTGTAGATCAAGGAACCCATATACTGTTCTTGCACAGTGGTTCTCTGTTGCTGGTGTCTGTCCCTATTGTTGCAGATATTGCAATTTTCATCCCCATTGCAACAAACCTTGCTACATTATTGTCTCCAGTATTTTTGGTGCAATCTGCAATGGAGGCCCCTAACGGAGCCTACAACACAGATGTGAACAGGCCCTAACCTGTGTGCTTTTGTTTTTCATATGGAGACGGGAAAATAGATTATATTGTTGCAGTACATGGACATGGCTAAGACTAAGTTCACACGGGGTGGATACGCTGCATAAAGGTACACATCGTATCCGCCCCGGTGGCCGCAGGGAATTGAGGTGCATTTTTTCGCCCTTAATGTCCGCTGCGGAAAACTGCTGAATCTTGCCGGCCTGCTGGCAGGCAGGCCTCCTGGGATGCCGTTTCATCCCAGGAGACCGCTGCAGCCTGTGATTTGCCGCAGCGGCGGACACACGGAATGAAACGTCATCCTAGGAGGCTGGGCCTCTGACGTCATCCAGGCTGGGTTCCTTGGATGACGTTTCATCCCATGTGACCGCCGCTACAGCCTGTGATTTGCTGCAGCAGTCACATGGGATGAAACGTCATCCCAAGAGGCCGGCCTGCAGAACGTCAAAGGTAAGTATAAGGTGTTTTTATTTTTTTAATCTCCGCATATCACGCACCCAGCGTGTGGATGAGATTTCTTGAAATCTCATTCACTCCTCTGCTACTGTATTATGCTGCGGATTTTCAGCACAAAAATACGTTGTGGAAAATCTGCAGTATTTCCGCCACGTGTGGACTAGCCCTAAGGCTGGGTTCACACGACCATGTTACGTCCGTAATGGACGGACGTATTTCGGCCGCAAGTCCCGGACCGAACACACTGCAGGGAGCCGGGCTCCTAGCATCATAGTTATGTACGATGCTAGGAGACCCTGCCTCTCAGTGGAACTACTGTCCCGTACTGTAATGATGTATTAAGTACGAGACAGTTGTCCTGCAGCGAGGCAGGGACTCTTAGCATCGTACATAACTATGATGCTAGGAGCCCGGCTCCCTGCAGTGTGTTGGGTCTGGGACTTGCGGCCGAAATACGTCCGTCCATTACGGACGTAACATGGTCGTGTGAACCCAGCCTAATAGTACTTTGGGTGGAGATATTTGAATTGGACTTTAGTTTGTAATTGTTGACAGGTTTGGTTTATCCTAAAGCTGGTCACACATTTCCAATTGTACAATATGACATATAAGATGAGGACATGTAAACAAATCCCAGTGCTTACAGACTGAATTTTACATTGCAAACTTTGAGGATATCTAGGGCATATATGTAACCCTTTATATTGAGCGGAGTACCCCTGTAAAGCAGAATTGGGCAGACTAGGAATTCTATCTTTTCATTGTTAGCCAGTTTCAATGTCACCTTTGTGTCCAGCGTTGGTCCTATACACAGCATTCTCAGATATGAATGTTGTGTAAGACCTGCAGGGCAGGTATGACCTGCCACAGAATACATTGTAACTAAATTAGGGAGTAAGATGTCAGTAGTTATGGTAACAGAAGAAAAAGAGATCCTGGACATCCACGGAAGACAACAGTGGTGGATAATCGCAGAATCCTTTCCACGGGGAAGAAAAACCTCTTCACAACATCTACCCAATTGAAGAACACTCTCCTAGGTGTATCAGTATCTATGTCTACCATAAAGAGAAGACCTCATGAGAGTAAATACAGAGGGTTCACCGCAAGGTGCAAACCATTAATCAGCCTCAAAAATAAAAAGGCCAGATTAGACTGCCAAACAACATGTAAAGAAGCCGCCCAGTTCTGGAACAGCATTCTTTGTACGGATGAAACTAAGATCAACCTGTACCAGAATGATGGGAGGAAGAAAGTATGGAGAAGGCTTGGAACGGCTCATGATCCAAAGCACACCACATCCTCTGTAAAACATAGTGGAGGCAGTGTGATGGCATGGGCATGCATGGCTGCCAAAGGCACTGGGTCACTAGTGTTTATTGATGATGTGACTAAAGACAGAAGCAGCCGGATGAATTCTGAAGTGTTCAGGGATATACTTTCTGCTCACAATCAACCAAGTGCAGCAAGGTTGATATGACGTCGATTTACAGTACAGATGGACAATGACCCAAAACATACAGCGAAAGCAAGCCAGGAGTTTAAGGCAAAGAAGTGGAATATTCTGTAATGGCCAAGTCAATACCAGATCTCAACCCATTCGAGCTGGATTTCACTTGCTTAAGACAACACTTAAGGACCCACAAACAAGCAACAACTGAAGACAGCGGCCGTAAAGGCCTGGCAAAGCATCACACAGGAGGAAACCCAGCGTTTGGTGATGTCCATGGGTTCCAGACTTCAGGCAGTCATTGCCTGCAAAGGATTCTCTAGAAAGTATTTTTTTTTTAAACTTTTTATTTATAGTAATGTTAATTTGTCCAATTACTTTTGAGCCCCTGAAATGAGGAGGCTGTGTAGAAAAATGGTTGCAATTCCTAAACGTTTCACAGGATATTTTTGTTTAACTCCTGGTATTAAACCTGACTGTCTACACTTCAATTACATTTCAGTTGTTTCATTTCAAATCCAATGTGGTGGCATGCAGAGCCCAAATCATGAAGATTGTGTCACTGTCCAAATAATTCTGGACCTAACTGTAGAAATCTTACCAGCAGCTTCAGCATTGTCTCTGTGTGTTTCCCACTGTGCTCCTGCTTCCTCCTCCTACTTCCCCCTCCCCCTCCATAGTGTTGCTGAGTCACACTCTCTCTCTCTCTGTCTCTCTCTGCTCCCTCCTCCTGCTCCCCCTCTCCTCTCCATAGAAAGTTACAGGCAGTGAAGTGAAACCCCCCCACCTTCTGTAACCAGGGTCCGCCAATGCTTGACAAACAGATTACAGGAAGGGAGACACCTAGTGGCAGTAACTTAACAGAATTTTCATGGACAAAACAAATGAATTTTAACTACAAATTTGTTTTATATAGTTACATAGTTACATAGGGTCACGTTGGGTACGTGGACCCACTGAGCCATATCGCCTTGACAGTATGGCAGCTGGCCAACAGGACACAGATCACAGTCTATAGTTCGTATAGGTGTACCTGTGGTAGCTCAGACAGTAGCAAGACAGGCTCGGCTGCGACTAGGCAGCAGGCAGGCACCCGGCGTGGTGTAGCAGGACAGGCGTGGTAATCAGCGCAGCGTGACTCCAACTCAATACGGCACTTGGACCAGGATAGCACGGGATACAGGTTACAGATAGCAGGAACGAGAAACACTGGGAACTGGAAAACACTTAGGAGACCATTTGCAAAGACAGACTAGGATAACAACAACAAAGCTCAGGCAATGCAGAAAGGGGCAGAGCCCTTCCTATAGTCCAGGGTGCTCATGGGCTAATTTGGTACTTTAACTCAGGTGCGCGCGCTGGCCCTTTAAGAGCGGGCATGAGCATGCGCACGCACCCTACGGGACCCGGCCGAGAGAAGCGGAAGTGAACTTGGTGTCTCCTGAGGAGATGTGGGCCAGCGCTCACAGATCCATGGCTGCGGCCGTCAGGAGGTGAATGAGCCTGACGGCCCGCAGCCATGGGCATGACAGTATCTCCCCTCTTACGCCCCCTCCCCTTGGGGCCATAACGAGAGAGAAACTTCTTCAGAAGGGTAGGCGCATTGAGGTTTTCCATAATATGATTTATTCTCTCGACTTGACCATTGGACTGGGGATGGTAGGCTGAGGAAAAGTCCAACTTCACAATGAGGAGTCCGCAGAGGGCTCTCCAGAACTTTGAGGTAAACTGAACCTCGATCCGATACAATATGCAGAGGCAAGATGTGTTGGACGAAGAGATTGGCCAGTCGGGAAGCAGATGCTAGGCCGGTCAGTGGAACAAAATTAGCCATCTTGGAGAATCGGTCCACCACGGCCCAGACCGTACTGCATCCAGCAGAGGGAGGCAGGTCCGTGACAAAGTCCATAGCAATATGTTGCCAGGGGTCATCGGGCACAGGCAGCGGCTGGAGCAGGTCAGCCGGTTTGGAGTGGGCAACTTTATTTGCTTTGCACACCGTGCAGGAGGAGACAAAGTCTGTGATGTCTTTGGGCAGCGTGGGCCACCAGAACTGATGAGCAATCAGGTCTCGGGTCTTACGGGCACCCGCGTGACCAGCCAGTTTGGAATTGTGTCCCCAGCGGAGCATTCTTCTTCTGTCTGCCAGACGCACAAAAGTCCTCCCCGGGGAATGTCTCTAACTTGCAGAGGGTTGACAGGGATAATGCAGGATGGATCAATGATATTCTGTGGAGACTCCATAGTGTCCTCTGTCTCGAACGACCTGGACAAGGAATCGGCCCTCACATTCTTGTCGGCCGGGCGGTAGTGGATCTCAATCTGGAAATGGGCAAAGAACAGCGACCACCTGGCCTGACGAGGATTCAGTCGTTGGGCCGTGAGGTTCTTGTGGTCCATGAATATCAAGATGGGATGAACTGCACCCTCTAGTAGATGTCTCCACTCCTCCAGGGCCAATTTGATTGCCAGTAACTCCCGATCCCCAATCGAGTTGTTGCGTTCTGTGGAAGAGAAGAGTCTAGAGTATTAGCCACATACCATAGTCTTGCCCTTGGAACCTCTCTGGAACAGGAGTACACCAGCACCGACAGAGGAAGCGTCCACCTCCAACGAGAACTGTCGAGAAACATCTGGATGATGGAGGATAGAGGCTGACGAGAAGGCAATTCTTCAGGCTATTAAATGCGGAGTCCACATCTTGGCGTTCATGCCTTTCTGTCAAGGCTGTTGAATGCCGTCTTCCATTCGTCACCCAGAAGAATCCGGATTAGGTTGTAAGCCCCACGCAGGTCTAGCTTCGAAAAAATCTTGGCTCCTCATATACGATCAAAGAGTTCAGAAATAAATGGCAACGGATATCTATTTTTCATCGTGATCTGGTTGAGACCCCGGTAGTCAATGCAGGGACGCAGAGAACCATCCTTTTTCTTGACAAAGAAGAACCCGGCTACTGCCGGAGAGGACGACTTCTGTATGAAGCCCCTCTCCAAGTTCTCCTTAACAAAGGCGGACATGGACTGAGGCTCTGGCAAGGAGAGAGGATATACCCTACCACGGGGAATGGATGCACCAGGAATTAACTCGATAGGACAGTCATACGCCCGGTGTGGGGGAAGCGTCTCCGCCTCCTTCTTGCTGAAGACATCCGAGAACGTGGAATAATGACAAGACAATCCTGCCAAGGACTGAGGCAGAGGAGGCAGGGCCGGATGAATCTGTACCAGGCAGCGGTTGAGGTAATCAGGACCCCACTGGAGAACCTCTCCAGAATTCCAGTCCAGGACTGGGGCATGTAGTCGGAGCCAGGGCAGGCCCAGCAGCACAGGGTTGAAGGCTTTAGCCAGGACAAAGAACGAGAGTAGCTCGGAATGGAGGGCTCCCACTTCGAGCCTCAGTGGCTTGGTTACAGCTACAACCAGGTGTGGCAGAAGTAGTCCATTCACTGATGCAACCATCAAAAGCCTCTCCAGAGACGTTGTGGGCAACTGGAGAAAATCCACCAGGTCTCTTCGAATGAAATTAGCAGCGGATCCAGAGTCCAGATAAGCAGAGACCCGGAGCGTTTTTTCGCTGGACACTATGGTCACGGGATTGAACAATTTAAACAAAAGTCTTTCTTCACCCAGGGTTGTCTCTCCCACTAACCCTAGGCTCTGGAGCTTTTGGGGACACAGACACACAAGAGGCCGCAATATAGACAGAGTTCCGAGGTGTGTCTGCGTAGTCTCTCCTGGGTAGACAGCTTAAACTGGTCCGTCCTCACAGACTCCTTTAGAGGATCAGCATCTGAGGACAGCAAGGGTTGCAGAAAAGTAGGAACCGGGCTAGGGAGTCTTCCCTCCCGATGAGCCTCTTGGAGCCGTTCTCAGATCCTTATATCAATCCGGGCAGCCAGAAGGATGAGGTCATCCAGGGTAGACGGCAGATCTCGGGCGAAAAGCTCGTCCTTAATCTCAGAAGACAGTCCCTGCCAGAATGTAGCCACCAAGTACTCATTGTTCCACAACAATTCTCCCGCCAGTGTGCGGAAGTGGATGGCGTCTCCCTGGCGTAGGTTCAGCAAGGAGGCGACTGCAGACGAGACTCGTCTAGGCTCCTCAAACACTGTGCAAAATGTCCGTAGCAACCCCTGGAAGTCACGGGTCTCTGGTCCTTGTCTCTCCCCGGTTGGGTTCGCCCATGCAAGGGCCCTGCCAGTGAGGAGAGAGACGATGAAAGTGACCCTTGCGCCATCAGTCGAAAATGCCCTTGCATACAGTCTAAAGTGGATCTGGCACTGGTTCAAAAATCCATGACAGGTACCTGCGTCTCCATCATAGCAGTCCAGAAGTGGCAAAGAAAAACGCGTGTCGACACTGCCAGGAGGTGTAGTCTAAGGATCAACACCGCCAGGAGGTGTAGTAGGAAGAATGGCAGCTCATGCCTCCTGCCGACGTGCGAGAATGTTCAAAGCCTGGAGGAGTTGGTCCTGTAGAGAGCGGAGGTCTAGCATATCCGCCCGCATCTCTTGTGACGTTGTCATGGTCTTGGATCGACCAGCGGGGTCCATGGCCTGAGCTTACTGTCACGTAGGGTTCGTGGACCCACTGGGCTGTACCACCTTGGCGGTATGGCAGCTGGCCAACAGGTCGCAGATCAGACTCTATAGTTTATATAGGGTACCTGTGGCAGCTCGGACAGTAGCAAGGCAGGCTTGGCAGGAACTAGGCAGCAGGTAGACGTCTGGCGTGGAGAAGCAGGACAGGCGTGGTATACAGCACGGCTACAGCTAAGCACGGTACTAGATCAGGATACAGGAACTGGGAACACTGGGAGCAGGAAAGACTAGGGGACCATTTGCAAGACAGACTTGGAATACAACAACAAAGCTCAGGCGTGGGAGGATGGATCTGGGACCTTCTTATAGGCAAGGGTGCTCTGGAGCAATTAGCTCAATCACCAACATACGTGCGCTCTGGCTTCTTAAGTCTGGACTGAGCTCATGAGCGCACCCTGGTGGTCACTGTGGAGCAGGACGGCCGTATGTGCAGACATCTCTTGAGAGAAGGGCGTCGACTGGATGGAAGGAGTTCGTGGTCAGCGACCATGGACGTTACAGGTTCTCTGTGTCCTTGCATCAATTACCGGGGTCTCAACCAGATCACGGTAAAAAATAGGTATCCTTTGCCATTGATCTCTGAACTGTTTGAATCCCATATGTGGTGCCAAGAATTTTTCTAAACCAGACCTGCGTAGGGCTTATAACCTAATCCGGATTTGCCGGGGAGACGAATGGAAGACTGCATTTAACACCCGTGACAGACACTATGAGTATCTAGTAATGCCCTTCGGCCTGTGTAATGCTGCCATGGTCTTCCAGGAGTTCGTTAATTACATCTTCCATGATCTCCTCTATGTTTGTGTTGTGGTCTATCTTGATGACATTTTCATTTTTTCTACAGATCCAATGACTCATCAGAGACATGTCCGCCAAGTTTTGCTGCGGTTAAGGGAGAATCGCCTGTACACCAAGTTGGAGAAGTGTGTGTTCGAGAAAGATGCTCTACCCTTCCTGGGCTACATCATCTCGAATCAAGGCCTCAAGATGGATCCTGAAAAGGTAAAGTCCGTCCTGTAATGGCCACGCCCTCAAGGCTTGAGGGCCATACAGCGCTTCCTGGGATTCGCCAATATCTACAGACAGTTCATTCCAAACTTCTCCTCACTGACATCTCCTATCTCTAAGATCACCAAGAAAGGCATGAACGGCGAGGTTTGGACTCCAGAGTCAGAGGCCACATTTATTAGCCTGAAGAATGCCTTCACGTCAGCCTCTATCCTACATCATCCAGATGTTTCTCGACAGTTCTCATTGGAGGTGGACGCCTACTCTGTCGGTGCTGGTGCACTCCTGTTCCAGAGAAGGTCCAAGGGCAAGTCAATGGTATGTGGCTATTACTCTAAGCCTTCTCTTCCGTAGAACTCAACAACTCGATTGGGGATGGGAGTTACTGGCCATCAAATTGGCTCCGGAGGAGTGGAGACATCTATTAGAGGGCGCAGTTCATCGCATCGTGATATTTACAGACCACAAGAACCTCTCTTATCTCCAGACGGCCCAACGACTGAATCCTTGTTAGGCCAGGTGGTCACTGTTCTTTACCCGGTTCCAGTTTGAGCTCCACTACCGTCCGGCCGACAAGAATGTGAGGGCCGATGCCTTGTCCAAGTCATTTGAGACAGAGGACACTATGGAGTCTCCACAGAGTATCATTAACCCTTCCTGCATCATCCCTCTCAACCCTCTGCCAGTTAGAGACATTCCCCCGGGGAGGACTTTTGTGCGTTTGGCTGAAAGGAGAAGAATCCTCCACTGGGGGCACAGTTCCAATTTGGCAGGTCACGCGGGTGTCCTTAAGACCCGAGACTTGATTGCTCGTCAGTTCTGGTGGCCCATGCTGCCCACAGACATCACGGACTTTGTCTCCTCCTTCACGGTGTGCGCAGCAAATAAGGTTGCCCACTCCAAAATGGTGGGTCTGCTCCAGCTGCTGCCTGTGCCCGAGGCCCCCTGGCAACATATTGCTAAGGACTTTGTCACGGACCTGTCTCTCTCTGCTGGCTGCAGTACAGTCTGGGTGGTGGTGGACCGATTCTCCAAAATGGCTTATTTCGTTCCACTGACCAGCCTACCGTCTGCTTCCCAAGTGGCCAGTCTCTTCGTCCTACACATCTTCCATCTGCACGGATTGCCTCTACATATTGTGTCGGATCGGGAGGTTCAGTTCACCTCAAAGTTCTGGAGAGCTCTCTGCGTACTCCTCGGTGTGAAGTTGGACTTTTCCTCTGCCTACCTTCCCCAGTCCAATGGTCAAGTCGAGAGAATAAACCATATTATGGAGAACTATCTACGGCACTTCATCTCCAGGCAGCATGGTGACTGGGTGCAACTGCTTCCTTGGGCTGAGTTCTTCTACAACAACCACACTAGTGAGTCCACCGCTAAGAGTCCATTCTTCATTGTCTATGGCCAGCACCCTCGAATACGTCTTCCTGTTTCCACTACGTCCCAGGTGACTTTCTACAGATCTGGAAGCAGACTCGATCTTCTATTCTGCTGGCGGTTGACCGCATGAAGAGAAAGGCAGACACAAGAAGACGAGAGCCTCCACAGTTCCTTAAAGGCACTAAGGTCTGTCTGGCTGTCCTCTAGGAATATCCGGCTGAAGGTGCTATCGTACAAGTTTGCTCCCAGGTTCCTTGGACCCTTTGAGGTATTGCAACAAGTCAACCCTGTTTCCTACAAACTTCGGCTGCCTCCTATCCTCAAGATCCCCAACTCCTTCCATGTCTCCCTGCTGAAGCCGGTGAGCTTGAACCACTACTCCAAGACTACCACTCCTGCAGTGGCTCCCAGCGGTTGATCAGGGACTTTTGAGGTCAAGGAGATCCTGGACACCAAGAGACTGGGTGGACGAACCTTTTATTTGGTGGATTGGAAGGGGTTTGGTCCTGAAGAGAGGTCATGGGAGCCAGAAGAGAACCTCAATGCCTCTACCCTCCTGAAGAAGTTTCTCTCTCGTTCTGGCAGGCCATCAGGCTCACTCACCTCCTGATGCCCACAGCCATGGAACTGTGAGCGCTGGTCCCCGTCTCCTCCTCAGGAGACGCCAGCACTCACTTCCGCTTCTTCCAGCCGGGTCCCGTAGGGTGCACGCGCATGCTCGTGCCCACTCTTAAAGGGCCAGTGCGCGCACCTCAATTAATGTACAAAATTAGCCCATGAGCACCCTGGACTATAAGAGGGGCCCAGCCCCTTCAAGCCTTGCCTGAGCCTCATTGTCGTTACCCTAGTCTGTCTAAGCAAATGGTCTCCTAGTGTTTCCAGTGTTTCCCGTTCCTGCTACCTGTAACCTGTATTCCGTGCTATCCTGGTCAAGTACCGTGTTGAGCTGACGTCGTGCTGTACTGTATGTCACTCCTATCCTGCTACACCACGCCTAGCACCTACCTGCTGCCTAGTCCCAGCCGAGCCTGCCTTACTACTGTCTGAGCTACTACAGGTACACTATACAAACTATAGACTGTGTCCTGTTGGCCAGCTGCCATACCATCTAGGTGGTCCGGCCCAGTGGGTCCACGTACCCAACGTGACACCATGCTGCAGAACTGCAGCTCTGCTCCTATTCAAGTGAATAGGAGCAGAGCTGTAGTAACCCAGCCCAGCCGCTATACAGTGTACAGAGCCTTCTGCTTCCTGCTTCGAACACTATACAATGGCGGTGCTCGAGGTAGCTGGAACAGTTGATCAGAACGGGGTCCGGGTGCCGGTGCCTTTCTATCACATCCAGCAGTAACTTTTTCAGCAATTTGTGCAAAAGTAGCTCTTCTTTGGGATCTGTCTAGATTGGTCTCCACGCGCATCAATGAGTCTTGGGAGCCCATGACCCTGTTGCCGGCTCACCAGCTGTCCTTCCTGGGACCACTATTGGTAGGCACTAAATATTGCACACCTACCATTTTGGAGATCCTCTGAACCAGTCTAGACATTACATTTTGTCCCTTTTTTTTTTTGCTTCCAACACATCAACTTTAAGTACTGACTATTCACTTGCTACCTAATATATCCCACCCCTTGACAGGTGCTATTTTGCTATCACTGCCTTATGTGCCAAAACAGCTAGCTTTGCTCCTGATGACAACTTCTTGTAGCAGAACATTACATAGCCCTTCTGCTACAATGTTGATGGTGAAAGATTCATATACGGTTTTCAGATCCCCAGATTCCTACTACAGTACAATCAATTACAGTGCAATGTCCTATAGTAATCTGTTTAAAAGTGTTGACGCAATCATGGCCCAAAATATATTAGACTTAAATTTATATTGGGTATGTCAACCAATACCCGCCCAGTGATTTATCCAGTTTCAAATCATAAGTCATCAATATATATCGGAGAGAATGATGACTCTGACATTTATTCAGCAAACCATTACAATAATATTTTGGGAAGTAAGAGCAGCTCGATTCCAGCCAATCAGTTACAAAATGACGTTCATTTAGATTTCATTTAAGCAATAGCATATAATGACAATATGTTTTGTCATGAACCAATCATATGCTTAGGAGGCGTTTCAAATATAAAACCATAAGTTCCCAAAATATACCACGTCATAGATTCTAGGAGTCAGACTACCCCCTCCCTAATAGTATACGAAACTATTCTCCAAGGCTAAGAGTCAGACTGACGACCTCCCTTATAGTAAACAGTCATTCTCTAAGACTCCCAAGAATGATCGGCTCCTTATCACATAAAATAAGGTAAATATTCTCTGTAGCAAGAGAGACACTAAATAAAAAACATTCATCTCAAGAACAAATATTTCAGACAATGCTCACAGATATATTAGCTTTAAAGCAACCATGACTTATTAATCTCAAAATGGCTCCATCAGGCCACAAGATGGATTCCAACGATCCAAAATGGACTCCAACCATACAAGATGGAGTCCACGCAAAATGTCATCTTTTAAACATATTCTAATCCCTTTCACAAATAGCAATATAGATTATAATGTTATATAACCTTTAAAAAAATAGCTGTTTGACCAGATCGATTAAACAATGCAGGAGGTGGTGGTGATATCCATAATTATAGGACGTTAATGTGCTCGTGTGAACCCAGCCTAAGGGTATGTTCACACACACTAATTACGGACGTAATTCGGGCGTTTTTGCCCCGAATTACGTCCGAAAAATGCGCCTCAATAGCGTTGACAAACATCTGCCCATTGAAAGCAATGGGCTGACATTTGTCTGTTCACACGAGGCGTATATTTACGCACCGCTGTCAAATGATGGCGCGTAAATAGACGCCCGCGTCAAAGAAGTGACCTGTCACTTCTTTGGGCGTAATTGGAGCCGTTATTCATTGACTCCAATGAAAAGCAGCGCCAATTACGTCCGTAATTGACGCGGCGTTCAAGCGCCTGCACATGCCGTTACGGCTGAAATTACGGGGATGTTTCCTCCTGAGAACATCCCCGTAATTTCAGCCGTTACAGACGCTGTCGTGTGAACATACCCTAAGACTGGCGTATGAAATGCCAGTTTTTGCGAATCTGAACCAAAGTTTATTAGAACATTTGATTATACACTAGTAAGCTTTATTTACATAAAACAAGAAAATAGTTTTCTGACAATAGGAAAACACCTGAGGTGTCATCAGATTCAGAATAATATGAGGGACAATAAACTTCTCAATATTAAACTTTGTATTAAATTGAAATGATATTTTATTCCCTTGCTGCTGACCTCCACTCTTCCCTGATGCTCCATTGTTTAGATCCTGAAACAAGTTCCGCAAAAAGTGGAACTTTAAAGGGTGTTTTTAACATAAGGTTTATTTTGGGGGAAGGGACGGGGGGCTTAGAGGTTTTTCTTATAGTTGGAAATGCAGATGTGCTTCTCCCACAGTTGATGGATTTATGTTGTGGAGCACACATAATAGGAGTACAATATTCATGCTCTTGATAATCCACCAGTCCCATGTGAAAGAGCTTCAGATTAATCAGATCAGAGGCTTGATTTCTGTCTTGATTAAGATAAATGAATGTGGGTCAATATGTAAAGTCAACTGCAGAGGGCGCTGATGTCCCATACATTGTACTCTCCTGAAAGCTTTGCTGGTTTACCTCATAAATTAGAACTATAATATGTTTTTGTAGCTTCACCTTTGCTAAAATTTTCAATATTAATATTTCTGAACTTTATATCTATAACATACCTTAATGTCAGTGGATGAAATTTTTTTGTTTAGCCGTTAAAATCCATGCATACATATGCGCCAAATGATTCATATAAATAATAATTTTTTTAATTTCTCTTTGTTTAGTGCGACAAGTGTGCCACGTCTCCCATTAGGAAGTGAAAAAGAGATGCGGAGAGATGCAGCTGAGATATAGGGGGTGCAGAGTTGGCAGTTGCACCCATGCCTTAGAGATAGAGGTGGGCCCTTGGGCCCCTCTACCTGATGTGAGGATGCAGGTATTATAAGTGACACGATAGTTGGGGGGCACTGTTACAGGTTTTGCATTGGGGCCCAGGAGCTTCTAATTTTTGATGGTCTTGCTTACAGAATAGCTTTGTATTGGGGTCTTTAAGAGTAAATGAAAAAGTCAATACAGGAATAACTATAAATGGAGATAAGGGCCTGTTCACATCAGCGTTGTGTTTCCGTTGAGGAGCTCCGTCTGAAATTTTAGTTTGTCACCATTTGGAAAGGGTTGCCCTCTTTTTGACGGAATTAATAGCGCAGTCAACTGTGATATTGAGTCCGTCAGAAAAACGAAACTCTTTCACAACGGTGAAAAACGGAAACCATTAGAAAAGTATCTGTCACCATTGAGATCAATGGTGATGCAACGGAAACACAACGCTGATGTGAACAGAGTCTAACATTTTTTTTTTAACACAGAAGATATGGGAGAGGTCCTCCAGCTCACCTGACACTTGGCATGTGTGTCGCGGACATCGCACGGAATCTCGTGTCGGCACACGATGTATGGAGACAGGCAAGGCAGGGAGTTGAATCCAGCGATGAAGAGGATAAAATGGAAAGTTTCCAAGTTTACTAAATATAAAAGTTAAAACAGGATCCAGAGGAAAGTGATCCTGGTGTGCAGATAGGAGAGTGTCTCGGTCCAGTCTGGGGGCCTACGCGTTTCAGACGCTGTGCACGTCCTTAGTCATGGCTATTTGGTGTTTTAGAAACTGGGGCTCTGTTTTTATGTGTCTATCAGTTCCGGTTTTACCAGCTGTCATGCTTGATTGCGGTTCATACTTGGGTGAGTCACTGGAGCGCACGCTAATGAGGTAGGTAAATACAGCCAGGGGTTACTACATAGTGATCAGTGATCTAAAGGGAATAATCGTTAGGGAGAGGCAGGAAACCATAAAGACAAGAGCAAACATTGTGTTTGTCTGTTGACTCTGTGGCTTTGTTCACTTCATGAGGTATGTTACGTAATATCGGGATTTTTGTTTGCGTTCCAGAATCTTGTGTAGTGCTGGACCGCACAACAGACCAATCATACGCGGGAGAAAATGACCGGCCTCCTACAGTCAGCTGTCGCTCCGATCTGATGAAAAGCAAGGTAAATATATATGTGCCGTGGTTTCTATCAAGAGAAGATTGAATATTATCTAATCGATATGGAAAGGGACATGTTTTAGTTGAGTTTTTGCTCAGCTAAGATGCAATCTATAGATACGATATGTGACGTTTGGCCCTGTAGGGCAGTATCCATTAGGGCTATGTTATAGTCTTGTGAAAATATAGACGTCAGCGTTTATTAAATGGCAAATCACTACATTAGGTCTGGCCGACTGACGACGCTAAAGAAGACTTTATAATTTTACTACCATCAATTTTACTACCGTCAATGTTGGAGAAGTTTCATCTGGTGTGTTACATAGTGTCAGAGTTTTTTGTTGGCGTTCCAGGTTCAATGTATAGTGCTGGACCGCGGGGCGGACCAATCAGAGGCAAGGGCACTTGACAGGCCTCCAGCAATCAGCCGGTGTTCCAGTTTGATGTGGTGCAAGGTAAATGTATATTCCTTGATTTCTATTAGGAGACTACTGTAGATTTATAGATTTAGTGAGCAGAACGACATGTATTGGTTAGGTATTGAACATAAATGGAAAGCACGGTAGGAGTACGGTGAAATGACATATGACCCTATGTAGTAGTATCGATTGAGGCTATGTTCTCGTCTCTTAAAGCTGTTGACTTTGGTTTTTATTTTATTAACAGAATTTTAATACTAAGTCTGAGAGACAGCCGACAGTGAAAACAGGGCACACTGATCAAGTAGATGGCGGCTGGAGTGTTCCAAGGTGCGATATGGGTGAGTAGAACTCTTTGCATGTCTAATGAAGGTATGATTTGGCGTGAAATATTTGTGACATTTGGATTGTTATTCTTGTGTGGTTTGTAACATACAGTGTTCTGGCCATTGTAAGACTTATAGTCATCTATTCGCCTAAGTGTATGACCTATAGTGGAACTGTACTAGAGTTGGTAATTTAACATGATCTTGCGGGGAGATTCATGTTGGAAAGGGGCGAGGCCCTGAGTTTCTATCCATGGAGCGAGAATTTGGGAGTGCAGGGAATGTAAAAAGAATGAAGAAAAATTGATTGAAAAATAGAAGAAAGGTGGCTAAAAAAGTCTCTAATATTTTGTTGATTTGCTGTACAAAAAGCACATGTTATGTCAGCAAAACTATATTGTAGACTGGGGTATACAAATGGAGAACGTACATGTTGTGACAAATCCTATTCTGGCATGACTACACCTATGGGAGGACACGGTATACGAGGGATGTGATGACCTGGATTAGTACTGGAACATAAGTTCTTTCTTAAGATTAAGTCCCAGGGGGAACCTTGTTTTTAATCTATATATCCAAAAGGCCTCTCGCAGGTGAGTTTTGTGTTTCAAATCTCCTCCTCTTTTAGGGAGATTAATTTTTTCTATGGCAAAACAACGAAAAGTGTTAATTGTGCGGTTATGGTAATGTATGAAATGTTTGGAGGCACTTGAAATATTTGTAATATTTGGATTTCTTATGTAACTGAGGTGTTCGAGGATCCTAATTTTTAGTTTTCGGTTCGTGCAGCCGATATATTTTAATGAGCATTCAGTACATTCGATGACGTAGATGACCGACTCAGTGTTACAGTTAATGTAATTTTGGATGGTGTATGTGTCTGACTGTGTGGAGTCACAAAAGGTTTTCGTGGGATATGCAAATTGGCATACCTTGCAGGGGTGCTGTCCACATTTGTAGAACCCTTTGGTTTCTAGCCAGGTCGATTTGGTCTCTTGTGATATGAATGCTGATGGTGAGAGGATGCTGCCTATTGATGGAGCTTTTCTTGCTATTATTTTGCATCCTTCCTTAAGTATAGACCGCAGGTCACTGTCCTCCATGAGGATAGGTAAATACCTATTTACTAGGTGTTTTATTTCCTGAAACTGGTTGCTTTGCTGTAAAACCAGTGTCGGCTGATTAGAATCCAGTTTACATGTTTGATGGTGTTCTAGAAGTTGAGCTCTTGGTTTTTTAGTTATGATGTCGCGAGCCCTAGAAAGGGACCATGATGGATAACCTCTATTGATTAATCTTGTTGTTATTTGTTCCTGCTCTATGTTGAATTGTTTCGCTGAGGTGCAGTTTCTTTTTGCACGATGGAGTTCTCCTACTGGGATGGCCTTAATAGTATGTTTGGAGTGGTTGCTCTTAGCATGCAAAATGGAATTGGCAGAGGTAGGTTTCCGATATGTTTGGGTCGAGATGGTTTGGCCTATTTTTCCCTCTAATTCTAAGTCTAGAAAGACTATAGACTTTTTATCGTGGTTATAGGTGAACTTGAGGTTATGGGGATTAAGGTTGAGATAGTCAATGAAATTTGGGATAAGATCGATGGAGCCTTTCCAAATCAACAGGAGGTCATCGATGTATCTTCCGTACCACTCGATGTCTTTGCCATATATGTTGTTGCTGGAGAAGATGTACAATTCCTCCCACCACGCCATTACCAAGTTTGCAATTGATGGGGAGAATTTGGCTCCCATAGAGACGCCTTTCAGTTGGAGAAAATACTTGCCATCAAATTGGAAGAAGTTGTGCTTCATTAGAAACATCAGTACATTTAGGATGTAGGTTTGAAAATTTTTTTCATAAGTACTGTGTTTTAGGAGATGGTTTTCTAAAGCAATGTGAGCTACATGATGGGGGATGGATGTATAGAGCGAAACAACATCGCAGGTTAACCAGGTATAGTCATCGTTCCAGACTTTGTCTTTCAGGGAGTTGAGGACATTTTTTGTATCCTTCAAAAAACCTGGAGTTCGCTGAGCCAGAGGTTGTAGAAGGGTGTCGAGCCATTCTGATAGTCTTTCTAATATCGAGCCTATCCCTGAGACTATGGGTCTCATTGGTGGAGGGTTAATTTGCTTGTGAGTTTTAGGTAAAGCATGAATTATAGGTGTGATGGGTTGTTCAACATACAAGTAGTTGAATTGTTTCTGATTGATGAACCCCCCTTGGAGACCCTCATTTAGTAGACTTTTCATTAGAAACTTTATTTTGACTGTAGGATTTGTGTCGAGTTTTTTGTAAGTATTCTTATCCGAAAGCATATCTAATATTGATTGTTGATAATCCGATCTATTCATGATGGCAATTCCTCCGCCTTTATCTGCCATTTTTATCGTTAGTTCTTTGTTGTCCTTCAAGGACTTTATTGCTTTCTTAAGACGATTAGGCATGTTGGATTCTACATGATTGGTTTTGAGTCCATCTGCTAAAATTTGTAGTTCTTGTTCAATAATGAGTTGAAAACGATCCATAGATTCTGTTCGTGAGTTCACGGGGTAGAATTTGGGGTTGGACGTGGTGAAGTTGGAAGCCATCGTAACTGTTTGCTCTGGAATTTCTTCCTGTAGACTTTCCAAACATGCTAAGGTTCTGTGTTCTTGAAAGGAAAAATTAGAGATCAGTTGTTGTTTGTTTTCTTGAAAATTGATAGTAGGGAGGCTTGGAGATATTATAGATGTATTAGGATCTTCGTTTGTGGTGGAGTCTGCATTGAGAAAATATTTTTTGACGGTCAAGTTGCGAATGAATTTGTTGATATCTAGTAGTGTATTGAACAAATTGAAGTTATTGTTGGGGGCAAAGTTGAGGCCCAATGAGAGGACTTCTTCTTGTTCTATCGTGAGGGGACAAGATGAGAGATTCGTTATATTGGGGTTTAATGGTGTTGAAATTTTCTGGATCGGAGGAGGCGGGTTTGCTCTTGATAGGGCCGATTTGTGCTTCCTCCCGCCCCTCCTTCCTCGTTTTTTGATGATTGTGAAATGTCTTCTTGTCTGTGATAGAGACGGGGATATCTTCCCCCATTGTCTTCTTCTGAGAAACCTTCTGCTGAGTCGGGTTCCGTAGAACTGAAGCTTACTCTACTGGGCATGTCTCTGTATCTTTTGTATTGTTGATTACGTTTTTTCAAGATGGGTCTGGGTCTATTAGAATTGCGTTCTTTTCTGTTCCAATTGTATACTTCGTTGTTCATGTAATCTCTAGTATCTCGTTGAAATTTAGATTTTTTTGTTTCTGCTATAGAAAGATCTAACTTATCAATGTGAGAAGACATGCGGGCATCAAGTTGTAAATACGAAGGTGAATTTGAAAGAGCATCCAATTCCTTTTTGATATCTGCTATTTTTATTTCCAGTTCTGTTAGTTTTTGCTCTTCTTGTTTTGTAATTAGATTCATTAGCTTGACTATAAGTCTTACAATGGCCAGAACACTGTATGTTACAAACCACACAAGAATAACAATCCAAATGTCACAAATATTTCACGCCAAATCATACCTTCATTAGACATGCAAAGAGTTCTACTCACCCATATCGCACCTTGGAACACTCCAGCCGCCATCTACTTGATCAGTGTGCCCTGTTTTCACTGTCGGCTGTCTCTCAGACTTAGTATTAAAATTCTGTTAATAAAATAAAAACCAAAGTCAACAGCTTTAAGAGACGAGAACATAGCCTCAATCGATACTACTACATAGGGTCATATGTCATTTCACCGTACTCCTACCGTGCTTTCCATTTATGTTCAATACCTAACCAATACATGTCGTTCTGCTCACTAAATCTATAAATCTACAGTAGTCTCCTAATAGAAATCAAGGAATATACATTTACCTTGCACCACATCAAACTGGAACACCGGCTGATTGCTGGAGGCCTGTCAAGTGCCCTTGCCTCTGATTGGTCCGCCCCGCGGTCCAGCACTATACATTGAACCTGGAACGCCAACAAAAAACTCTGACACTATGTAACACACCAGATGAAACTTCTCCAACATTGACGGTAGTAAAATTGATGGTAGTAAAATTATAAAGTCTTCTTTAGCGTCGTCAGTCGGCCAGACCTAATGTAGTGATTTGCCATTTAATAAACGCTGACGTCTATATTTTCACAAGACTATAACATAGCCCTAATGGATACTGCCCTACAGGGCCAAACGTCACATATCGTATCTATAGATTGCATCTTAGCTGAGCAAAAACTCAACTAAAACATGTCCCTTTCCATATCGATTAGATAATATTCAATCTTCTCTTGATAGAAACCACGGCACATATATATTTACCTTGCTTTTCATCAGATCGGAGCGACAGCTGACTGTAGGAGGCCGGTCATTTTCTCCCGCGTATGATTGGTCTGTTGTGCGGTCCAGCACTACACAAGATTCTGGAACGCAAACAAAAATCCCGATATTACGTAACATACCTCATGAAGTGAACAAAGCCACAGAGTCAACAGACAAACACAATGTTTGCTCTTGTCTTTATGGTTTCCTGCCTCTCCCTAACGATTATTTCCTTTAGATCACTGATCACTATGTAGTAACCCCTGGCTGTATTTACCTACCTCATTAGCGTGCGCTCCAGTGACTCACCCAAGTATGAACCGCAATCAAGCATGACAGCTGGTAAAACCGGAACTGATAGACACATAAAAACAGAGCCCCAGTTTCTAAAACACCAAATAGCCATGACTAAGGACGTGCACAGCGTCTGAAACGCGTAGGCCCCCAGACTGGACCGAGACACTCTCCTATCTGCACACCAGGATCACTTTCCTCTGGATCCTGTTTTAACTTTTATATTTAGTAAACTTGGAAACTTTCCATTTTATCCTCTTCATCGCTGGATTCAACTCCCCCCCCATTTTTTTTTTAACACGTCTTTTGTAATTAAGGCCTTACATGACTTTTATGCTTTAGTTTCACCAGATGGGGGCGCTATGGATTAAAAAAAATTGCTAAAAAATTTGTTGTATTATTCAAGACTGACCTGCAATATGTGTTTTTCACAGTGTGTTATACTGCCTGTTCAGTAAAATACAATTATTAAAGTGACAAACTTATCAAATATTCCATTGTACTTGGAATAAAGCTGGAAAGTACAAAAAGACTTCAGAAATCTAGAAAAGGTATTAAATGGCTTGTTCCACACTATTATTTTCCACTTGACTGTGACTAACTGATGCTTTTGGCGGAGAAATGTTCATTCACACCTAATGCTGAGCAGCTCATCCTAGGTAGATAAAATGAATTCTTTGCATAGTATTTTCCCTGCAGAAGCTAGGCCGGGCCTGTCACTGCTTGCTGGGAATCAGAAAAATATTCCATTTCAACAGTACACTGACCAATTGTGCCTTCTCTATAATCAGTAACCTCACACATACGTTCATCACTAGATTCTTTATTCAGTGACTCTCGTCACTGGACAACTGCAGTGCAAAAAGCTATTTACTAACATAGTGTTTACTTATTCCTATCCATTTGCTCATTCAACACTACAATGCTACTTAGGGTTTCTGTAAATAAAGGCTAATCACTGGATAATGAAAAAATGCATGTTTAAAATATACTTTGTGTTTCAATTCCTCCCCATTTTCAAGATCCCTGCTTGCTGTCAGTGAATGAAAATATTCTCGATCACATCCAGAGGCTGAAAACTCAAATAGAAGTTATCTGTATACAAGGAAAGATTGAATATAGAATGTACAGTGTGGAGTAATGGCTGGACTTAGGCTGAAAGCCATAAGGGTAGGCCATCATGAACAGGGTTGCAGGTAGGGAAGAGTTAACTATAGGAAAGAAGAGAACTAGGAGGGGATTTGGAGGGGGGTGATATGGGTGGGTCAGGGGCGATAAAAAGGTCAGAGCAGGGAGAGATTTGCGCCATTACCAGAGCAAACAGCAGGTGTCAGTTTGTAACACTGCCTGTCAATTTTGACTCACCACTATTGAGGCTTTCCTGAACCAGCTTAGAGCCGCGGTGGCTGAGCGCGGCATGGCTTGGCTGGGACAGGAGCTGGGGAGGACCGGTCCGCAGGAGCTGTCTGGAGGAGTGTCGGAGGCGGCCGGTCACAGCGTGTCGCCGGGGACTTCTGCTCCGGCGGCACTGTCGGTCTCTGACCTACGTCCCTCTGCAAGACAGGTGGAGTCGGCGTCTTCTGAGCGGCGGCGTTCCCGGTGGCCGCGTCCTCCCGTGCGCCGGAGCCCGGATGTACTGCTGCGAGTCAGGCGCAGGATTCGGAGCCTCTCCAGGGACCCTCCAGCTCGGGTCCCAGGCTCTAACGCTCGGGGCCACAGTGTTTAGGTCCACTGGAGTGGTGGGTGGATCCCGGGTGGGAACAGCATTAGAGGTGGGTAGTACTGTTGTGCCGCCGGTGCTGGGGCGTGTTAGGGTGGGAGGTGTGCAGGAATTGCTAGGTTGTGTGTGAGAATTATTGGCTCGTTGCGATGGAGGTGGCTTATTGCGTGCCCCCTTGCTTGTCACCGCGTGGGTTCAATGGCCGGTCAGGTTGACCGTTGGGGGGGCTCCATCCTCAGGTGTTGGCTCTTTAGCTAAGCAGTCGGGGGTGACGGCGTCGGTCCAAATAGAGGAGGATAAGGACATGGATAGGGTGAGGGTGGACGATAAGGCGAAATGCGAGGTTTATGTGTGTTTTGAGGGCCCTTCAGGAGCGCATCTGAAACAGGAGGTCAGGGAAAAAATATGGAAAGATGAGTATGTAGAAATATTCTCCCTTCTCCCCCTGGAGAAGTTCAATCTTGATAAAGGAAAACGGGTTGAGAGCTAGAAGGAAGAGGAAGAGGTGCGTCAGTATATGTTAATTCCCCAAACCTTTATTAACTGGTTGCAAGCGTTTGCCATCCTGGCTAGTGTTATAGGTGAAAAGGCACTGGAACACTGTTCCGCTCTTTTCTGTTACATGGATGCACATCGTGTTTATGGGGGTGAGTCGTGGCTGCGTTATGATGAGCAATACCGACAGAGAAAAGTGGTTCGTCCTAACATTAGGTGGGATAATAAAGATATTGGACTGTGGCTGCGTGTGATGGCCCCTGTTCGTTTCGGTCAGTCCCTTCCTAGAGGGGCCCCTCTACACAGTATGGCCAGGATAGTGCTAGATCAGGGGGAAAATCTGGCCTGTGCTGGCAGTTTAACGAGGGACAGTGCAAATTCGGAGCAGGGTGCAAATTTAAACATAGCTGTTCCTCCTGCGGTGGGACCTCACATGGGTCCTCTAAATGTTTTAAAAAAGGTAAGGGAAAAGTAGCGAGCAGTTCTAGCCATGGGTCGGACGCAAGGAATTGGTTAGAGATGCAGCCTTATCTAAATAGATTTTCCGACAGGGCGCGAGCGGAGCTGTTGTCTGACAGTTTCCGGTTCAGTTTCAGGATCCCTTCCCCTCCTCATGAGGTCGCCTTTTCTTTGCGGAACTTGTGGTCTGCACTTCAGTATCCGGAGGTTGTCACGGAAAAATTAAATAAAGAGGTCGGTTTGGGGAGGATGGCGGGCCCCTTTATGGATAGTCCTTTACCCGATTTGGTAGTGTCCCTGCTCGGCGTTGTCCATAAAAAGGAGCCAAACAAGTTTCGGCATATTCACCACCTGTCGCACACGCGTGGGCGTTCGGTCAATGATGGCATTGCTCCTGAGCTTTGCTCAGTGGTGTACACGTCTTTTGACGCGGCGGATACTGGGTTTAGCGCTATGGCAGGTGGGCCTTGATGGTAAAAAACGGACATCGAATTGGCTTTCCGCCTCCTCCAGGTACATCCCGACAGCCTGCGGCTGTTGGGGTGTTATTGGAACAGGGCTTATTTTGTTGACTGGTCGAAAACGGACTAGGTTAGTGGGGGAAAAAGGGTCGTGTTGGGGAAGGTTCATGGGGCGAGGATGTGACCGGTGGTTTGTTTTACTCACTACAGTTCTATTCGCCCATTTTCTGAGAGTCAGCTGCTTTGCCATGTAGATGGTTAATTTTTGTCTAGGTGCCAGTTTAAATGGGTATTTCGGCTACAGTTGGTTGGATACAGTTGGCTACAGTTGGGTTGGATGGGTCTGTTTTTGCTCCTCATTCCTTTTGCATAGGGGCAGCTACAGAGGTGGCTTCGTGGGGACTGAAACCGGAGGTGGTTAAGCGTATAGGTCGTTTTTGCAACATCGGGAACGTGATTCATTTTCTTAGGCTTGGGATCGTTTTTGGTCCTCTAGTAACTGTTAGGGTGGATTTACACGATAGTGTGCGTTTTGCGCACGCAAAAAACGCGGCGTTTTACGTGCGCAAAAGGCACTTAACAGCTCCGTGTGTCATGTTCATATGGTGCACGGCTGCGTGCTTTTCACGCAGCCGCCATCATTATGACACTCCGTTTGGATGTTTATAAACAGAAAAGCACGTGGTGGATGCGTGGGACTTCAATCGGTGCGTGATGCGCGAAAAACGCCGAAATATAGGACCTGTCGTGAATTTTACGCAGCGGACTCACGCTGCGCAAAAATCACAGACAGTCTGCACTGCCCCATAGACATGCATATGTCAGTGCGACACGCGTGAAAAACACACGGGTGGCACAGACGTATTACACGTTCGTGTAAATCCGCCCTTAACCCCCACACACCCCTTTTTTCTTTTCTTTTATTTAGATGCAGCCCCTCGGTTAGTGTGGATTATCGGGCACTCCTATGTGCATTGGGGGCTGAACGGGCTGATGTACGCCCTGATGGGTTTCCTCCAGTCCGCGGCAATTGTACGCTGGCTAGGCATCAGAGGTATGAGCTGGAATAGGGTTCTGCCTGAATTTCACAATTTCGCACAGCTGGCCGTCTCTGGGCTTGTTTTCCAGGGGTAGTGGTGGTGTGGTCGGAGATTGTCCCTCAGAGGGTTTGGCGACATGCTGACTCAGGGGCACGCCTGAATAAGGCACGTGTAAAGGTTAACCGGGCAGTGTCTAGTTTTCTAGTGAGAAATGGTGTGGTCTTCGTACGTCACTACGATATTGAAGGCGGCCTGGGGAGTTTTTGGTTGGCATTGACTTATGGACCTTGAGGATACAGGAGGGGGTGGAGCACGCTTTGTTGATTGGTGGGGTCTCTCATACTTGAAGGTTTTCTAAATATGTATTGATTGGGGGTTCTTGGATTTGGTGGTAAATGGGTTTGGGGGTATTCATTGTGGGTATGGTCCCTCCGAAATTATAATTTGTATGGTGGTCTGGCCCAATTTTGGGCTCTTGCTGGGTGGTGTCCCGGGGAGTGGTTTATAGTTATAACAGCCATCTGTGGATGTTAATGGTGCACCTGAGCCTGTAGGGAATCGGCTGGGGGTAATATTTTACATGAGTGCACAGTTTGGGGCCAGATTTTGTAGCTCCAACGACTCCCCTTCTTCGTCATTTAAAATTGTTTTTTTTTAAATATATATATAAAATGACATTTATGTTTATTTATGTTTGTTAACAAAATGGTCAAGTAATTGCCGGACCTAGGCTGAAAGCCATAATGGTAGGCCAGCATGAACAGGGCTGCAGGCAGGGTCGCACCGTCCATGAGGGAAAGTGAGCTTCTCACCTCAGGAGGCGGACTGTTGCCTCTCTGAGGGGGTGGCGGCACCAGTGAAACCAGCCACCGGCATCCCCTCTTGCACTGATTGTACCTGCATCTATAGCGCGCAGATACAATTACATGCATTAGCACTGAATGGCCGCGCACGTTCCGTGCCTGACCGTTCAGCGACTTCCAATGACGCTGATTGGCAGGGCATAATGACTTGCCCCGCCAATCAGCGCCTTTCAACGACGCTAGCGGTGCGATGCTGCTTCCATTGTTGAAAGGCGCTGATTGGCGGGGCAAGTCATTTTGCCCTGCCAATCAGCGCCTTTCAACTACGCTAGCGGCATGATGATGTCATCGTGTTGCTTCCGTTGTTTAAAGGCGCTGATTGACGGGGCAAATCATCGCACCGCTTGCGTCGTTCAGCCCCAGCAGACCTGCTCAGAAGAGAACAGGTCTGTGTTGCCACCGGACGGCGTGGGAACGGGATCATGTGAGTATGTAAAGTTTTGTTTTTTTCAAAAAAAACTGTGAGTGGCATTATCTACAGGGGGCCTCTATGTGTGGGGATGTTGAGCACTATCTACAGGGGGAACTATATGTAGGGCACTATCTACAGGGGTGGGCTATATGTGGTACACTATATACATGGGGAGCTATATGTAGGGCACTATCCACAGGGGTGGGCTATATGTGGGACACTATATACAGGGGTGGGTTACCTGTGGGGCACTATCTACAGGGGGGCTACATGTAGGGCACTGTCTACAGGGGTGGGCTATATGTGGGACAATATATACAGGTGAGCTAGATGTGAGGCACTATCTACAGATGTGGGCTATATGTGGAGCACTATCTATAGGGGGAGCTATATGTAGGGGAGCACGGTGGCTCAGTGGTTAGCACTATTGTCTTGCATCTCTGGAGTCCAAATGAGGGCACTATCTACAGGGGGCTGTATGTGGGGCACTATCTACAGGGGCTATATGTAGGGCACTATCTACAGAGACTCTGAGGGGGTCACTATCTACAGGGGGACTATGGGGGCACTTTCTACGGGGGCTTGGTGTGTGTGTGTGTGTGTGGGACACAGTGTATGGTACTATTATTATCAGGGTCATAGTGTATGGCGCTATTATAATTAAAGGTGCAGTGTATGGCGATATTATATTTAGGGGCGTTGAGAATTTTATCTTCGTTTATAGGTGCAGAAATGTTTTAAGAGTGAGAAGCTGAATACATCTGAGCGGGAAACTGCAGAAATGGGTTGTGGCCTGGAGAAGTCATCATAGAGGTCTGGACTGGATGGAGAAAAAAAGAGAAAAAGAACAACTAGAATCTGAGACGTCACCAGTCAGTCACTTAATGTAACTGTTTATTCTGCCTCTAATCAGTAATGTAGTCACTGTATGATCTGCAGCGAGATGATGGGTGGTCTCAGGGCTGGACTGGGACTTAAAATCAGCCCTGGCATTTTTAAGCACACTGGCTCACCGCAGGCCATACGCAGCCGCCAGTGTTGGGCTGGGACCACCTTTCAGCTATACAAGACATGGGGAGATTTATTAAAACAGGTGTAAATGAAAAGAGGAATAGTTCCAACGAATCCACTGCTTTTCCACAAGAATAATGTACGTGCTCGTTATTCTAGAGGATTTTTTTGTATATAGTGCCCCACATATAGCCCCCCCCCCGTAGATGGTGCCCCACATATAGCCCCTTTGTATATGTTGTCCCACATATGGCACCCCTGTAGATGGTGCCTCACATATAGCCTCTCCTGTAGATTGTGGCCCACATATAGCTTCCCTGTATATAGTGCCCCAGATATAGCTCCCCCCCTTAGATAATGCCGCTCACACTTTTAAGTGGAAAAAAAAGACCAAAAAAAACAACTTTACATACTCACCTCGATCGCGTTCCCACATCATCCTATGTCAATGCAGGCCTGCTCTCCTCTGAGCAGGTCTGCTGGGGCTGAACGATGGCGCTGATTGGCAGGGCAGAATGACTTGCCCCGTCAATCAGCGCCTTTCAACAACAGAAGCGGTTGAAAGGCGCCAATTGGCGGTGCAAGTCTTTCTGCCCTGCCAATCAGCGCCGTTGTGAGGCAGATACAATTAGTGCATGAGGGGGTGACGGCAGATAGTTTCAGTGGGGCCGCCGCCCAGGGCCAATTATAGCTTTTCTGCTACCTGAGGCGAAAATTGAAATGGCACCCCCAAGATCTTGATTGGCATCCCCCTGACTGTTCTACATTACTACCAGCCTTCTCCTTTGCCTTGTACTCCCCTGGCATGCGCGGTGCAGTGATGAAGCCGGGCAGAGTACAACTCGCTGAACGGTGCGTGTTAATGGAGTACAAGGCAATGGTGCATCCAAGAAAGTTGGAGGAGACTGGTAGTGATGTAGAACAGCCAGTGAGATGTCAACCAAGCATGGAAAGGTGGACTTGCAGTTAGGACTGTGTGACTCTACAGGATAACGTCACTGACCCATGACCCTTTATATAGTAATTAGCATATAGCGTGGACTATTTTAAAAGTTGAATTTAAAGATTTGCATCTGAAACAAACATACAGGGGAATGTTTGGAAATATTGTTAGCTCATGTATTACTGCATGGTGGCGGTTCAAGGGGTTAAAACTACCAGACAGGTTCTGATTAAACATACAATGAATTGCAAAAATGCCATCTGCTCTACAGCAGAACGAAGCTCAGTACATATATATAGCTCCAGTACCAATCTCAGTACATATATACAGCACCAGAACAAAGCTCGGTACATATATACAACACCAGAACAAAGCTCAGTACATCTATACAGCACCAAAACTAAGCTCAGTACATATATACAGCACCAGAACCAACCTCAGTACATATATACAGCACAAAAGCCAAGCTCAGTACATATATACAGCACCAGAACAAAGCTCAGTACATATATACAGCACCAGAACCAAGCTCAGTACATATACATTTCAGTACAGAGATCATTTGCAAAGTCAGGTTAGCAGCTTCCAGTATGACCTGAACAATGGTAATAAAATACTGGGAGTTGCTTATACCCCAAAAAATAGCTTTCCGTTACCATTACCATTGATTTCAATAGTAACACTTCCGTTGCTAATGGTTTCCGCTTGTCTCCGTTTCACAAGGTTTCCGTTATTTTTGGCGGAATCAATAGAGTAGTCGACTGTATCCACCTGTAATCTACCACATTTAAGTAACTTAGATGTGATCTATTATAGGTGGAACCTGCGCGTCAGAGACACACAGGTCACGCTGACACTGAACCCGTCAGTCCCACGCACATGACGTGTTCAGGATTCAGCGTAAGATACAGCTGCTCTGTATACAGGTTGCAGAGCAGCTGTATCTCAAAAAGTAAAAAGATTTTTTAATAAAAACTAATTATAAAGTTGCTCAAAACACACTGACTGACATTTTATTTAAAAAAAAATCCCCTTCAAAGGGTTACACAGCCTTTAATGCAAACAATCAGATCTTTACTAACAACCATCGTCCAGTACAACACGTAGCACATGCAGTTTTACCAAAAGTCGGTGCGGTTTTCAAATGATTGTTATGGTTTGCAAAAAACTGCATGGACATTAACAATCATTTGAAAACTGCACTGACTCGTGGGAATTCACCATGTTGACGTGGTTTGCAGCTGTATCGTTGTAAGACAGCAGCTACTATATGTATATACTGTACGGGTATGTTCATACAGGACTGATACGTTGTGTAAAAGCATACAGCATATACGCCCTGTGCACCGCAGGGAATTCAAGCTGAAAAACCGCACCAAATTGTGGTGCAGTTTTTCAGCAAGGAATGGCCGCTGTGGTAAACTGAGCAGAAAAAATGGAAACTTACCATGGCGACGCTTCCCTCCTACACCCTGCAGCCCTGGAATGATGTTTCTCGGACAAAAAAAAATGAATTCTGTGTAAGTATAAGATTTACATTTTTCCTGAGTTGCGTTTTTTTGTATAGGAAACGCTGCATTTCCGCCACAAAAAAACACAACATCTGCTATTTGTTGCAGGTTTTACCTCCCCATTGAATTAAATGGGGGAAACCCGAAACAAATAAGCAGCGTCAGCGTTTATGACATGCTGCGGATCTTAAAAACGGACCGCAGGTCAATTTCGGAGCCTTTTTTCCGTTCATCGTGTGGGTGACTCTGCTGCTACTGCATTAGGTATTGTCCACACGTAACAGAATTGCTGCGTATTTTCCATCCAGAATTGCGGATGGAAAATACGCAGAATACAGTAGAAGTAAAGTGGGTGATACTTTCCACACGCTGCGTAAAATTTCTGACAAGAAGTTTTTACCTGCGGTGTCACTTCACTACATGTCGCTTCCTGATGCGGAAAGTGGGCTGAATCGCTGCATTTTTCAGAGGAGATGTCACCATCCCCCAACATTGAGAAAAACGCAGCAAAATACGCACCATTTTCTGCAGCAATTCCAATACATGTGGAGAAGCCCTTATGCTGCGGATTTAGGGCTTGTACACACACACAACGGAATTTCTGCAGAAAATTTCTGCAGCAATTCCTTTGAAAGTCAAAGGCTTTCCGCTGTGACAAAAACGCACCATTTCCTGCGGTGTTTGCGACAGAAAATGGTGCGTAAATTGTGTTTTTCGCAATGTTGGGAGATGGTAGCATCACCTATGGAAAAACGCAGCAATTGTGCACACTTTCGGTAGCAGGAATTGACAAGCTGCGGTCTGTAAATTGAGCACCGCAGGTCAATTTCGGCTCAGAAATTTTACGCAGCACATGTATGAGATTTGTTAAATCTCATCAACTATGCTGCTACTGTATTCTGCTGCATTTTTTCCGGCCAAATCTCTGGCCGGAAAAATTGCTGCAATTCAGGGTCGTGTGGACGAGCCCTTACCATAACGAAATCCATTGGTAAAATCTGCAGTATTTAAACTACGAGTGAAATACATACAACAGCTATAGTGCTCTCCACATATATATATATATATATATATATACACACAGCAAAACAGGGGATAGGAGCAGCACTGCGTAAATATCCAAGAAAACGGTTGGTGCTAGCTTCAAAGATAAGGAGTGACATGCTCCTCATGCATATATCCAAGAAACGAGACTAGAAGCAGCACTCAGCAAAAATGTGAATTTATTATGCTGTGTTGGGTGAATAAATTCACATTTTTGCTGGGTGCTGCTTCTAGTCTCGTTTCTTGGATATATATATATATATATATATATATATATACACACACACACACACACACCCACACACACACACACACACACACACACACACACACACACACACACACACACGTACACATCAAACACACTATATATATATTGTGAGACAGTGACATGTAAAGTCATTGAGGGAAGGTACATTTCCCCTAGAATCCTTTCATATGTATCCTAGGCTCCAGGGAATGAGTAGTTCTTGCAATAGAAAGCTCTAGCTTTCCAATCTCGGCTTAAGGAAAAGCCGGAAAAAGGGCCTGGAGTTGGATTGGAGAAGAGCAGGGCGGGTTCCCCAATCCCTAGTCCATCTCTGTTTGTAGGACAAGGCTGCTGCTCAATTAGCTGCACCTGTAGCCTGTGTATAAAAAGGTGCAGACACAGTGTGTGTGAGTCTCACCCCTGACTCAGACTGGAGACTACTAAGGCTGGAGTAGCCTGTATTCTATGTGAGTAAAGACCTGTGTTACTTTGTGTCCAGTGCCTGGTAGGAAGGCACTCGGTATAGTTAGATAATATCTTGTTTAGTTAGTGCTCAGACGAGCAGGATTTATTTTGTGTTTTGCCTTGTTGTACAAGAGGCTGTTTCTTTGACAAGAATAAAAACACAGGCAAAGCCCTGTTATGACTTTTAATGCACGGTGTCCCTGTCTCTGGCTACAAAGAAACCGCTGTACCAACCTCTCCTGATGCTAAACCCTCACATATGGTGGCCGATGCGGGCACGGTCTTAAAGAGACATACAACTATTTAAAAGAGACTGTTAAAATGGATGAAATACTTAAACAGCTGATTCAGGCTAATATCAACCAGGGGAAGATAAGCACAGCTCTGCAAGAAGCCAGCGCGACTCAGCGAATGGTGCATGAGGAAGCCATGCGTGCACAGGCTGAAACCAATATTCTGCTGGGTGAAGCCCACAGACTGGCCTTAAAAGAACAGCAGCAAATTAATCGCTATTTGCAAGACCAAATTCAGGCCTCAGTGGAGAGAGCAGCGGGGCCTCATGGTTTGCGCCAAACCACTCGTGCAGCGGTACAGACATCTCTGCAGAAGATGACATCCACCGACGACGTTGAGGCCTATCTCATGGTGTTTGAGCGAGTGGCAGAACGAGAGCAGTTACCTTCAGATCAGTGGGCAGCAGTGGTGGCACCTTTCCTAACCGGAGAGCCGCAAAAGGCGTACTTTGATCTCAATGAGCAGGATGCCAAGGATTACTCCAAGCTGAAGGGTGAGATCCTTGCCCGTCTGGGTGTTAATATGAATGTGCGTGCTCGACGGGTGCACAACTGGACTTTCGTGGAACACCTACCTGTGCGATCACAAATGTATGATCTTGCACATCTTGCAAGGAAATGGCTACAGCCAGAGGAATCAACCCCTGCGCAGATCGTGGAGAGAGTGGTGCTTGACAAATACATCCGCTCCTTACCACCGAAGGTTCAGCGTTGGGTCGGTCAAGGAGATCCTACAGATGCGGAACAGCTGGTGAACCTGATTGAAAGGTACAGAGCTACTCAGGATCTACTCCAAGAAGTACCGCCTGGATGTTCTAACCCCAGGAACAGCAAATCGTGCGGAGCACCCGGTAAGACTGTTCCATTTACTAGAGGGGTGAGAAATGTCTTTAAGGGAGGTGGCTCAGAAGGGGAGCAGACGGAGGGAAGAAATCCCAGAGAGACACTGAAGGCCAGACCAGGGTCTCAAGTTGGGGATCGGGGCCGCATACAGTGTTGGCAGTGTTATGGACCTGGGCATATTGCTGCCAATTGTCCCCTGACTACCGAGCCAATGGAGTGTGATGCAGCAAGGTGAATATCCTTGTTTGCACGTCCTGTTTGTTCTGCTGAGACTGTTTACGAGACTGAGCAACAAATGTGTGTCGTAAAAGTGGAAGGGTGTACTGTGAGTGCCTTGCTGGATTCTGGGAGTCTGGTTACCCTGGTGCATGCCAGCCTGATAGACCCTGGAACATTCAGCGGACATAGTATAGGGGACACTAAAGAATACCCCACCGCTTTGGTCACTCTAGAGACTTCCTGTGGAACCGCTTGCCATGAAGTGGGTGTGGTCATGTCCCTGATGCACAGTGTGATCCTGGGGAGAGACTTCCCAGTGTTCTGGGACTTGTGGAGGAAGAAAGATGTAACCTCCACTGTAAATGTTAATGATGGTATTAATGTGTGCGCTGTGATTAGCCCAGAACCCTTTAACGAAGATGCTGAGGTGCCAGCAGTAGGGGTGACCACTGAGCCTGATAAATTTCCTCTGGCTGTTTTTGCTGGTGAAACAGATGAGCTGGAGGAAATTTCTGAGATACCAGAGTTAAATGTATCACGTAACAATTTTGGGACCGCTCAACTTAGTGATCCCACATTGGTAAAAGCCAGGGAAAATACTAAGGTATTAAATGGAGTGCCTCAACATCCAGGGGCTGATAAGGTGTTTCCACACATGGCGGTTAACCAGGATTTGCTGTATCGGATAGATAACGTACGTGGGGAGGTTGTTGAACAGCTGGTGATACCCCAACCGTATCGTAGAACGGTGTTGGACCTGGCTCATAAACACGTGCTGGGTGGACATTTAGGTTGCGAAAAGACCAGAGAGCGTATCTTACAACGATTCTTCTGGCCGGGGGTATATACGGAAGTTCAGAGGTATTGCGAGTCCTGCCCGGAGTGTCAGATAACGGCTCCTATGCCACATTTTAGGAGTCCGCTGGTGCCTTTGCCTATCATTGGGATCCCTTTTGAAAGAATTGCCATGGATTTGGTCGGCCCTTTAGTCAAATCCTCTAGAGGACATCAATATATCCTAGTGGTGTTGGACTATGCCACACGCTACCCTGAGGCAGTCCCTTTGCGAAATTCCTCTTCAAAAGCCATTGCAAGAGAGTTGTTTTACATGTTTTCCCGTACTGGTTTACCTAAGGAAATCCTTACCGATCAGGGAACTCCCTTTATGTCCAAAAACACCAAGGAATTATGTAAACTACTGAAAATTAAACACCTGCGTACCTCTATATATCACCCTCAAACTGATGGTCTTGTCGAAAGATTCAATGAGAGATTAAAAGGTATGTTGAGGAGGGTGGTTAGTAAGGATGGGAAGGATTGGGACTGTCTTCTGCCCTATTTGATGTTCGCTGTACGTGAAGTTCCTCAATCATCCACAGGGTTTTCTCCTTTCGAACTTGTATACGGCAGACAACCCCGTGGTCTCCTGGACATAGCCAAGGAAACGTGGGAGCAAGAGTCCACACCTTATAGGAGTGTAATTGAGCATGTCACGTTGATGCAAGACCGAATCGCTGCGGTCATGCCGATAGTTAACCCCTTCCCGCTCCTTGACGTACTATTACGTCATGGCAGCTGTATCGTTCGCGCTCCATGACGTAATAGTACGTCACGGGAGTAACGGCCGTTTCGGCCGTCCTCCCGACACATACAGGAGCTGTGACGCTGCTGTCTTGTTCAGCAGCTGTCACAGCTCCTACAGCTGGGACCGATCGCTGTGTCCCCGCTGATTAACCCCTTAAAAGCCGCGTTCTATAGAGATCGCGGCTTTTTAGGGGTTAAGCTGCCATCGCCGGCCTGCTACACGATAGCGGCCGGCGATGGTGACTATGGCAACCGGACACCAAACAATGGCGTCCGGCTATGCCATAGACGGAAGCCTAGTGGGTCCTGACAACGTCAGGACCCACTATGCTTGCTGTCAGTGAGTAGCTGACAGTTCTAATACACTGCACTACGCATGTAGTGCAGTGTATTAGAATAGCGATCAGGGCCTCCTGCCCTCATGTCCCCTAGTGGGACAAAGTAATAAAGTTAAAAAAAAGTTAAAAAAAGATGTGTAAAAATAAGAAAATAAAAGATTTAAAAGTAATAAAAGTAAAAATCCCCCCTTTTCCCTTATCAGTCCTTTATTATTAATAAAAATATATAAACAAACAAATAAACTATACATAATTGGTATCGCCGCGTCCGTAACGGCCTGAACTACAAAATTATTTCATTATTTATCCCGCACGATGAACGCCGTAAAAGAAAATAATAATAAACCGTACCACAATCTTTGGTCACTTCACCTCCCAAAAAATGGAATAAAAAGAGATCAAAAAGTCGCATGTACCGAAAAATGGTCCTGATCGAAACTACAGTTCGTTACGCAAGAAAATAAGTCCTCGCACGGCTTTATTGATTGAAAAATAAAAACGTTCTGGCTCTAAGAATAAGGTAACACAAAAAGTGAATGATTGTTTACAAAACGTATTTTATTGTGCAAACGACATAAGACATAAAAAAAAACTATAAACATCTGGTATCGCCGTAATCGTATCGCCCCGCAGAATAAAGTGAATGTGTCATTTATAGCGCACGGTGATCGCTGTAAAAAAAAAGAATAAAAAAACAATAGTAGAATTGCTGTTTTTTAGTCACCACGCCACCTAAAAATAGAATAAAAACTGATCAAAAAGCCGCATGCACCCCAAAAAAACTACAATGGATTCCTCATGGGGTCTAGTTTCCAAATTGGGGTCACTTTTGGGGGGTTTCCAATGTTTTGGCACCACAAGACCTCTTCAAACCGGACATGGTGCCTAATAAAAAAGAGGCCTCAAAATCCACTAGGTGCTCCTTTGCTTCGGAGGCCGGTGCTTCAGTCCATTACCGCACTAGGGCCACATGTGGGATATTTCTCAAAACTGCAGAATCTGCGCAATACGTATTAAGTTGCGTTTCTCTGATAAATCCTTTTGTGTTATAAAAAAAATGGTATAAAGAGGATTTTCTGACAAAAAAAAATGTAAATTTAACCTCTACTTTGCTCTAAATTTTTGTGAAACACCTAAAGAGTTCATAAACTTTCTAAATGCTGTTGTGAATACTTTGAGGGGTCTAGTTTCTAAAATGGGGTATTTCATAGGGGTTCTAATATATGGGCCCCTCAAAGCAACTTCAGAACTGAACTGGAACCTTAAAAAATAAATAAATGAGGCAATACTTCGCTTCTTACATTATACTGATAATAAGCCGTGCCCACCCCGAGATGACCCCAGTTTTGACCGTTTGTATAAACGGAGACCCCTATTAGACCGTTCCAGTGCCCGGTTTTCCCAAGCATTCACCCCCGAGAAGTGTATTTCTATTGATGAGTCCCTGGTACATTTTAAAGGGAGGGTTCAATTCCGCGAGTACCTGCCGGGTAAGAGGGCAAGGTATGGCGTGAAGATGTATAAGCTGCGAGAGTGCATCAGGGTATACCTACAGGTTTAGGATATATGAAGGAAAGGCCACCCCCAAACCAGACTGCATCCTGGACTACAATAGGTACATGGGAGGGGTGGACTTGTCAGATCAAATCCTGAAGCCCTACAGCGCCATGCGGTGTGGTATAAGAAGCTGGCCGTGCACATCATACAGATGGCTTTGTACAATGCGTACGTGCTACGTCGATGTGCAGGCCAGACGGGAACTTTCCTGGAATTTCAAGAGGTGATTATCAAGAACCTAATCTTTAGGGACCAAGAAGGGGGGGGCACCCAGTACTTCTGGAAGCGGGGCCACACACATCGTACCTGGGCGGCAACACTTTCCAGGAGAAGTTCCCCAAACTGGCAAGAAGGGAAAAAGTCAAAAGAGGTGCAAAGTCTGCTATAAGAGGGCGATAATGGATGACACAATATATCAATGTGACACGTGTCCCGAATAACCAGAGCTCTGTATGAAAGCGTGTTTTAAAATTTATCATACATCCCTTGGTTTATAATTTACCCCAATTTTACTTACCCTGATGCACTCCGCACAGCTTATCCCCCCTCGTCTTTCCCCTCTGAGCCCTGCTGTGTGCCCAGGCAGCTGATAACAGCCACATGTAGGGTATTGCCATACCCGGGAGAACCCACATTACAGTTTATGGGGTGTAGGTCTCCGGTCAAAATGCTCACTACACCTCTAGATGAATGCCTTAAGGGTGTAGTTTTTAAAACGGGGTCACTTCTTGCGGGTTTCAACTGTACTGGTACCTCAGGTGCTTCTGCATACATGACTTCGCACTAGAAAATCCCCAGTAGGCCAAATGGTGGTCCTTTCCTTCTGAGCCCTCCCATGGGCCCAAACGGCAGTTTATCACAACAAATGGGGTATTGCGGCCTTCAGAACAAATTGCGCAACAGAATGGGGTATTTTGTTTCTTGTGAAAATAAGAAATTTTCAGCCAAAACTACATATTATTTGAAAAAAATAATTTGGATTTAATTCCCAGCCCAATTCAAATTAGATCTGTGAAAAAACTATGGGGTCAAAATAGTCACAACACCCATAAATGAATTCCTTGAGGGGTGTAGTTTCCAAAATGGGGTCATTTGTGATTGGTTTCTATTGATTTGATAGCTCTGGGGCTCTGCAAATGCGACATGGCACCCAAAAACCAATCCAGCAAAATCTGGACTCCAACAAACACACAGCGCTCCTTTCCTTCTGAGCCCTCCCATGGGCCCAAACGGCAGTTTATCACCACAAATGGGGTATTGCCGCACTCAGGACAAATTGGGCAACAAAATGGAGAATTTTATTTCTTGTGAAAATAAGAATTTTTGAGCTAAAATGACATATTATTGGAAAAAATATATTTTTTTTTAATTCCCAGCCCAATTCAAATAAGTTCTGTGAAGAAACTATGGGGTCTAAATGGTCACATTACCCATAAATGAATTCCTTGAGGGGTGTAGTTTCCAAAATGGGGTCACATCTGGTGGGTTTCCATTGCTTTGATACCTCTGGGGCTCTGCAAATGCGACATGGCAGCCGAAAACCTATCCAGCAAAATCTGGACTCCAAAAAACACACAGCGCTCCTTCCCTTCTGAGGCTTCACATGGGCCCAAACGGCAGTTTATACCCACAAATGGGGTATTTCTGCACTCAGGAGAAATTGGGCAACAAAATTGAGCATTTTGTTCCCTGTGAAAATAAGAAATTTTGATAAAAAATTACATCTTATTGGAAAAAATTTCATTTTTTTAATGTCACAGCCCAATTGAAATAGGTGCTGTGAAAAAACTGTGTGCTCAAAATGCTAACAACAACCATAAATGAATTCCTTGAGGGGTGTAGTTTCCAAAATGGGGTCACTTTTGGTGGGTTTCCATTGCTTTGATACCCCTGAGGCTCTGCAAATGCGACATGGCACCCGAAAACCAATCCAGCAAAATCTGGACTCCAACAAACATATAGCGCTCCTTTCCTTCTGAGCCCTCCCATGGGCCCAAACGGCAGTTTATCACCACAAATGGGGTATTGCCACACTAAGGACAAATTGGGCAACCAAATGGGGTATTTTGTTCCATGTGAAAATAAGAAATTTTGATCACAAATGACATTTTAATGGAAAAAATGAAATTTTTTTCATTTCACAGCCCAATTCAAATACGTGCTGTGAAAAAACTGTGCGGTCAAAATGGTAACAACAACCATAAATGAATTCCTTGAGGGGTGTAGTTTCCAAAATGGGGTCACTATTGGGGGATTCCTACTGTTTTGGCACCTCAACACCTCTTCAAACCTGGCATGCTGCCTAAAATATATTCTAATAAAAAAGAGGACTCAAAATGCACTAGGTGCTTCTTTGCTTCTAGGGCTTGTGTTTTAGTTCACGAGCGCAGTAGGGCCACATGTGGGACATTTCTAAAAACTGCAGAATCTGGACAATACATATTTAGCAGTGTTTCTCTGGTAAAACCTTCTGTGTTACAGAAAAAAAAATGAATAAAATTGAAATTCCGCAAGAAAAATGAAATTTGCAAAGTTCACCTCCACTTTGCTTTAATTCCTGTGAAATGCCTGAAGGGTTAAAAAACTTTCTAAATGCTGTTTTGAATACTTTGAGGGGTCTAGTTTTTAAAATGGGGTGTTTTATCAGGGTTTCTAATACATAGGCCCCTCAAAGCCACTTCAGAACTGAACAGGTACCTTAATTAAAAGGCATTTGACATTTTCTTAAAAATATGAGAAATTGCTGTTTATGTTCTAAGCCTTGTAACGTCCAAGAAAAATAAAAGATTGTTCACAAAACGATGCCAATCTAAAGTAGACATATGGGAAATGTGAACTAGTGACTATTGTGGGTGGTATAACCGTCTGTTTTACAAGCAGATGCATTTAAAATTCTGAAAAATGCAATTTTTTCAAAATTTTCTCTAAATTTTGCAATTTTTCACCAATAAACACTGAATATATCGACCAAATTTTACCTTGAACATGAAGCCCAATGTGTCACGAGAAAACAATCTCAGAATCGCTTGGGTAGGTTTAAGCATTCCCACGTTATTACCACATAAAGTGAAATATGTCAGATTTGAAAAATGGGCTCTGAGCCTTAAGGCCAAAACTAGGCTGCGTCCTTAAGGGGTTAAGGAACACTTGGAGCAAGCTCAGGATGCTCAGAGCAGGGTGTATAACCGAACTGCTAAAGTTAGAAATTTTAACTCTGGTGATCGAGTGTTGGGCTTAGTGCCAACCGTAGAAAGCAAATTTCTTGCTAGATGGCAAGGGCCGTATGAGATAATTGAAAAGGTGGGGGATGTAAATTATAAAGTTTACAAACCAGGTAAAAGGAAGACAGTGCAGTTATACCATGTAAACTTAATTAAGCCATGGAAAGAAAGAGAGACCCTCGTGGCAGTAAGGACCCTCTATAGTCCTAACCCAGATGTGTATGTGTCAGAATCCCTCGCAAAGCCACAGAAACAGGAGACAAAAGAGTTTGTGCAGAGAAACACAGACGTGTTTTCAGAACTGCCAGGACAGACCAGTATAATAAAACATGACATTGTGACCGAGCCTCAGGTTCGGGTCCACTTGAAACCCTACAGAGTCCCTGAAGCTCGTAGACAAGCCATATCTGAGGAGCTCAAGAAAATGCTAGACCTTGGGATTATTGAAGAGTCAAAAAGTGAATGGTCAAGTCCCATTGTATTGATTCCGAAACCAGATGGGTCATTGCGTTTCTGTAACGACTTCCGCAAGTTAAATGAGATGTCAAAATTTGACGCATACCCAATGCCAAGAGTTGACGAGTTAATAGAGAGACTGGGCCATTCAAGGTATTTTTCAACACTTGATTTAACCAAAGGCTATTGGCAAGTACCCCTCACGGAGGGCGCCAAAGAGAAAACTGCGTTCATCGCCCCGGATGGTCTGTTTCAATATATTTGTTTACCATTTGGGCTACATGGGGCTCCAGCGACCTTTCAAAGGTTAATGGACATAGTCCTCAAACCCCATCGTCGGTATGCTTCGGCATATCTGGACGACATTATAATCTTTAGTGATTACTGCGAAAGCCACTTACCAAAAGAACAAGCAGTACTAAACTCCCTCAGAGCCGCGGGGTTAACAGCAAACCCAAAGAAATGTTCCTTAGGCTTGGAGGAAGCACGGTATCTGGGGTACATAATTGGGAGAGGGGTGATAAAGCCACAGGTCAACAAAGTTGAGGCTATCCAAAACTGGCCCCAGCCCTCAACCAAAAAGCAGGTCAGAGCTTTTCTAGGAATTGTAGGTTATTACCGCAGGTTCATTCCAAACTTTGCCAGCACAGCAGCGCCCCTGACAGATCTTACCAAGGGAAGTAAGTCTGTCATGGTCAAGTGGGACACGAAGGCTGAAAGCGCCTTTCAAGAGTTGAAACTGGCCCTGTGTAACCAACCAGTCTTAGTCACTCCTGATTTAAAAAAGGAGTTTGTTGTCCAAACTGATGCTTCTAATGTGGGGCTCGGAGCAGTTCTGTCACAAGAGGTGGGTGGTGAGGAACATCCTGTGACCTATTTGAGCAGAAAACTTACCCCGGCTGAGAAAAACTATAGCATAGTTGAACGGGAGTGCTTGGCAATTAAGTGGGCACTTGAGTCCCTGAGATATTATTTATTGGGTCGTCGGTTTAGGTTGGTTACAGACCACTCTCCTCTTACGTGGATGTGTCAAGCTAAAGAGAGAAATGCAAGAGTTACACGGTGGTTTCTTACTTTGCAGAACTTCAAACATACTGTGGAACACAGAGCAGGAAAACTGCAGGGCAATGCTGACAATTTGTCTAGGACACACTGCCTTGTAGCTAAATGTGTCCGATCCCACGGGCTCGAACAGAGGAAGAGGGTATGTGAGACAGTGACAGGTAAAGTCATTGAGGGAAGGTACATTTCCCCTAGAATCCTGTCATATGTATCCTAGGCTCCAGGGAATGAGTAGTTCTTGCAATAGAAAGCTCTAGCTTTCCAATCTCGGCTTAAGGAAAAGCCGGAAAAAGGGCCTGGAGTTGGATTGGAGAAGAGCAGGGCGGGTTCCCCAATCCCTAGTCCATCTCTGTTTGTAGGACAAGGCTGCTGCTCAATTAGCTGCACCTGTAGCCTGTGTATAAAAAGGTGCAGACACAGTGTGTGTGAGTCTCACCCTTGACTCAGACTGGAGACTACTAAGGCTGGAGTAGCCTGTATTCTATGTGAGTAAAGACCTGTGTTACTTTGTGTCCAGTGCCTGGTAGGAAGGCACTCGGTATAGTTAGATAATATCTTGTTTAGTTAGTGCTCAGACGAGCAGGATTTATTTTGTGTTTTGCCTTGTTGTACAAGAGGCTGTTTCTTTGACAAGAATAAAAACACAGGCAAAGCCCTGTTATGACTTTTAATGCACGGTGTCCCTGTCTCTGGCTACAAAGAAGCCGCTATACCAACCTCTCCTGATGCTAAACCCTCACAATATATATATATATATATATATATATATATATATATACACACACACACACACACACGTACACATCACATACACTATATATACACACATGAACACATCACACACTATATATACACATGTACACATCACATACACTATATATACACACATGAACACATCACACACTATATATACATCACACACACTATATATACACATGAACACATCACACACTATATATACACACATGAACACATCACACCCTATATACACACACACACACACACACACACACACACACACACACGTACACATCACAGACACACAAATATGCACATTACATGCACACATTATACACATATAAAGTACACATTGTAAACACACATGCACTTACTTTTATGTAGGATATTTGTGGAGGGAGTTCAGCAGGTTGATGGGGTGATGGCCTTCTCTCCAGCACTTTTCCTGCTCACAGCCCGAGACAGTGCACACAGACAGTCTCCCATCCCCCTCCCGTCCCGACTGGTAACAGCAGCAGGAGGAGGGGAGGTTGGGTGAAGAGCAGAGAATGGGGATTTAGTAATAGCAGCACAGACCACGGCTGCTATTACAGTCAGACGGCAGTTCTTAGCTGCTGTGCCGGCCGCCCCCTTACAAATGCTGTACCCTGCTCTCTGAGCCGACACTGATTGTTTGGACGGCCAGCAGGCGGCCCACTGTTGAGCGGCCCATCTGGGATTTGCCAGAACTGCCTGATGGCCAGTCCGGCCCTGGTTGGTATGTTTTTTTTATTTGTGAAACAGTATCTTCCAGCATATCCTTACCATTGTTTGGGCCACACTGGGAGCTGCAGCTTTACGCCGTACAAGCCTATGCGGCAGGGGTTGCACTAAATTAATCAGTATTTGTTCTGGTGTTGTATTTATGTATTGAGCTTGGTTCTAGTTCTGTATATATGTACTGAGCTTTGTTCTGGTGCTGTATATATGTACTGAACTTTGTTCTGGTGCTGTATATATGTACTGAGCTTTGTTCTGGTAGTGTATATATGTACTGAGCTTGGTTCTGGGGCTGTATATATGTACTGAGCTTTGTTCTGGTGTATTTATGTACTGAGCTTTATTCAAGTGTTGTATCATTAAAGGGTCATGGGGCGGTGGCGCTATCCTGAAGAGTCACATAGGCCTGGCTCCAAACCCACCTTTTCATGTTTGATTGACATCCCTCTTACTGCTACAACTGCGCCATTGCGCCATTGCCTCGTACTACTTGGGCACGCACCGTGCAGCAAGGTGTACTCCAGCTTCATCGCTGTACCACGCATGCCCGGGGAGTACAAGGCAACGGTGCATCCGCAAGAGTTTAGGAGGCTGGTAGTGATGTAGAACAGCCAGGGGGATGTCAATCAAAATCTGGGCGGCGCCATTTCAATTTTCGTCTCAGGCAGCAGAAAAGCTAGAATCGGCTCTGGTTGCAGGTAGGGAAGAGTTAACTATAAGAAGGAGGAGAAGTTGGAGGGGGGTTGGAGGATGGTGGTATAGGTGGGTCAGGGATGATAAAAAGGTCAGAGCAGGGAGTGAGCGGACCACAGGTGTCAATTAGGGGTTTATGGTCACTTGATAGTCAACGGGTCTACGGCTTGGAACGTACTCTGCTATCCCATGGTCATGTATATGACATTATTAAGTAAAATAATTCTAAAACATGTTAATGAAATGAAGGTATCTCTTGCCAAGTTATCTGTCATCTGTCATTTATAACTAAGTTTTAACCAAATTGTGGCTCTAGCTCTTGGAAGGCTACTGGGTGTTGTAGTTTTACAACAGCTAGAGAGCCACAGATTTCTTCTCACTATCCTTAAAGGGATCCTGTCATCAACATCTTACCTGTCAAACTCGCCTGACCCCTCAATGGCCGCAGCTGTCCAGAGTTCGTTCCTGTTCTCTTCTTTCCTGAAGTCCTCCTCTGTCAGTAAATGTAGTCGTTTAAACTTTTCCCGCCTTTTATGGTAATTAGTTTTCCCTCTGGGACTCAGCTTCTTAACCCCGCCCACCACCGGCACCTGTCCGGCCCTGACTGGCTAAGGAGCTGTCAATCAAAAAGAAGGAGGTGGAGTCCACTCTGAGACACTGGAGGAATGAAAATCTGACTCTTTTCAGATGAAGATTTGACTTTTTTCTGCTCATTTGCATACGGAGTGGGACCACTGAAAAACGGAATACTAAAGCTACAGAGCTTACTTAGAACATATTTATAGCTTAAATGACAATGATTTTTCACCCACTTTCACCAGGTATTGCTGGCTTTATAGCTAAAATGCTGGTGACAGGTTCCCTTTAAAGGGGTTATTTGGGCTTTATTTTATTTTTTTTATTCTACAAGCAAATAGCATTGTTTACTTGAAAAAAAAAGCTAATACTAACCTTCTAACCATCTGCTGCTCTAGCACCTCTGGTCCACAGTCCCCTGGCGGCCTCTGTTTACATTCAGGAACATGACTTCTCCAGCCAATCACGGAGATCACCACTGTGGCCAATAATTGGCTGGAGCAGTTACGCGTTGGTATGGAACGTGACAGCTTCAGCCATTGTAAAAAGAGAGCAGTGGTGTATGGTTGACCAGCTGCACCGAAATGACAGGGGATTAGATAGTGATTATTTGCTTTATTTAAGTGAACCATACCTGTTAGGGATCTGCCAGGTACTACGTCTAGGTATACTCCTGGAATTAATCAATCCACACCTGAGGCCAGACCTGTTCGACTGACACCATCTCCCACCAACCAGGGTGGCAGGCTCAGGAGTGGGAGAGCCTATCGCGGCCTGGTCAGTCGGAGTTAGCGCCGCCCCCTGTCCTTTATTACCTGCCGTGTTCTCTTCCTCAGTGCTTGTAATTCTTCTGGATTCCTGGCCTCACTGCTGCTTGCTCCAACCTGCTTCTGCCTCGCTGCAGTTCCGCTTAACCTGCTTTGCTTTGCCCCTGGCTTGCTTCCTTCTCCGTGCTCACTTTGGTATACTCCACTTCATCCTGGTCCTGACTACTCATTCACCGCTCCGTTTCCTCGCGTCGTTCCGTGGCTACTGCCCCTTCCCTTGCGTGTTCCCTGTTTGTTCTCCCGTGCACTTAGACAGCGTAGGGACCGCCACCCAGTTGTACCCCGTCGCCTAGGGCGGGTCGTTGCAAGTAGGCAGGGACAGGGCGGTGGGTAGATTAGGGCTCACTTTCCCTTCACCTCCTTCCTGCCATTACATAATTACAAGCCCCTACCTAGTCTACCATTTCTCCTACGCTGACGCTATCATGGACCCCCTTGAGACCCTGACCCAGCAGATGCAGGGCCTCTCCCTACAGGTCCAGGCCCTGGCCCAGAGGGTCAACCAGGGTGACGCTGCCTTAGTAGTACCCCTCACCTCACCACTAGAACCCGACCTCAAGTTACCTGACCGGTTCTCAGGGGACCGTAAGACGTTTCTCTCCTTCCGGGAGAGTTGCAGACTGTATTTCCGCCTAAAACCCCACTCCTCAGGTTCCGAGAACCAGCGGGTAGGTATCATCATATCTCGACTCCAGGAAGGGCCCCAAGAGTGGGCCTTCTCCTTGGCTCCTGACGCCCCTGAACTTTCCTCTGTTGATCGTTTTTTCTCTGCCCTCGGACTCATTTACGACGAGACTGACAGGACTGCTTTAGCCGAGAGTCAGCTGGTGACCTTACGTCAGGGTAGGAGACCGGTTGAGGAATACTGTTCTGATTTTAGAAAGTGGTGCGTAGCTTCTCGGTGGAACGATCCGGCCCTAAGTTGCCAGTTTAGGTTAGGATTATCTGACGCCCTGAAGGATCTGCTGGTTAGCTACCCCTCTTCTGACTCCCTTGACCAGGTTATGGCCCTAGCAGTACGACTTGACCGACGTCTCAGGGAACGTCAGCTTGAACGCTTTAATGTGCTCCCCTCTGACTTTTCTGCGATCCCCCCCCGAGGTCCCGTCTCCTCGCCCCTCCACGGAGGACTCGGAGGTACCTATGCAACTCGGGGCCTCCATGTCCCCTCGACAACGTAGGGAGTTTCGCAGAATGAATGGTCTCTGCTTCTACTGTGGGGACGACAAGCATCTACTGAACACCTGTCCCAGGCGCAAGAATAAGAAGCCGGAAAACTTCCGCGCCTAAGTGATCATCGGGGAGGTCACTTGGGCGCACAGGTATTTCCCGTTAATGTGAAATGCAATAAAATTTTGCTTCCCTTTCAGGTCTCGTTTGCTGGCCGGTCTGCCACGGGCAGTGCTTTCGTGGATTCTGGTTCATCTGCTAATATCATGTCTGTGGAATTTGCTATGTCTCTAAAGATGCCTTTTATTGATTTACCTTATCCTATCCCTGTAGTAGGTATCGACTCAACTCCCCTTGCTAATGGTTATTTTACTCAGCATACTCCTGTTTTTGAACTCCTGGTTGGCTCCATGCATTTGGAGCAGTGCTCTGTACTGGTGATGCAGGGATTATCGTCTGATCTGGTATTAGGTCTTCCCTGGTTGCAGTTGCATAATCCCACGTTTGATTGGAATACTGGGGATCTCACCAAATGGGGTAGTGAATGTCTTATGTCATGTCTTTCTGTTAACTCTATTTCTCCCCGGGAGGAGGTAAACACGCTTCCTGAGTTTGTTCAGGACTTCGCCGATGTGTTTTCTAAGGAGGCCTCCGAGGTGTTGCCCCCCCATAGAGATTACGATTGCGCCATCGATTTGGTGCCTGGTGCCAAGCTTCCTAAGGGTAGGATATTTAATCTTTCATGTCCTGAACGTGAAGCTATGAGGGTGTATATCAAAGAATGCCTGGCCAAGGGTTTCATTCGCCCCTCGACTTCTCCTGTAGGTGCTGGCTTCTTCTTCGTGGGGAAGAAGGATGGTGGTCTTAGGCCGTGCATTGATTATCGTAACCTGAATAAGGTCACCGTAAGGAACCAGTACCCACTTCCTTTGATTCCGGATCTTTTTAATCAGGTTCAGGGAGCCCAATGGTTTTCTAAGTTCGATCTACGGGGGGGCATATAACCTTATCCGCATCAAAGAGGGGGATGAGTGGAAAACTGCGTTCAACACACCCGAGGGTCATTTCGAATACCTGGTCATGCCCTTTGGGTTGTGTAATGCCCCTGCTGTCTTCCAGAATTTTATTAATGAAATCCTGAGAGATTACCTGGGTAATTTTCTTGTTGTGTACCTTGATGACATACTGGTGTTTTTCAAGGACTGGTCCTCCCACGTGGAGCATGTCAGGAAGGTGCTCCAGGTCCTTCGGGAGAATAATCTGTTTGCTAAGACTGAAAAATGTGTCTTTGGGGTACAGGAGATACCATTTTTAGGGCAAATCCTCACTCCTCATGAATTCCGCATGGACCCTGCCAAGGTTCAGGCTGTGGCGGAATGGGTCCAACCTGCCTCCCTTAAGGCGTTACAGTGTTTTTTTAGGGTTCGCCAACTATTACAGGAGATTTATTGCCAACTTCTCGGTCGTCGCTAAGCCTCTTACGGACCTTACTCGCAAGGGTGCTGATGTCCTCCATTGGCCCCTTGAGGCCGTCCAGGCCTTTGAGACCCTCAAGAAGTGCTTTATCTCGGCCCCCGTGCTGATTCAGCCCAACCAAGAGGAGCCATTTATTGTGGAGGTTGACGCATCCGAGGTGGGAGTGGGGGCCGTCTTGTCCCAGGGTACCAGCTCCCTCACCCATCTCCGCCCCTGTGCTTACTTCTCTAGGAAGTTTTCGCCCACGGAGAGTAACTATGATATTGGCAACCGCGAACTTCTAGCCATTAAATGGGCTTTTGAAGAGTGGCGGCACTTCCTGGAGGGGGCCAGACACCAGGTAACGGTCCTTACGGATCACAAGAATCTGGTTTTCCTAGAATCGGCCCGGAGGCTTAATCCTAGACAAGCTTGGTGGGCACTATTCTTTACCAGATTTAATTTCTTGGTTACCTATAGGGCTGGGTCCAAGAATATTAAGGCTGATGCTCTGTCACGTAGTTTCATGGCCAATCCTCCTTCCGAGAAGGATCCTGCTTGTATTTTACCCCCTGGTATAATCGTTTCTGCCACGGATTCTGATTTAGCTTCTGATATCGCGGCTGATCAGGGTGCAGCTCCCGGGAACGTCCCTGGGGACAAACTGTTTGTTCCCCTGCAATACCGGCTAAGGGTACTCAGGGAAAACCATGACTCCGCTCTATCTGGTCATCCTGGCATCTTGGGCACCAAACACCTCATTACCAGAAATTATTGGTGGCCTGGGTTGCCTAAAGACGTTAGGGCTTATGTCGCCACTTGTGAGGTTTGCGCTAGGTCCAAAACCCTTAGGTCCCGACCTGCGGGCCTACTACGTTCCTTGCCCATTCCCCAGAGACCTTGGACCCATATCTCCATGGATTTTATCACCGATTTGCCTCCATCTCAGGTCAAGTCGGTGGTGTGGGTGGTAGTAGACCGCTTCAGCAAGATGTGCCACTTTGTGCCCCTTAAGAAGCTACCTAACGCCAAGACGTTAGCTTCTTTGTTTGTGAAACACATCCTGCGTCTCCATGGGGCCCCAGTCAATATCGTTTCTGACAGAGGGGTACAATTTGTTTCCTTATTTTGGAGAGCTTTTTGTAAAAAGTTGGAGATTGATCTGTCCTTCTCCTCCGCCTTCCATCCCGAAACTAATGGCCAAACGGAAAGGACGAACCAATCCCTGGAACAATATTTAAGGTGTTTCATCTCTGACTGTCAATTCGATTGGGTCTCATTCCTTCCCCTTGCTGAATTTTCCCTGAATAACCGGGTCAGTAACTCGTCAGGGGTCTCCCCGTTTTTCTGTAATTTCGGGTTTAACCCAAGGTTCTCCTCCGTTTCCCCTGGTTGTTCCAATAATCCTGAGGTAGAGGATGTTCATCGGGAACTGTGCACTGTCTGGGCCCAGGTTCAGAAGAACCTAGAGGCGTCCCAGAGCGCACAAAAGATTCAGGCGGATAGTAGACGTTCTGCTAAGCCCCGGTTTGTCGTCGGGGATTTGGTCTGGTTGTCGTCCAGGAACTTGCGCCTTAAGGTCCCGTCCAGGAAGTTTGCTCCCCGATTTATTGGACCTTATAAGATCATTGAAGTCCTCAACCCTGTATCCTTCCGTCTGGAGCTGCCCCCATCCTTTCGCATACATGACGTCTTCCATGCCTCCCTCCTTAAACGCTGCTCCCCGTCCTGGTCCCCCTCGAGGAAACCTCCTGTTCCCGTTCTCACCCCTGAGGGGGTGGAATTCGAGGTGGCCAAGATTATGGACAGTAGGATGGTCCAGGGCTCCCTCCAGTACCTGGTCCATTGGAGAGGATACGGGCCGGAGGAGAGGACTTGGGTACCTGCCCGTGATGTTCACGCTGGGGTATTGATCAGGAGGTTCCTCCTTCTCTTCCCTACTAAACCGGGTCCTCTTAGTAAGGGTCCGGTGGCCCCTCATAAAAGGGGGAGTACTGTTAGGGATCTGCCAGGTACTACGTCTAGGTATACTCCTGGGATTAATCAATCCACACCTGAGGCCAGACCTGTTCGACTGACACCATCTCCCACCAACCAGGGTGGCAGGCTCAGGAGTGGGAGAGCCTATCGCGGCCTGGTCAGTCGGAGTTAGCTCTGCCCCCTGTCCTTTATTACCTGCCGTGTTCTCTTCCTCAGTGCTTGTAATTCTTCTGGATTCCTGGCCTCACTGCTGCTTGCTCCAGCCTGCTTCTGCCGTGCTTCTGCCTCGCTGCAGTTCCGCTTAACCTGCTTTGCTTTGCCCCTGGCTTGCTTCCTTCTCCGTGCTCACTTTGGTATACTCCACTTCATCCTGGTCCTGACTACTCATTCACCGCTCCGTTTCCTCACGGCGTTCCGTGGCTACTGCCCCTTCCCTTGCATGTTCCCTGTTTGTTCTCCCGTGCACTTAGACAGCGTAGGGACCGCCGCCCAGTTGTACCCCGTCGCCTAGGGCGTGTCGTTGCAAGTAGGCAGGGACAGGGCGGTGGGTAGATTAGGGCTCACTTTCCCTTCACCTCCTTCCTGCCATTACAATACCATTTGCCAGTAAAAAAAAAATTGTAAAGCCAAGATAACCTCTTTAAACTGAAGCTCTGGTTGAAGACTATACATTCCCTAATTACATGCTATCTGTAATGACCGGGGGGTAGGGAAACGGACAAGTGAGCCCTAATCTACCCGCCACTCTGTCCCTGCCTACTTGCAACGACCCGCCCTAGGCGACGGGGTACAACTGGGCGGCGGTCCCTGCACTCAGTAAGTGCACGACAAACATGCAAGGGAAAGGGGCAGTTGCCCACGGCAACACCGTGAGCAACCAGAGTGGTGAACGAGCCGAGTCATGCCAGGAGTGTGCGAGGTACCAAACGAAGAGCAGAAGAGTAGTCAGTAAGCCAGGGTCTGTATGGAGCAGGAACAAAATAGAAGGAGCTGTAGCTGGGCCAGGAAACCACACGAAAAAGAATAACAAGCAAGGAGGAACAGGAAATGCAGGTATAAATAGACAGGGGGCGGGAGCTAGCTGAGTCTGGCCAGGCTGCGATAGGCTCTCCCACTCCTAAGCCTGCCAGCCTGAGTGGTGGAAGCTGGAGTCAGTCTCAGGGATGTAGATTCAGGTGCTGACTGATTAATTAAGGGAGTTAACCCCGAAGCTGTGCCTGGCAGATCCTTTACAGTACCCCCCTTTTATGAGGGGCCACCGGACCCTTTCTAAGTGGACCTGGCTTACTGGGGAAACGCAGGTGGAACCTCCTGACCAATACCCCAGCGTGAACATCCCGGGCGGGTACCCAAGTCCTCTCCTCGGGCCCGTAACCTCTCCAATGGACCAGGTACTGGAGGGAGCCTTGGACCATCTTGCTGTCCACAATCCTGGCCACCTCGAATTCCACCCCCTCAGGGGTGAGGACGGGAACAGGAGGTCTCCTCGAGGGAGCCAAGGACGGGGAGCAGCGTTTAAGGAGGGAGGCATGAAACACGACCTCAATGACCTTATACGGCCCAATAAACCGGGGAGCAAACTTCTTGGACGGAACCTTGAGACGCAAGTTCCTAGACGACAACCACACCAGATCCCCGACCATAAACAGGGGGTTAGCAGAACGTTTTCTATCAGCCTGAGTTTTTTGTACGCTCTGGGACGCCTCTAGGTTCTTCTGAACCTGGGCCCAGACTGTGCACAGTTCCCGATGAACGACCTCTACCTCGGGATTGTTGGAACTACCAGGTGAAACGGAGGAGAACCGTGGATTAAACCCAAAATTACAGAAAAAGGGAGAGACCCCTGACGAGTTACTGACCCGGTTATTAAGGGAAAATTCGGCGAGGGGAATGAATGAGACCCAATCATATTGACAGTCAGAGACAAAACACCTTAAGTATTGTTCTAGAGATTGATTAGTCCTCTCCATTTGACCATTGGTTTCAGGATGGAAGGCAGAGGAGAAGGACAGATCAATCCCCAACTTCATACAGAAGGCTCTCCAAAACAATGAAACAAATTGTACCCCTCTGTCCGAAACAATATTGACAGGGACCCCATGGAGACGCAGGATGTGTTTGACAAACAAGGTAGCCAACGTCTTGGCGTTGGGTAGTTTCTTGAGGGGCACAAAGTGGCACATCTTACTGAAGCAGTCTACCACCACCCACACCACCGACTTGCCTTGGGATGGAGGCAAATCGGTGATAAAATCCATGGAGATATGTGTCCAAGGTCTCTGGGGAATGGGCAACGAACGCAGTAAGCCCGCTGGTCGGGACCTGGGAGTCTTGGACCTAGCACAAACCTCACAAGCGGCGACGTAGGCCTTAACGTCTTTAGGCAACCCAGGCCACCAATAATTTCTGGTAATGAGGTGTTTGGTACCCAGGATGCCTGGATGACCAGATAGTGCGGAGTCATGATTTTCCCTAAGTACCCTTAGCCGGAATTGCAGGGGAACAAACAGCTTGTTCTCAGGAAGGTTCCCGGGAGCTGAACCTTGATCAGCAGCAATTTCAGAGACTAAATCAGAATCGATCGAGGAAATGATTATACCTGGAGGCAAAATACAAGCAGGATCTTCCTCCGAAGGAGGGTTGGCCATGAAGCTACGCGACAGTGCATCAGCCTTAATATTTTTAGACCCAGCCCTATAGGTAACCAAAAAATTGAATCTGGTAAAAAATAACGCCCATCGAGCTTGTCTCGGGTTTAGCCTCTGGGCAGATTCTAGGAAAACCAGATTCTTGTGGTCGGTAAGGACTGTTACCTGGTGTCTAGCCCCCTCCAGGAAGTGGCGCCACTCTTCAAATGCCCATTTAATGGCTAAGAGTTCGCGGTTGCCAATATCATAGTTACTCTCAGTTGGCGAAAACTTCCTGGAGAAGTAGGCACAGGGGCGGAGATGGGTGAGGGACCTGGTACCCTGGGACAAGACAGCCCCCACTCCCACCTCAGATGCGTCAACTTCCACGATAAATGGCTCCATTTGGTTGGGCTGAACCAGCACCGGGGCCGAGATAAAGCACTTCTTAAGGACCTCAAAAGCCTGGACAGCCTCAGGAGGCCAGTGGAGGAGATCAGCACCTTTGCGAGTGAGGTCCGTAAGAGGCTTAGCGATGACCGAGAAGTTAGCAATAAATCTCCTGTAATAATTAGCGAACCCCAAAAAACACTGTAACGCCTTCAGGGAGGCAGGTTGGACCCATTCCGCCACAGCCTGAACCTTGGCGGGGTCCATGCGGAATTCATGAGGAGTGAGGATTTGACCCAAAAATGGTATCTCCTGTACCCCAAACACACATTTTTCGGTTTTGGCAAACAGTTTGTTTTCCCGAAGGACCTGGAGCACCTTCCTGACATGCTCAATGTGGGAGGACCAGTCCTTGGAAAACACCAGTATGTCATCAAGGTACACTACAAGAAATATCCCCAGGTAATTTCTCAAAATCTCATTTATGAAATTCTGGAAGACCGCAGGGGCATTACACAACCCAAAGGGCATGACGGGGCAGATTCTGGGCTTGTTATTATGTAATGACCGGGGGGTAGGGAAACGGACAAGTGAGCCCTAATCTACCCGCCACTCTGTCCCTGCCTACTTGCAACGACCCGCCCTAGGCGACGGGGTACAACTGGGCGGCGGTCCCTGCACTCAGTAAGTGCACGACAAACATGCAAGGGAAAGGGGCTGTTGCCCACGGCAACACCGTGAGCAACCAGAGTGGTGAACGAGCCGAGTCAAGCCAGGAGTGTGCGAGGTACCAAACAAAGAGCAGAAGAGTAGTCAGTAAGCCAGGGTCTGTATGGAGCAGGAACAAAATAGAAGGAGCTGTAGCTGGGCCAGGAAACCACACGAAAAAGAATAACAAGCAAGGAGGAACAGGAAATGCAGGTATAAATAGACAGAGGGCGGGAGCTAGCTGAGTCTGGCCAGGCTGCGATAGGCTCTCCCACTCCTAAGCCTGCCAGCCTGAGTGGTGGAAGCTGGAGTCAGTCTCAGGGATGTAGATTCAGGTGCTGACTGATTAATTAAGGGAGTTAACCCCGAAGCTGTGCCTGGCAGATCCTTTACACTATCAGAAATCCTCCCTTTACAAGCAGGTGTCATATGATGGTAACCTGCAAGACTCTTCAATTTTCCAGGGCTTGCCTGCAGGACCTATCTGCAGAATAATGCTGCTTATGGCATCCTATATTCCAATGCATTTCAGACACGGGTAGTTGTTATCTTCAGACAGTTTTATGTGAACCTGTGTCCGCATTGCATTGGGAGAATGAGACTAACATTTATTAGAGTCTAAGTACTTATATCTTTAGTTAAAGGCTATTTTTACCTTTGATTTAATAAAAAGAAAACATTTCCTTCCAATGTGTTTTCTATTTTTAAGCAATTTTCTAATTTACTTTTATTAAAAAAATATTTTAGTTTCTAAAATACAGCTTCTATGTATCCTGTATGTATAGAAGCTGTGTAATTGAACTGATGGCTCTGCTGAGAGTGGGTCCTGCATGTCTCTGACTTACAGGATCCGACTAATATCGATCACATCTAAGTTCATAACTTAGATGTGATTGATATTAGCTGGATCTTGTGTGTCAGAGACATGCAGGACCCACTCTCAGCCAAATCCTCACCTGAGAGAGAATGATACAGCTTCTATTTATACAATAACACAAAAAAAGAGCCTCAATAGAATAATTTGGTCAAACACCAAAGTCATAGTTTAAACACATATGCAGAAAATCAGTGTTAAATGACCCAAACATTTTCAAAATAAAATAGTTTTTATTGAGACATGATAAAAATACAAAATACAGTTAATAGCATCAAAATTGGATTAAAATATAAGTCCTCACAGTAAAGAAAATACTGAGTGGGCTACTGGCCATAACATCTATACCATACAGAAGTACATTGTAAATAAACAGACATGGTGAGTCACATAACAAAAATAAACAACTGTGAAATAGACCATTACAATCGATAGACAGAACTGGCAAGGTAGCCCAAAAAAATAATAGAATAGAAGTTGACAGACCATGCAGATATACAATGGGGTAAAGAGTAGCGATGTGCCAGGAGCCCACTTACACCCAACGCGTTTCGCCACCAGGCTTCGTTAGGGGGAAAAGGTGGTGGCGAAACGCGTTGGGTGTAAGTGGGCTCCTGGCACATCGCTGTATATCTGCATGGTCTGTCAACTTCTATTCTATTATTTTTTTGGCTACCTTGCCAGTTCTGTCTATCGATTGTAATGGTCTATTTCACAGTTGTTTATTTTTGTTATGTGACTCACCATGGCTGTTTATTTACAATGTACTTCTGTATGGTATAGATGTTATGGCCAGTAGCCCACTCAGTATTTTCTTTACTGTGAGGACTTATATTTTAATCCATTTTTGATGCTATTAACTGTATTTTGTATTTTTATCATGTCTCAATAAAACTATTTTATTTTGAAAATGTTTGGGTCATTTAACACTGATTTTCTGCATATGTGTTTAAGCTTCTATGTATACAGAATACATAGAAGCTGTATATTAGAAACGAAAATATTTTTTTAAATAAAAGTCAATTAGAAAATTGCTTAAAAACACAAAACCCATTTAGAAAGCGACAATGGAAAAACAAAAATGAGAAAAATTTGTTAATGCATAATGCATTGGATTGATAACATACAGCTGTTAATTTTTAAATAGGGTGTGATGGAAGCCCTTTCAAGTTGTAGAGGCCATACGGCATTACCCCTGTCTGCTGTCCCAATAATCCAGCCATTCAACATGGGGATAATTATGTAGAAATTAAAACAACTTGGATAAGCTGCAGCCAGTGGCGTAACTATAGGGGTTGCAGCAGTCGCAAATGCGACCGGGCCCCAAAGCCAGGGGGGCCCGCAGGCCCCCCACACAACATCAATTAAAAGTTACTATAGTAACTGGGGCCTATATAATAAACTACACGGACCCTTGTTACTATAGTAACTGACTACTTACCCACCTCTTTCCGGAGCGCAGTGGAGGTCCTGATGTCACAGCGCTGTGCGCAGCGCATTACATCACAAGGCTATGCGCTGCACACAACATCTCGACCCTGGATGGAGTCAGGACCTCCGCTGCGGCCGAAGAGGAGTGTAAGTTTAATATTACTGTCTGCTGGAGCGGATGGGTAGGGGGCCAACTCCCCCGCCAATCAGCTGTTTTGAAGGGGGTGCAGCACTCGTACGAGCGCTACTTCCCCTTCATTCCGGTCACTTTCTCACACTGACACGGACGTGTAAGCGATTCACAGTGTGAGCAAGTGAGGGAAATGAAGGGGAAGCAGCGCTTGTATGAGCGCAGCACCCCCTTCAAAACAGCTGATTGTCAGGGGTCCCGGGAGTCGTAGGATAGGCAATCAATGTTTAGGAACAGGACAACCCTTTAAGCCTACCATGTGGTAGGCTTAGATACAGGGCCCCAGCAGACAGTAATCTTATAATGTATGTATAATTGTATGTCAATCAGCCAGCGGCCATTACTAAGGTGGTAGTAATAAAGTTTAAAAAAATACAAAGACATAGAAAAAATATTTTATTGAAATAAAAATCCCACACAACGCTCGTTATCCATTCTATTGAGAACAAAAAAAACCCGCAGCTATCAAAGTAGTCCTCGAATCTGAAGTAGTCCTACAACCGAACTTCTAAAAAAACACAAACACACAAAAATAATTAGTAACACATAAAAAAGCAAAATAATTCTTATACTTACCTTTCCTGGGTCCAGCGCTGGAGCTGCAATGTCAGCGAGCTGGACCCTATATCTAAACCTATCATGTGTGATACTGTCTGCTGAGCCACTGTATCTCATCCTATCATGTGTGGTAATGTCTGCTGAGCTGCTGTATCTAATCCTATCCATAGCTATAGTGCTATAAATATGCTGTCTCATATATATATATATATATATATATATATATAAACACACATACACGCACACACATTTGTTTTTGGGGGATATATGTATTGGCACTAATTCCTCAGACATTTTAAGACCTTAGTGGCGCCCCTGGCTGCTAGTGCTGCATCGTTGGGTCACTTAGGAGACCAAGGGATGCAGCTGAAAGCTGCGGGCTGTCAGCCATGAGAAGTTGGGGGGGGGGGGGGGCAAGACGAACCTTTGCATCGGGGCCCATGAGCCTTTAGCTACACCCCTGACTGCAGCATTTAAAAAAGATTTCATAGGTTTCCTAAAAGCAGGGGAAAAAAAAATCTCTCTTGTCACCCATGCTGCATAAATTACTGCACTGGAGTTGTCAGTACATCCAACTTGTCCCTCACAAGTAGTCAATTGAATCTAAAAAACACAAAGCATTATTGATAATACTATAAATAGGAATTTACATTGGGAAGAAATCCCTATTTTTTTCTCTCTTTTTTTTTCCCTCTAGACCAGTGTTCTTCCAATCCAGTCTGCAGGCAACTCCAATGGGTCATGTATTGAGTAGTTTCCTTAACCCCTTAAGGACGCAGCCTAGTTTGGGCCTTAAGGCTCAGAGCCCATTTTTGAAATCTGACATATTTCACTTTATGTGGTAATAACGTCGGAATGCTTAAACCTATCCAAGCGATTCTGAGATTGTTTTCTCGTGACACTTTTGGGCTTCATGTTCGTGGGAAAATTTGGTCGATATATTCAGTGTTTATTGGTGAAAAATTGCAAAATGTAGAGAAAATTTATAAAAAATAGCATTTTTCAGAATTTAAATGCATCTGCTTGTAAAACAGATGGTTATACCACCCAAAATAGTTACTAGTTCACATCTCCCATATGTCTACTTTAGATTGGTATAGTTTTTTTAACATTATTTTATTTTTCTTGGACGTTACAAGGCTTAGAACATAAACAGCAATTTCTCTTTTTTTTAAGAAAATTTCAAAAGCCTTTTTTTTTAGGTACCTGTTCAGTTCTGAAGTGGCTTTGAGGGGCCTATGTATTAGAAACCCTGATAAAACACCCCATTTTAAAAACTAGACCCCTCAAAGTATTCAAAACAGCATTTAGAAAGTTTTTTAACCCTTCAGGCATTTCACAGGAATTAAAGCAAAGTGGAGGTGAAATTTGCAAATTTCATTTTCCTTGCTGAATTTCAATTTTATTCAATTTTTTTTGTGTAACACGGAAGTTTTTACCAGAGAAACACTACTAAATATGTATTGTCCAGATTCTGCAGTTTTTAGAAATGTCCCACATGTGTCTCTAGTGTGCTCGTGGACTAAAACACAAGCCCCAGAAGCAAAGAAGTACCTAGTGCATTTTGAGGCCTCTTTTTTATTAGAATATATTTTAGGCAGCATGCCAGGTTTGAAGAGGTGTTGAGGTGCCAAAACAGTAGGAATCCCCCAATAGTGACCCCATTTTGGAAACTACACCCCTCAAGGAATTCATTTATGGTTGTTGTTATCATTTTGACCACACAGTTTTTTCACAGCACCTATTTTAATTGGGCTGTGAAATTAAAAAAAAATCATTTTTTCCAATAAGATGTAATTTATGATCACAATTTCCTATTTTCACAGGGAACAAAATACCCCATTTTGTTGCTCAATTTGTCCTGAGTGCGGCAATACCCCATTTGTGGTGATAAACTGCCGTTTGGGCCCATGGGAGGGCTCAGAAGTAAAGGAGCGCTATGTGTTTGTTGGAGTCCAGATTTTGCTGGATTGGTTTTCGGGTGCCATGTCGCATTTGCAGAGCAATGGAAACCCACCAGAAGTGACCCCATTTTGGAAACTACACCCTTCAAACAATTCATTTATGGGTAATGTGACTATTTAGACACCATAGTTTCTTCACAGAACTTATTTTTTTTCCAATAATATGTCGTTTTAGCTCAAAATTTCTTATTATCACAAGAAATAAAATACTCAATTTTGTTGCCCAATTTGTCCTGAGTGCAGCAATACCCCATTTGTGGTGATAAACTGCCGTTTGGGCCCATGGGAGGGCTCATAAAGAAAGGAGCGCTATTTGTTCTTTGGAGTCCAGATTTTGCTGGATTGGCTTTCGGGTGCCATGTCGCATTTGCAGAGCCCCAGAGGTATCAAAGCAATGAAAACCCACCAGAAGTGACCCGAATTTGGAAACTACACCCCTCAAGGAATTCATTTATGGTTGTTGTTATCATTTTGAGCACACAGTTTTTTCACAGCACCTATTTGAATGGGTCTGTGAAATAAAAAAAATGACATTTTTTCCAATAAGATGGCATTTTTTATCAAAATTTCTTATTTTCACAGGGAATAAAATACCCAATTTTGTTGCCCAATTTGTCCTTAGTGTGGCAATACCCCATTTGTGGTGATAAACTGCCGTTTGGGCCCATGGGAGGGCTCAGAAGGAAAGGAGCGCTATGTGTTTGTTGGAGTCCAGATTTTGCTGGATTGCTTTTCGGGTGCCATGTTGCATTTGCAGAGCCCTAGAGGTATCAAAGCAATGGAAACCCACCAGAAGTGACCCCATTTTGGAAACTCCACCCCTCAAGGAATTCATTTATGGGTGTTGTGACCATTTTGACCCCACAGTTTTTTCACAGAACTTATTTGAATTGGGCTGGGAGTTAAAACAAAATAATTTTTTTCCAATATGTAGTTTTGGCTGAAAATGTCTTATTTTCACAAGAAATAAAATACCCCATTCTGTTGCCCAATTTGTCCTGAGTGCGGCAGTACCCCATTTGTTGTGATAAACTGCTGTTTGGGCCCATGGGAGGGCTCAGAAGGAAAGGACCACCATTTGGCCTACTGGGGATTTTTTGGTGCGAAGTCATGTATGCAGAAGCCTCTGAGGTACCAGTACAGTTGAAACCCCCAAGAAGTGACCCCGTTTTAAAAACTACACCCTTGAGCCTTGAGGCATTCATCTAGAGATGTAGTGAGCATTTTGACCGGAGACATACACCCAATAAACTGTAATGTGGGTTCTCATGGGTACGTCAATACCTTACATGTGGCTGTTATCAGCTGCCTAGGCATGCAGCGGGGCTCAGAGGGGAAAGACAAGGGGGGATAAGCTGTGCGGAGTGCATCAGGGTAAGTAAAACTGGGGTAGATTAAAAATCAAGGGATGTATGATACATTTTGAAGCACTCTTTCATACGGAGCCTTAGTTTTTCGGGACACGTGTCACATTGATATATTGTGTCCTTCCTTATCCCCCTCTTATAGCAGACTTTGTACCTCTTTTGACTTTTTCCTTTCTTCCCAGTTTGGGGAACTTCTCCTGGAAGGTGTTGCCCTGGTACGATGCATGTGGCCTAGCTTCCAGAAGTACTGGGTGCCCCCCCTTCTTGGTCCCTAAAAATTAGTTTCTTGATAACCACCTCTTGAAATTCCAGGAAAGCTCCCGTCTGGCCTGTACATCGATGTAGCACGTACGCGTTGTACAATGCAAGCTGTATGATGTGCCCGGCCAGCTTCTTATACCACACCGCATGGCGCTGTAGGGCTTCAGGACTTGATCTGACAAGTCCACCCCTCCCATGTACTTATTGTAGTCCAGGATGCAGTCTGGTTTGGGCGTCTCTTTACTGGTACCTCGTACTGGTACATGGGTACTGGTGTGGCATCTCTCTTGTCCTTGTACGTGACACACAATATGCTGCTAGATTGTGCCCTGCTCTCACGCCTTCTGAGTGTTTGCCCTCAGCAGAGTCTTAGGGAGGCCTCTCAGATTTCTTCTAGCAGTGCCGCATGCCGCAGGACTTCTGGAAGCGAGGCAGTTGAAGAGTGGGACGCTGGTATAAAAATTATCCAGGTAGAGGTGGTAACCCTGGTCCAGCAGTGGGTGCACCAAATCCCACACAATTTTTGCATTAACTCCCAGTAAGGGGGGGGGGTGCATTCTGGGGGCTGAATACTGGTGTCCTTCCCTTCATATATCCAAATTTGTAGGTATAGCCTGATGCACTGTCGCACAGCTTATACATCTTTGCGCCATACCTTGCCCTCCTACCCGGCAGGTACTGGCGGAATTGAACCCTCCCTTTAAAATCTACTAAGGACTCATCAATAGAAATACACTTCTCGGGGGTGTATGCTTGGGAAAACCGGGCACTGAAACGGTCTAATAGGGGTCTCCATTTATACAAACGGTCAAAACTGGGGTCATCTCGGGGTGGGCACGGCTCATTATCAGTATAATGTAAGAAGCGAAGTATTGCCTAATTTATTTATTTTTTTAGGTTCCAGTTCAGTTCTGGAGTTGCTTTGAGGGGCCCATATATTAGAAACCCCTATGAAACACCTCAAAGTATTCACAACAGCATTTAGAAATTTTATGAACCCTTTAGGTGTTTCATGGGAATTTAGAGCAAAGTAGAGGTAAAATGTAAATTTTTTTTGTCAGAAAATCCTTTTTATACCATTTTTTTTTATAACAGAAAAGGTTTTACCAGAGAAACGCAACTTAATATTTATTGCCCAGATTCTGCAGTTTTGAGAAATGTCCCACATGTGGCCCTAGTGCGGTAATGGACTGAAGCACCGGCCTCCGAAGCAAAGGAGCACCTAGTGGATTTTGAGCCCTCCTTTTTATTAGGCACCATGTCCGGTTTGAAGAGGTCTTGTGGTGCCAAAACAGTGGAAACCCCCCAAAAGTGACCCCATTTTGGAAACTAGACACCTTGAGGAATTCATTGTAGTTTTCATGGGGTGCATGCGATTTTTTGATCAGTTTTTATTCTATTTTTAAGTGTCGCGGTTACTAAAAAACAGCAATTCAACTATTGTTTTTTTATTCTATTATTTTTACAGCGTTCACCGTGCGCTATAAATGACATATTCACTTTATTCTGCGGGGCGATACGATTACGGCGATACAATATGTTTATAGTTTTTTTTATGTCTTATGGCGTTTGCACAATAAAATACGTTTTGTAAAAAATCATTAACTTTTTGTTTTACTTTATTCTAAGCGCCAGAACTTTTTTATTTTTCCATCAATAAAGCCGTGCGAGGACTTATTTTTTGCGTAACGAACTGTCGTTTCTATCAGGACCATTTTTAGGTACATGCGACTTTTTTATCTCCTTTTATTCCATTTTTTGGAACCAAACAATTGTGATTCTGGTACGATTTATTATTATTTTCTTTTACGGCGTTCACCGCGCGGGATAAATAACGAAATTATTTTGTAGTTCAGGCCATTATGGACGCCGCGATACCAATTATGTATAGTTTATTTGTTTGTTTATATATTTTTATTAATAATAAAGGACTGATAAGGGAAAAAGGGGGATTTTTACTTTTATTACTTCGTCAGTACTCACTAGGCTTCCGTCGATGGCATAGCCGGACGCCATTGTTTGGTGTCCGGTTGCCATAGTCACCATCACCAGCCGCTATCGTATAGAAGGCTGCCGATTGTAGCTTAACCCCTAAAAAGCCGTGATTGCTATTGAACACGGCTTTTCAGGGGTTAATCAGCGGGGACACAGCGATCGGTCCCCGCTGTAGGAGCTGCGGCAGCTGCTGTACGAGACAGCAGCTGTCACAGCTCCTATATGTGTCGGGAGGACGGCCGAAATGGCCGTTACTCCCGCTATGTACTATTCCGTCGCTGAGCGCGAACGTATAGGTTAGCGCGACGGAATAGTACGTCGCTGAGCGCGAAGGGGTTAATACTGCTCAGGGAATTGAATTAGTTCCACTGTATCAGTAATTAGCACGAGTTTTCTCTCTGGGAAATCCTAAAAATGTGACCTGTTGGGGTTTCTTGAGGAGTGGTTTGAGAAACACTGCTCTAGACTATTATCCGTGCTTATTGAATGTCATGAATTTTATGGATAACAATTAGGGTATGTTCACACGGCTTAGCAAAATACGTCTGAAAATACAGAGCTGTTTTCAGGCGTAAACAGCTCCTGATTTTCAGACTTTTTCGACTACTCGCTTTTTTGGCAGCGTATTTTACGGACGTTATTGGAGCTGTTTTTCAATGGAGTCAATGAAAAATGGCTCCAAAAAGTCCCAAGAAGTGACATGCACTTCTTTGACGCGTGCGTCTTTTTATGCGCCGTCTTTTTACAGCGACGCACAAAATAACACCTCGTGGGAACAGAACATCGTAAAACCCATTAAAAGCAATGGGCAGATGTTTGTAGGCGTAATGGAGCCATTTTTTCAGGCGTAATTCGACGCATAAAACGCCTGAATTACGTCTGAAAATAGTGCATGTGAACATAGCCTAACTCATAGATTGTAAGAGAGACATATATACATAATCTGAAAAAAAAAAAGCTACCTTTGTTACCTTTTATGTCTGTTATCAATACCAGTGCTAGTATTGTAGCACAGTTTATTCTTTAGTTTTTTGTTTCGAAAATGTTCTTTTACACTCTCGTTAACTATTAACTATTAATATTAATAAAAATGTTCTAAAAATTTTCTAACCATATCACAAATATCACACTGCCTGCTAGAGCCTAATGTATGAAGGCACTCCACCAATCACCACATCCTAAATTTTACAATTGCCATAAAACTTTTGACTTCTTTCCAAGTTTTCTATGTATCCTTTTCAGTGGGAGGAGACTGCAGTAGACCTTATATCAGTATACTTTTACACGGGAAGATAAATTTGTAAAAATTAGTGCCGATCGACGATAAAGTAGGTCATCAACGTTCAAAAGACAAATAAGGCGTATGTAACAATAATCATATTTTTTTTGTAATTTCAAATGGTTTTGAGATCACTTGTCTCTTCTCCTGTAACAACTAACAGATGCCTGATTACCTGAGGAGATACAATGATAACAAACGATAATTCTTATGCCACCATAAAAGATTCAGTCAATGACAAATGAGCGAATACTTGCTGATCGCAATCGATGTGCAATCGCTGAACAAGTAAACACTACACCATGATTGGGATCATTTGCTCGTTATAACGATTTCTTCACAATAATTGTCCTGCGTAATTAAAGTTTTCCTTAAGGCAGAAGCGTCGCTAAAACCGGGTCTTCGGGGACCAAGCCCCGGATATTTGGCCCGGTGTCCTGGATCCCCGGCGACTGCCACATTCGGGTCGCAATTGCGACTGGGCTCTAGGGGTCACAATTGCGACCGGGCCGTGGCCGGCCACACCGCATCTATAAAAGTTACTATAGTAACTGGGGCCTGTAGCGTCCATGGCCGCGGGCCGTTGGGTTCACTCACCTCCCGACAGCCGCAGCCATGGATCCGTAAGCGCTGGTCCCCGTCTCCCTCCTAGGAGACACCAGCGCTCACTTCCGCTCCGTTCGGCTGTGTCCCGTAGGGTGCGCGCGCATGCTCGCGCCCGGCCTTAAAGGGCCAGCGCGTGCAAATAGGAAATCGTCATCATCATCAACTGCCACGATTTCCTGGTCTATAAGAAAGCCCCTGGCCTTCTAATCCTTGCCTGAGCGTTGTTAGTTTTCCCAGTCTGTCTTGCAAATGGTCCCTTAGTTTTTCCCGTTCCAATTGTTACCCGTGCCTTGTTACCCGTTCCTGTTTACCGTGCTGTGCCTTAGTATCGAGTCGTGCCACGTCCTGTGTCATCTGCCACGTCCGGAGGAATCCGCCACGTCCTGTGTCATCTGCCACGTCCGGAGGAATCCGCCACGTCCTGTGTCATCTGCCATGTCCGGAGGAATACGCCACGTCCTGTGTCATCTGCCACGTCCGGAGGAATCCGCCACATCCTGTGTCATCTGCCACGTCCGGAGGAATCCGCCACGTCCTGTGTCTTCTGCCACGCCCGGAGGAGTCCGCCACGTCTGGCGCAACTTGCGGCTCCTGTGTGATCCGCCACGTTTGGCGCCATCTGCTGCACCCATCTCATCTGTGCCAGAGCTGCGGCCACCATCTGGACTATTCAGGTACCCTTGTGCGGGACATTGTATTTCTGGGGTGTCCTGTTGTTTGGCCAGCTGCCTCCCCGCTGCGGCGGTACGGCCTAGTAGGTCCACTAACCCGCTCCGTGACAGTACGCTCAGGCCATGGACCCCGCTAGTCAACCTGAGACTTTGAGGACACAAGCCATGCTGGCCGAGATGGAGGATCTCCATTCACGACAAGACCAGTTCCTCCTGTCGGTGAACACCATAGCCCATTGGCTGCTTGCTCCAACCACAGTCATCACCGCACCCGTTCCTGCGGTTCCGCCTGCTACACTTCCTGTCTGTAACGGTACCAATCCCCTGTGTTTCTTGCCGCTACCTCCACGCTATGACGGAGATCCGAGGTCCTGCAGGGGATTTTTGAATCAGTGCCTGATCCATTTCAGACTACATGCCAGGTCCTTCTGTTCGGATGACGTCAGGATCGCCTTCATCATCTCTCTCCTTACTGGCAAAGCCCTGGCATGGGCTAATCCTCTGAGAGAACATCAGGGACCCAAGCCCCGGGACTTGCAGTGCTTCCTACAGACCTTCCGCTCGATCTTTGAGGAACCTGGGAGAGTTTCTTTGGCTGCTGCATCTCTGCTAACCCTACACCAGGGAGACCTCTCCGTGGGCGAGTATGCCATCCAGTTCCGTATGCTGGCTGTTGAATTGACCTGGAACGACGAGGCTTTGGTGGCTACATTCTGGCAGGGACTGTCTTCAGGGATCAAGGACGAGCTGGCTGCTCGCGATCTGCCATCTACCCTGGATGATCTTATCTTACTCGCCTCCCGAGTTGACATGAGGATCCGGGAACGTTCCCAAGAGGTTCTCCGGGAGAGAGAACTTCCCAGGCTGGATTCTGCTGTCACGCAATCCCCCTCAGTCATTCCACCAGAGGATTCGATGCAGAGGAATTATGTCAAGTTGTCTACCCAGGAGAGTCAACGCAGACGCACTTCTGGACTTTGTCTGTATTGCGGCCGTGGAGGCCATATTGTGCGTCTGTGTCCCCAGAAGCCAGAGAGACCCCCTTGCCTAGGATTGGTTGGAGAGACAACCCTAGGTGGAACGGAACCTAACAGAGCATTCTGTCCAAATTGACTATTCCTGTGACCCTAGTATCCGGCGACAGGACGCATCAAGTCTCTGCCTATCTTGACTCTGGCTCTGCTGCAAATTTCATCCAGAAAGAGCTTGTGGATCATCTTCAGCTGCCCACAGTTCCCCTGGAGACATCTTTGGCTGTTGCCTCAGTTAATGGACTGCCTCTGCCTGATCCCATCATTTCTAAGACCAAGCCGTTGAAGCTCCAGGTTGAAGTACTTCATTCTGAATATATTTCTTTCCTTGTTTTGCCCAAGGCCATCAACCCTGTTCTGCTGGACCTGCCTTGGCTTCGACTACATGCCCCAGTCCTGGACTGGAATTCTGGAGAGGTTCTCCAATGGGGCTCCAAGTGCCATGGTCGTTGTCTGTCGCAGATCCATCCTGTCAAGCCTCCTCTGCCTCAGTCATTGGCGGGACTGCCTTCCCAATTTGCTCAGTATGCAGATGTTTTCAGCAAAAGGGAGGCTGAGACGCTGCCTCCACATCGGACTTATCACTGCCCCATTGAACTGGTTCCTAATGCCTCTCTCCCTCGTGGACGGGTATATCCTCTCTCCTTGCCAGAGTCTCTATCTATGTCGGCCTATATCAAGGAGAATCTGGAGAGGGGTTTCATACGAAAATCTTCCTCCTCGGCCGGGGCTGGATTCTTCTTCGTTAAAAAGAAGGACGGATCCCTTCGTCCCTGCATTAACTACAGGGGCCTCAACCTGATCACAGTCAAGAACAAATACCCATTGCCACTCATTTCTGAGCTGTTTGATCGCATACGAGGAGCCAACATTTTTTCTAAGCTATACCTGCGGGGTGCTTACAATCTAGTCCGGATTCGCCGGGGTGATGAATGGAAGACGGCTTTTAACACCCGGGACGGGCACTACGAATACCTGGTGATGTCCTTCGGACTGTGTAACGCTCCCGCAGTGTTTCAGGAGTTCGTTAACGATATCTTCAGAGATCTACCCTATGTCTGTGTTGTTGTTTATCTCGATGATATTGTAATGACGGGGTAGGGAGACAGACAGGTGAGCCCTAATCGTCCTAGGCGACGGCGTACAACTGGGCGACGGTCCCTACTCTCACTATGTGCACGACAGACAGACAGACAAGGGTACAAAGTACCGTGAGCACAAGAGTAGTGAACGAGCTGAGTCAAACCAGGAGTGTACGAGGTACCAAACGCAGAGCAAGAGAGTAGTCAGTAAAGCCAGGGTCAATATGAAGCAGAGGACAAATAGTACAAGCAGCAGCAGAGCCAGTAAACATGCAGAATCACAGGTAAAGGAGAAGCAGGAAATGAAGGTATAAATAGACAGAGGGCGGGAGCTAGCTCCGTTTGGCCAGGCTGTGATAGGCTCTCCCACTCCTCAGCCCCCCAGTCTGAGTGGTAGAAGAAGGAGTCACTCTATCAGACTTAGGAGCAGGTGCAGACTGACTAACCACGGGCGTCGACACAGAAGCTGTGTCTGGCAGATCCTTTTCAGATATTTTGATTTTCTCCCCAGATCAGACGACTCATCGGAGGCATGTCCGTCAGGTTCTACTACGATTAAGGGAGAATCATTTATACGCCAAGCTGGAGAAGTGCGTCTTTGAGAAGAGTTCTCTGCCCTTCCTGGGCTACATCATCTCGGATCAAGGCCTCAAGATGGACCCTGAGAAAGTGAAAGCTGTCCTGGAGTGGCCACGTCCTCAAGGCTTAAGGGCCATACAGCGGTTCCTGGGATTCGCAAATTTCTACCAGCAGTTTATTCCTAACTTCTCTTCTCTGATGGCCCCCATCTCGTCCCTTACCAAGAAGGGTGTGAACGCCAAAGTGTGGACTCCAGAGGCAGAGTCCGCATTTATTAGCCTCAAGAGAGCCTTCACTTCAGCCTCGATCCTCCATCATCCTGACATATCTCGGCAGTTCTCTCTGGAAGTGGACGCTTCCTCTGTTGGTGCAGGTGCACTTCTGTTCCAGAGGAGCTCCAAAGGAAAGGCAGTGGTATGTGGCTACTACTCAAGACTGTTTTCTTCTGCTGAGCGCAAATACTCCATTGGAGATCAGGAGCTACTGGCCATCAAATTGGTCCAGGAGGAGTGGAGACATCTTCTAGAGGGCGCTGCTCACCCCATCCTTATCTTCACCGACCACAAGAACCTCACCTACCTTCAGTCTGCACAACAACTGAATCCCCGTCAAGCCAGGTGGTCGCTGTTTTTCACCCGTTTCCAATTTTTGCTCCACTACCGTCCCGCGGACAAGAATGTGAGGGCCGATGCCCTGTCCAGATCGTTTGAGACGGAAGACACGGTGGAGTCCCTTCAGACTATCATAGACCCGTCCTGCGTTGTCACCGCTTATCCTCTGCAGATTAGAGACATCCCTCCTGGGAGGACGTTTGTTCGGTTGGCAGACAGGAGAAGAATTCTCCGCTGGGGACACAGTTCTAAACTGGCTGGGCACGCTGGTGTCCGTAAAACCCAAGACCTGATTACTCGTCACTTCTGGTGGCCCACGCTACCTAAAGATGTTCTGGACTTTGTCTCTGCTTGCACGGTGTGTGCCTCTAACAAAGTGACTCACTCCAAGCCTGCCGGCCTACTTCAACCTCTGCATGTACCCAGTGCCCCCTGGCAGCACATTGCAATGGACTTCGTCACAGACCTTCCTCCCTCAGCAGGATGCAACACCATGTGGGTGGTGATGGACCAGTTCTCTAAGATGGCACATTTTATCCCGATGACCGGCCTACCTTCTGCTCCTCGTCTGGCGAGTCTCTTCATTCTACACATCTTTCGCTTGCATGGCCTGCCACTTCACATCGTGTCAGATCGGGGTGTTCAGTTTATGTCAAAGTTCTGTAGAGCCCTCTGTAAACTCCTGGATGTGAGTTTGGACTTTTCCTCTGCCTATCACCCCCAGTACAATGGGCAAGTTGAAAGGATCAACCAGATCATGGAGAATTATCTCCGCCACTTCATCTCTTCACAGCACGATAACTGGGTACAGCTTCTTCCATGGGCCGAGTTTTCATACAACCACACAAGTGAGTCCACCACCTCCACTCCGTTTCACATCGTGTACAGTCAACATCCCAGAGTCCCTCTTCCTGTGTCGACTTCATCTCAGGTACCCACTGCTGACTCTGCATATGGGGACTTCCTACAAATCTGGCAACAGACCCGGTCCTCTATTTTGCTGGCGGTAGATCGCTTGAAGCGAAAGGCGGATACTAGGAGAAGAGAGCCGCCTCAGTATCTTCCAGGGACTAAAGTTTGGCTGTCCTCTCGGAACATTCGCTTGAGGCTGCCTTCATACAAGTTTGCTCCCAGGTTCCTTGGTCCTTTCGAGATCCTGCAACAGATCAACCCTGTCTGCTATAAGCTGCGGCTGCCTCCTACCCTCATAATCCCAAACTCTTTCAATGTGTCCCTCCTGAAACCAGTGGTCCTGAACCGCTACAGCAAAACTTCTAGTTCCACAGTTGCCCCCAGCGGTCCTTCTGATGTATTCGAGGTAAAAGAGATCCTGGACTGCAAAAGGGTAGGAGGAAGGACTTTCTATTTGGTGGACTGGAGAGGGTTTGGTCCTGAGGAGAGGTCCTGGGAGCCAGAAGAGAACCTCAGTGCTCCTACTCTTATTAAAAAATTCCTCTCATGCTCTGGCCCCAAGAAGAGGGGGTGTAAGAGGGGGGATACTGTAGCATCCATGGCCGCGGGCCGTTGGGTTCACTCACCTCCCGACGCCCGCAGACATGGATCCGTGAGCGCTGGTCCCCGTCTCCCTCCTAGGAGACGCCAGTGCTCACTTCCGCTCCGTTCGGCTGTGTCCCGTAGGGTGCGCGCGCACGCTCGCGCCCGGCCTTAAAGGGCCAGCGCACACAAATAGCAAATCGTCATCATCATCAACTGCCACGATTTCCTGGTCTATAAGAAGGCCCCTGGCCTTCTAATCCTTGCCTGAGCGTTGTTTTCCCAGTCTGTTTTGCAAATGGTCCCTTAGTGTTTCCCGTTCCAATTGTTACCCGTGCCTTGTTACCAGTTCCTGTTTCCCGTGCTGTGCCTTAGTATCGAGTCGTGCCACGTCCTGTGTCATCTGCCACGTCCGGAGGAATTCGCCATGTCCTGTGTCATCTGCCACGTCCAGAGGAATCTGCCACGTCCTGTGTCAACTGCCACGTCCGGAGGAATCAGCCATGTCCTGTGTCATCTGCCAAGCCTGGAGGAATCCGCCACATCCTGTGTCATCTGCCACGTCCTGTGTCTTCTGCCACGCCCGGAGGAGTCCGCCACGTCTGGCGCAACTTGCAGCTCCTGTGTCATCCGCCACGTTTGGCGCCATCTGCTGCACCCATCTCATCTGTGCCAGAGCTGCAGCCACTATCTGGACTATTCAGGTACCCTTGTGCGGGACATTGTATTTCTGGGGTGTCCTGATGTTTGGCCAGCTGCCTCCCCGCTGCGGCGGTACGGCCTAGTAGGTCCACTAACCCGCTCCGTGACAGGGCCTATGTAATAAAATACACGGGCCCCTGTTACTATGGTAATGACACATACTTATCCATCTTCTTTCCCGAGCACAGCGGATGTCCTGACGACTTCTCGCGTTATGATATCACGATGCTCTGCGCTGCGGATGACGTCACGACGCTAGATGATGTCGGGACGCCCACTGCACCCGGAGCCAAAGAGAAGGGTAAGTGTTAGGAAAGTTTTATTTTAAATTTTATCCTTGAATTTTTATTGATAAGAATGGAAAATTCTCCTAACAGTAAGGCTATGTTCACACGGCAGCCTCCGTTACGTCTGAAACTACGGAGCTGTTTTCAGGAGAAAACAGCTCCGGCATTTCAGACGTAATGGCAAGCGCAGGCGCTTTTCGCTGCGTCCATTACGGACATAATTGGAGCTGTTTTTCCATGGTGTCAATGGAAAACGGCTCCAATTACGTCTCAAGAAGTGACAGGCACTTCTATGACGCGGGCGTCTTTTTTACACGCCGTCTTTTGACAGCGGCGCGTGAAAAAAATGACCGTCGGCACAGAACATCGTAAAGCCCATTCAAATGAATGGGCAGATGTTTGCCGATGCTTTGGTGCTTTATTTTCGGACGTAATTCGAGGTTAAAACGCCCGAATTACGTCCGTAAATAGGGAGTGTGAACCTAGCCTAAGTATAACATTACGGTCTGCTGGGGTCCTGTATGTAAGCCTACTTTGTAGTAGGCTTAGATGAAGGGTCTAAAAGACAGTATCACACATGGGCCCTGTATCTAAGCCTAACACTTGTGTTACTAATGTTTTTTTTTGTGTTTGTGTTTTTTTACAGGTTCGGTCGTTGGACTACATCGGATTCGAGGACTACTTCGATGATGGCTTTTTTTATTCTCAATAAAATGGTTAATGAGGGTTGTGTGTTTTTTTTTTATTTCGGTAAAATATTTTATATATGCCTTTTTATTTTAAAATGTATTACCACCGCTTGAGTAATGACCGCTAACTGATTGACAGCGTCCATTACTAAGGCGGGGCTTAGTGTTAGCCGGTGCAGAGACAAGAGTAAAAAAAGACGTCATCTAAGTAGTCCTCGAATCCGACATAATCCAACAACCGAACCTGTAAAAAAACACAAACACACAAAATATATTAGTAACACATAATAAAGCAAAACAATTATTATTCTTACCTTTCCTGGGTCCAGTGCTGGAGCCACAATGTCAGCGAGCTAGGCCCTATATCTAATCCTATCATGTGTGATACTGTCTGCTGAGCCACTGTATGTAATCCTATACTTAGCTATAGGGTCAGAGTGCTGTCTCATATACTCTACCGTTCAAAAGTTTAGGGTCACTTAGAAATTTCCTTATTTTTTACAAGAAAAGCACAGTTTTTTTTCAATGAAGATAACATTAAATTAATCAGAAATACACTCTATACATTGTTAATGTGCTAAATGACTATTCTAGCTGCAAACGTCTGGTTTTTAATGCAATATCTACATAGGTGTATAGAGGCCCATTTCCAGCAACCATCACTCCAGTGTTCTAATGGTACATTGTGTTTGCTAGCTGTGTTAGAAGGCTAATGGATGATTAGAAAACACTTGAAAACCCTTGTGCAATTATGTTAGCACCGCTGTAAACAGTTTTGCTGTTTAGAGGAGCTATAAAACTGACCTTCCTTTGAGCTAGTTGAGAATCTGGAGCATTATATTTGTGTGTTCGATTAAACTCTCAAAATGGCTAGCAAAAGAGAGCTTTGATGTGAAACTCGACAGTCTATTCTTGTTCTTAGAAATGAAGGCTATTCCATGCGAGAAATTGCCAAGAAACTGAAGATTTCCTACAACGGTGTGTACTACTCACTTCAGAGGACAGCACAAACAGGCTCTAACCAGAGTAAAAAGAGAAGTGGGAGGCCCCGCTGCACAACTGAGCAGCAAGGCAAGTACATTAGAGTCTCTAGTTTGAGAAATAGACGCCTCACAGGTCCTCAACTGGCAGCTTCATTAAATAGTACCCGCAAAACGCCAGTGTCAACGTCTACAGTGAAGAGGCGACTCCGGGATGCTGGCCTTCAGGGCAGAGTGGCAAAGAAAAATACGTATCTGAGACTGGCTAATAAAAGGAAAAGATTAATATGGGCAAGAGCACACAGACATTGGACAGAGGAAGATTGGAAAAAAGTGTTATGGACAGACGAATCGAAGTTTGAGGTGTTTGGATCACACAGAAGAACATTTGTGAGATGCAGAACAACTGAAAAGATGCTGGAAGAGTGCCTGACACCATCTGTCAAGCATGGTGGAGGTTATGTGATGGTCTGGGGTTGCTTTGGTGCTGGTAAAGTGGGAGATTTGTACAAGGTAAAAGGGATTTTGAATAAGGAAGGCTATCACTCCATTTTTCAACGCCATGCCATACCTTGTGGACAGCGCTTGATTGGAGCCAATTTCATCCTACAACAGGACAATGACCCAAAGCACACCTTCAAATTATGCAAGAACTATTTAGGGAAGAAGCAGGCAGCTGGTATTCTATCTGTAATGGAGTGGCCAGCGCAGTGACCAGATCTCAACCCCATAGAGCTGTTGTGGGAGCAGCTTGACCGTATGGTACACAAGAAGTGCCCATCAAGCCAATCCAACTTGTGGGAGGGGCTTCTGGAAACATGGGGTGAAATTTCTCCCGATTACCTCAGCAAATTAACAGCTAGAATGCCAAAGGTCTGCAATGCTGTAATTGCTGCAAATGGAGCATTCTTTGACGAAAGCAAAGTTTGAAGGAGAAAATTATTATTTCAAATAAAAATCATTATTTCTAACCTTGTCAATGTCTTGACTATATTTTCTAGTCATTTTGCAACTCATTTAATAAATATAAGTGTGAATTTTCATGGAAAACACAAAATTGTCTGGGTGACCCCAAACTTTTGAACGGTAGTGTATATGTTACGTTGGGTGTGTGGAACCACTGGGCCATACCGCCTTAACGCTATGGCAGCAGGACACAGGTCAAAGTCTATAGTTCAAATAGGTGTACCTGTGGCAACTTAGGACAGCAGCAATACAGGCTCGGATGAGACTTTGGCAGCAGGCAGACACCAGGCGTGGTGTAACAGGACAAGCGTAGTACTTAGTGCAGCTCGACCCCAACTCTATATGGCACTTGGTTCTGCATAGCATGGGACACAGGATACAGGTAGCAGGAACGGGAACACTGGTAACTAGGAAACACTAAGGGACCATTTACCGAGACAAACATAGGTAAACGACAACAACGCTCAGTCAATGCAGGAGGGGGCTAGGCCTCTCTTATATTCCAGGGTGCTCATGGGCTAATTTGGTATTTAATTCAGGTGCGCGTGCTAGCCCTTTAAGAGCGGGCACGAGCGTGCGCGCGCACCCTACGGGACACAACAGAGTGAAGCGAAAGTGAGCGCTGGCGTCTCCTGAGGAGGAGATGGGGACCAGCGCTCATTGATCAATGGCTGCGGCCGTCAGAAGGTAAGAAAACCTGGCAGCCTGCGGCCATGGGCATTACATATACACATATACATACATGCACATAACATTTTTTTGAGGGGGTGGACATATGTTAGTACAAGGATACTTACTGCTGAGGCCCTGTATCTAAGTCTATGATGTGTGAAACTGTCTGCTGGGCCATGTATCTAAGCCTATCATGTGTGATACTGTCTGCTGGGCCCTGTATCTAATCCTATCAGGTATGATACTGTCTGCAGAGACATGGTGTGTATGTGGGACTACCTACAGGGGACTGCATGGCACTGTCTACAAGGGGGATATATGGAAGGGGCACTGTGTGTGGAACCATACAGGGGGGTTTGTGACACTATATACAGGGGGCACTGTGTGGGGAACTCTCTACAGGTGTCTTCGGTTATAGCCACTAGACATAACTTTGCTTGGGGCCCCAGAAATGAAAAATTTGCCCCTGAGGGTTAGTACAAGGATACTTACTGCTGGGGCCCTGTATCTAAGGCTACAGTCACACGCAGTGGCGGATTAAGTAGACCATAGGCCCTGGGCTGTTCCACAAACTTAGGCCCCCCCTTTCCCACTGCCGTTCTGCCGTGTCTATAGTGAACACCACCTTTTTGTGCAAGCATTGACAAATGAGTGTGACGATTCCCCTTGTCAAAGGGCTGTGTCCCTACATACTGACAGTCTCCAACCATCGCTGACAGTATCACACTTGTAGGGACACTTCCTCTTGACAATGGGAATGGTAACACGCATTAGTCTAATAGTCCTGTGTACGCAAAGACTTTATGTAGAATACAAGGATTTCCTACAACAGACATATCAGGAGAGGGGACAGATCCCCTATAGATCCAGTGAATCACAAGTGATGTCTTCTCTGATGGGAGTCGTTCTCTTTTCTTCCTCATCTGACACAGACTGTTATGGCGACGTCTCCTGATGAGACATCTTTGCCCATCACTTCTGCAGCCGTTTCCAGCCTCGATAGAAACACACAAATTTAGACACCAAGGCCCAGGACCATACATTAAAGGGGTTGTCTGGGCACGGACCGGTTTCTATACTGATGACCTATCGATGTGCCTGGACAACCCCTTTTACTCAGACTAATAAATTTGGACCCCAGACTAGATCATAGAATACATACAGACCCCAGATCTTCTAAACTATTGCGGTCCCCAGACCAGACCTCCTAAACAAATACAGACCCCAGAACAAGCACCCTAAATAAATACAGACCTCAGACCAGACCCCTAAATACAGACCCCAGACCTAACCCCCTACACTAGTAATCACCCCAGACCTGACTCCCTTAATACAGACCCCAGACCAGACCCTCTAAACAAATACAGACCCTTAAATAAAGACCCCTAAACTAATACAGACCCTAGACCCCGGACACCTAAATACAGACCCCAGACCTCAAACTCATACATACCCCTAAATACAGACCCCAGACCTGACCCCCTACACTAATAATGACCCCAGACCTGACTCCCTTAAGTAATACAGACCCCAGACCAGACCCCTTAATCTAACGCAGACCCCAGACCAGACCCCTACATACAGTTTTACGCAGCGGACATACGCTGCGTAAATAACGGACTGTCTGAACGGCCCCATTGACTAACATAGGTCCGTGCGACGCTCGTGATTTTCACACGCGTATCACGGACGTTAAACACGTTCGTGTGAATAAGGCCTTAGCGTGAGCGCAGACATCACAAGCACAGACATAGGAACTCACATCACGAGACAAGGATGGCCACCAACAGAGCCGCAAACCCCAACCTTTTAGTACCAGATATCCCTGGATGGCCACACAAAACAGAATCATGTAACTCATTGAGCAAACAAAATCTGAACTGTGGAGGTACAAACAACTTCTCAGCAGGAATGGTTTGTGGCGCGAGTTGCTGACATTCTTTAAACCAGAGGCGTAGCTAGGTTCTCCTGCACCCGGGGCAAAGATTCAGATTGGCGCCCCCCCCCAACTTATTTCCCGACATCTCCTTCCCCCTCGCCATGTTTGCTTTCTCTACCAATCAATGAGGTGTAATTGTTTTTCAAAATTTTTTTTATGTAACTTGAGTATAAAAGCATTTCTACATTTTACAAGCGATATAGTTCTATAATGTAATTAACATAAAAATAAATTAAAAGAAAATAAATTAAAGAGGCCACACAGCCCCCTGTAGATGGCGCCACACACAGCCCCCTGTAGATAGCGCCACACACAGCCCCCTGTAAATAGCGCCACATACAGCCCCTCTCTTGTAGATAGTGCCACACACAGCCCGCTGCCCCTTTGTAAATTGCGCCACACTCCCCCCTTGTAAATAGCGCCACACTCCCCCCTTGTAAATAGCGCCACACTACCCCCCTTGTACTTAGCGCCACTCTCCGCTCTGCCCGGTGTGACTTACCGGAGGAGCCGAGGAGGTCATTCGGCGCAGGCAGCGGTGGAGTTCCTTCTGACTAGGGTTGGTGACCGCCAGGGCCGGCCTTAGGTTGGATGGCGCCTTGTGCGGGACTCTCTATTGCCGCCCCCTACACAAACCAAAAATTAACCACATATATAGACACACTGGAACATATATACTGTACATACATAAAGACACAGATATTTAGACATACAGGCAAATATACATACACACATTCTGGAATACATACGTACAGGAAATATATAGACGTACAGACACATATACGCACACACACACACCGGCAGATAAATACACAGACAGGAACATATACAAATACATAAAAGGCACAAATATACAAGCACAAAGACACATTCACAAACAGACCCATATATACGCACACAGGAACATATGTACACAGCACAGATAATGTAGTAGACGCTACCTGCAGTCCTATGTGACACCACAGATAACAGTGATAACTCTCTGAATACAGATGGTAGTGTTACCTGCAGTCCTATGTAACACCACAGATAACAGTGATAACTCTCTGAATACAGATGGTAGTGTTACCTGCAGTCCTATGTAACACCACAGATAACAGTGATAACTCTCTGATTACAGATAATGTGGTAGATGTTACCTACAGTCCTATGTAACACCACAGATAACACAGTGATAACTCTCTGAGTACAGATAATGTAGTAGATGTTACCTGCAGTCCTACGTAACACCACAGATAACACAGTGATAACTCTCTGATTACAGATAATGTAGTAGTGCTACCTGCAGTCCTATGTAACACCACAGATAACACAGTGATAACTCTCTGAGTACAGAGAATGTAGTAGATGTTACCTGCAGTCCTATGTAACACCACAGATAACACAGTGATAACTCTCTGAGTACAGATAATCTAGTAGTGTTACCTGCAGTCCTATGTAACACCACAGATAACATAGTGATAACTCTGAGTACAGATAATCTAGTAGTTACCTGCAGTCCTATGTAACACCACAGATGACACAGTGATAACTCTCTGAGTACAGATAATGTAGTAGATGTAAGAGACAAACACATGCAGAGACACAGACAGACAGAGACACACACACACACACACACACACACACACACACTGTAACATATACACATACTAAGACCGAGACACACACTGTATACACACTACACACATATACACACAGACACTCACCATGTCTCCTTGCTGACAGGTCAGGACGGGCTGTGTGTGGGCGGAGCTTCCTCTTCTGCTCGTCGGCTGTAACAGCAGAGCACAGAGTAGAGGCAGATGCAGGGAGGCTGCAGCACGGGAGTGGACCTGTCCCTTGACCTGAGTCATCTGACCTCATGTCACTGACGTGAGGTCAGGTGACAGGTCAGGTTACTGGTCTGGTCCACTCCCTGGCTGTCACAGAACCCAGTCAGAACGCTGATGTGTAAGCATACGGGGCGCCTATCAGCAGTGATCAGCTGCTCTTCGGCGCCCCCCCCTTTCCTTGCGCCCGGGGCACATGCCCCGCCTGCCCCCCTAGCTACGCCCCTGTTTAATCTCAGTTGAAAGAACCAATGATATTGCAGAAACCACAATTCCCTTAGATAAAATAGGTTCAGGATGAATGTCGGGGACTTGTGAGGAACAGAAGCTTCGAGACAATGCGTGAGCCCTGATATTTTTAGACCCGGGTTTGTAGGTTATAATTAAGTCAAAATTGGTAAAGAACAAGGCCCACCTAGGCTGTCCGGGATTGAGTCTTTTGACTGTCAGTACAGTAATTTGATGTTTGGCACCCTCTAGAAAGTGGTGCCACTCTTCAAACACCCACTTAATAGCAAGAAGCTCGCGATTACCTATATCATATTTTCATTCAGTGGAAGAAAATTTGCGAGATAAAAAAAGCACAAGGATGCAAGTTAGTCAATACAGAAGACCCTTGAGACAACACAGCCCCCACACCTATTTCTAAAGCATCAACCTCAAAAATAAAGGGACTAGAAAGGTGAGGTTGAACAAGTTCAGGTGCTTTCATTAAACATTGTTTTAAGGTTTCAAAGGTGGAAACTGCAGTATGTTTCCAATTTACAAGGTCAGAACCCACTTTAGTAGGATCTGTCAAAGGTTTGGCAATGGAGACAAAATTATAAATACATTTTTGGTAATAATTTTCAAAATCCAAGAACCTCTGCAGAGCCTTTAATGAAGTGGGTTGAACCCAATTAAGAATTTTCTTTAACCTTAGTGGAGTCCATATGAAAATCATTAGGAGACAGCACATATCCCAAGAATATTTTTTCCTGAACTCCGAAAAGACATATTTCAAACTTCGCGTAAAGACAATTTTCCCTCAGTACTTGAAGGACGGACCTTGAATGTTGGACATGAGAGGGCCAATCGGAAGAAAACTCATGAATATCGTCTAGATACGCCACCACAAAATGTCCAATAAAATTTCTGAAAATATAATTAACCAGGTTTTGAAAAACCACAGGAGCATTACTTAAACCAAGAGGCATGACCAAATGTTCATATTGACCGTCAGGAGTATTAAATGCTGTCTTCCACTCAGCATTTAATACTGAGGCCCCGTATAAATCTAGTTTAGAGAACCACTTGGCTCCTGAGATCTGATTAAACAGGTCCGGAATGAGTGGAAGAGGATATTGATTCTTAACATTAATCCTATTTAATTCACAATTGTCGATACAGTGTCTTAAATTGCCATCTTTTTTTTTAACAAAGTAAAAACCTGCTCTCACCGGAGAAGTAGACGGACGAATATAACCCTTACAGAGACTGTCTTCAATATAATCTTTCATTGCCTGTCTTTCTGGAGCAGAAAGATTATACATCCGCCCCTTGGGCAGCTTAGAATTAGGGAGAAGTATGATAGGACAGTCGTACGGCCTATGAGGAGGGAGAGATTCAGAACCGACTTCAGAAAAGACATCCTCAAAATCTTGAATATGCTCAGTCAATAATGGTGTGATGCAAGTGATTTTAGTCGTAGACAAAGACATGCAAGAATCATAACATTTAGAATTCCACTTAATCAAATCTGCTTTTGCCCAATCAATAGCAGGATTATGTGTCTGTAACCATGGGATACCCAATATTATTTCGGAGGGCAAATTTTCTAAAATAAAGAAAGAGATTTGTTTAGTATGCAAAGTACCCACATTCAATGTAACAGGTGGAGTAGAGAACTTGACTGACCCCTGAGAGAAAGGAGCATTATCAATAGCAGAAACTTTGACTGGGGTACTCAACTGAACAAGAGGGATAGCTAGTTTTTTTAGCAACCTGAAAATCTAAGAAATTTGCCGCAGAACCACAATCTACAAAAGCTTGTCCAGAAACACAAACATTATCAAAACACAAATCAACAGGCAAAAGGACTTTTTTACAGAATGTGGGAAAAACCTGACGTCCCAGATGGCATTCCCGGGGACCATCTAGGCCCTGCAGTTTTCCGGAGCTGGACGTTCATGACGAGAAGGAATAGACCATCATCTGAACTGCGAACAATAATCCTCGACAGGACGTAGTCCTTGCTGGAGAGATAACATCTTGGCCTCCGCTAATGCAGTGACATCTGGTTCTCCATAAATTAAACCCAGGGCCGCAAAAAGGTTTCCACAGAAAAACGTTCAGGGAAATTAGGTCCCAATGAAAAGGCCCAGGTTTGAGGATCACCCTGCAAGAGTGAAATGACGAAAACCACTTGCTGCAGCTCAGTTTCAGAGGAGATTGGTCTCAGACAAAAATATAATTTACAACTGTCCCGAAAATTAACAAAAGACTTACGAACACCAGAGAAACGATGAGGCAAGTTCACTTTAGGTTCCACAGGATATGCCGCTGGAGTGATTGCTCGGGCCTGTGCAGTTTCATGCTGTTGAATCCTTACAGCCAGACCTTGTACCAGCTGAGTCAGACCTTGTATTGGTTCCACTAGGGCTTTCATAGGTTCCATCGTGGAAAAAATAATATTGATGGGCTTGTGAAAATGTTATGGAATTGCAATTTGAGCAATTCTCCAGAGGCTGCTGTAGAGTGCCAGAAGAGAGCGTGCACATAATACCGCAACCTCGAATCCGTCAAAACTCTGATCGATCTGATCTGATCTAAGGCAACCCTAAGGTGTCCGCCACAGCCGACCGCAAGGTGGGATGGACTTTGCTGCTTAGGACCCAGGTTGTCTTAGCAGAGTTCAACGTTGGATAGGAAGTGCCATGCAGACTAACCTGAGCATGAAACCAGACAACCAGGGTATAAACCGAAAGTCCAAATCTGAAGGCAAGCGGATATCAGCAATAGGAAAGGTCGAAACCGGTCGGGAGTAGATAATCCAAAATCAGCAAACAAGGGGTTAACGAGAGACAAGCCGAGGTCACTTTCCAAAAGGTCCAGAAGTCAGGAGTGCAGGGAATGTAGAAAGCTTGATCAGACACCACAAGACAAGAAAAATTCACAAGCACTGACAGGTGGAGGAGGCTGGGTATAAATACTAATTCTACACTTGAAGGCAGAAAGACAGACAAAAGAGATACAATGAATGGAAAAAACCGGGGAAATCCAAGGGCGCAGCCGTGTCCAGATAAAATAGATTTTATTTGTACATATAACAACAACAAAAAAAGATTGTGTTTCGAAGCCGTACCGGCCTCTTCGTCAGGTCAGAGTACAAGTGGTTATCCTACGAAAACACACAGTTTATATCCAGAGAACATATATGACTACCGGGTTAAATGAGAGGTCAGATTAAAAGGCGTGTTCAAACAGATCATTATAAACCCATAAAAACTTGTACATGGATATATTTATATATATATATATACATTAATAATATATCTGCCAGACTAACATAGAATTCGTTAAAAATGTATATAAAAATATAATGAGAATCACATTAAAAATATTTTAAAAAACAGTTCTATTTAAAAGCCATGTCTAAAAGAAAAAATGTATATATATGCGCACCCTTATCTTGGAAATATGAGATAAGACCATCCCAAAGGATGTGAATGCATATATGCGCTAATTGAAAGATATATAGAAAAATAAATGAATACATAAATATCTAGACATAAAACAGATTCGGGCAGAAGAAAAAGAAAAAGAAAAAATTGCATTAGAAGTTATCACATCGTATATCTATATCCACTATATATGAATCCGACAAAACCTATTAATAGTGGTCTTATTAGATTCATTCGGACCTGTTGGTTTTAATATTTTTAGTTTGTAAATGGTTTTATTGGATTCATTCAGACCTGTAATATTTTTAGTCTGTAGGAAAAAATATATTGCAATCTATTATAACAATCTAGATGACTGATTAGAGTCTAATCGATTGGAATATTAATTAAAAACTTTCTTAGAAACACAAAAAAAGACCATCCAAAAGGATGTGGATAAGATACTCCATATATATGCTAAGTAAGAACATATCAGTACCTAAATATATACATATCTAGACATAGAAGAGAATATTATCGAAAATAGTAGTCACATTTAAAGTGATCACATTGCCTATCTGCATACATTCTATTTGCATCCAAAAAAACCGCATTAAATAATGGTCTCATTGAGTTCATTCAGACCTGCCGGTTTCAGTGTTTTTAATTTGTAGATCCAAAATATTTCTTTTTTACAAAGAACATTAAAACGATCAGGATGACTCACTGAGATTTGGTCAATTGGGGTGATAGTAAAACATGCAAAATTACCCTCATGTGCTATAGTGCAGTGTCTAGAAACACTATGAAGCAAAAATTTATTCTTACAATTAAACCTATGTTTATTCAGTCTACAATGCAGGGGTTGAATTGTCCTTCCTACGTATTGGATACCACATATACAATTTATAAGATAGATCACAAAACTAGATCGGCAATTTAAATTCGTTTCAATATTAAATGATTTTTCTGTCTGATGTGATCTAAAAATGTGCGTTTTATCTGTGATTGATTTACAACAAAGACATCTATTTTGTCCACATTTAAAACTCCCCTTTTCTAATAATGGGTCATGTAGTTGTATTTTTTGTGACGAGTCTTTTAAAAAGGACAGATTCACCCGACTTGGAGCCAGAATATTTTTTATTGTTCTAGCTCTTTTAAACGTTACATGCGGTTTTGAAGGTAGAGTTTTTTGTAAAAACGGGTCATTCTGTAATACATGCCAATGTCTTTTTAATATCTCTCCTATTTTCTTATTTGCTGTATTATATTGTGTAATGAAATTGAGACCAAAACTATCTCGATTCTTCTCATCATTTCGTTCTTTAGAGACACTACCAGTATATTTTATTAGGCAGTCTTCTTGGGACAGTGCAGATGTTTTCTTATATGCATCCGTTAATAGTGTATCTGGATAACCTTTGTCTTTAAAACGTTTATATAAAATTTTACTTTGTTTTTTAAAATCACACTTAAGGGTACAGTTTTTCCTAATTCTTTTATATTGGCTATATGGGATATTTTTAAGCCACTTGGAGTAGTGGCCACTATAAAAATTTAAATAACTGTTAATGTCTACTTTCTTAAAAAAATTGCATGTTAAAAACCTATCCCCTGAATAAGTAATTGTCAAATCCAGATAATCAATTTCTTTTTCTTGGATATTATAAGTGAAATTGATGCCCCATTGATTTTCATTTAGTGAATTACAAAAATTGGTCGCACTTCTCCAGTCGCCATTCCATATAAAAATCAAATCGTCTATATATCTTTTGTATAAAAGGATATGTTCCCTTGCCCATGGGTGATTCCATATAAATTGCTCTTCAAACGCCCCCATAAAAATATTAGCATAGCTCGGTGCTACTCTAGTGCCCATCGCTGTGCCCTTAACTTGATGGTATATATTATTATTGAACGAAAAAATATTATTCTTTAAAATGAATTCCATACTCTCCAAATAAAATTTAATTTGGATTGGTTGGAGATCTTTATCTTTTTCAAACAAATTTTTTTTTATACAAAAGATATATAGACGATTTGATTTTTATATGGAATGGCGACTGGAGAAGTGCGACCAATTTTTGTAATTCACTAAATGAAAATCAATGGGGCATCAATTTCACTTATAATATCCAAGAAAAAGAAATTGATTATCTGGATTTGACAATTACTTATTCAGGGGATAGGTTTTTAACATGCAATTTTTTTAAGAAAGTAGACATTAACAGTTATTTAAATTTTTATAGTGGCCACTACTCCAAGTGGCTTAAAAATATCCCATATAGCCAATATAAAAGAATTAGGAAAAACTGTACCCTTAAGTGTGATTTTAAAAAACAAAGTAAAATTTTATATAAACGTTTTAAAGACAAAGGTTATCCAGATACACTATTAACGGATGCATATAAGAAAACATCTGCACTGTCCCAAGAAGACTGCCTAATAAAATATACTGGTAGTGTCTCTAAAGAACGAAATGATGAGAAGAATCGAGATAGTTTTTGGTCTCAATTTCATTACACAATATAATACAGCAAATAAGAAAATAGGAGAGATATTAAAAAGACATTGGCATGTATTACAGAATGACCCGTTTTTACAAAAAACTCTACCTTCAAAACCGCATGTAACGTTTAAAAGAGCTAGAACAATAAAAAATATTCTGGCTCCAAGTCGGGTGAATCTGTCCTTTTTAAAAGACTCGTCACAAAAAATACAACTACATGACCCATTATTAGAAAAGGGGAGTTTTAAATGTGGACAAAATAGATGTCTTTGTTGTAAATCAATCACAGATAAAACGCACATTTTTAGATCACATCAGACAGAAAAATCATTTAATATTGAAACGAATTTAAATTGCCGATCTAGTTTTGTGATCTATCTTATAAATTGTATATGTGGTATCCAATACGTAGGAAGGACAATTCAACCCCTGCATTGTAGACTGAATAAACATAGGTTTAATTGTAAGAATAAATTTTTGCTTCATAGTGTTTCTAGACACTGCACTATAGCACATGAGGGTAATTTTGCATGTTTTACTATCACCCCAATTGACCAAATCTCAGTGAGTCATCCTGATCGTTTTAATGTTCTTTGTAAAAAAGAAATATTTTGGATCTACAAATTAAAAACACTGAAACCGGCAGGTCTGAATGAACTCAATGAGACCATTATTTAATGCGGTTTTTTTGGATGCAAATAGAATGTATGCAGATAGGCAATGTGATCACTTTAAATGTGACTACTATTTTCGATAATATTCTCTTCTATGTCTAGATATGTATATATTTAGGTACTGATATGTTCTTACTTAGCATATATATGGAGTATCTTATCCACATCCTTTTGGATGGTCTTTTTTTGTGTTTCTAAGAAAGTTTTTAATTAATATTCCAATCGATTAGACTCTAATCAGTCATCTAGATTGTTATAATAGATTGCAATATATTTTTTCCTACAGACTAAAAATATTACAGGTCTGAATGAATCCAATAAAACCATTTACAAACTAAAAATATTAAAACCAACAGGTCCGAATGAATCTAATAAGACCACTATTAATAGGTTTTGTCGGATTCATATATAGTGGATATAGATATACGATGTGATAACTTCTAATGCAATTTTTTCTTTTTCTTTTTCTTCTGCCCGAATCTGTTTTATGTCTAGATATTTATGTATTCATTTATTTTTCTATATATCTTTCAATTAGCGCATATATGCATTCACATCCTTTGGGATGGTCTTATCTCATATTTCCAAGATAAGGGTGCGCATATATATACATTTTTTCTTTTAGACATGGCTTTTAAATAGAACTGTTTTTTAAAATATTTTTAATGTGATTCTCATTATATTTTTATATACATTTTTAACGAATTCTATGTTAGTCTGGCAGATATATTATTAATGTATATATATATATATAAATATATCCATGTACAAGTTTTTATGGGTTTATAATGATCTGTTTGAACACGCCTTTTAATCTGACCTCTCATTTAACCCGGTAGTCATATATGTTCTCTGGATATAAACTGTGTGTTTTCGTAGGATAACCACTTGTACTCTGACCTGACGAAGAGGCCGGTACGGCTTCGAAACACAATCTTTTTTTGTTGTTGTTATATGTACAAATAAAATCTATTTTATCTGGACACGGCTGCGCCCTTGGATTTCCCCGGTTTTTTCCATTCATTGGATTTCTTCAGCGGATATTGTACCTTCAAACCTCCGGATTGGGAACTGTGGCGGCAACCGATTTTGACAGAGTTACCTCTGAATGCAAGTGTGGGTTGTTATGCTCCTAGCATAACATCACCAGGTCAGTACCTTTGACCCTATTTTCTTTTTTTGTTATATACAAATTCAGGCACGATGTGCGCTTTGTTTTTATTTTTTCTCTGTAGCGTGATACATCTCTGAGGTGGATATTCACACGTTTTGGTATCCACGATTAGACCACAAAAGGTCTGCAAATAGAGCAGCAATTTCATCTGCCTGATCTGCTTGGTCTACACCTGAGAGACATTGACAATCCCGTTACCACTCTAAGAACGACAAGCTATGGATCATTTTCGGCATAGAAAGGAATCCAGAGATCAACTAGTCCAGAAACTCACAGCAAGTACGGTACACAATCATCATGAGACTATACCGGCATCTGTATTCACTAATGAAGACACGGAAATTATGGTTGATTTATTTAAAGAATTTGAAGACTTTTCTAAGGTGGAATTACAACACCACATTGATGTAATCTTTCTTACGATTTATCTATCTGAGAAAATATCCCCAAGGGGTTTACGTATGCCTTTTTCATCCACCTTTAAGGACGACCCAATCTTTACTTCAGATTGGGAGTCTTTTATGGAGGAATGTACAAAGGGGATGATGAACCGTTTATTGACTAAAAGACAAACTCTATGTGAGACATTAACTATTAAAATAGAAAGCCTAATGGAATCATTAAAACTATATTCTCTACATCATGATTTTCATACTATAAATCATAGGATTACTAATCGCATATTCAGATTAGAACAAGATCTCATTGAAAGAAAGGCTAATAAATTGGCAAGAGATAGATTGGACTATCTCTCCAATCAAATTAGAACCTGGAATGTACCCATATTACAACCTCAAAAAGCAGATACCTTGAAAAGTATTCAGCAGCGCGTAATGCCTACCTTAACACCTAGTACAAATTATAATAGAAACAAAAATGAGGAACTAAGAATAGCTTATATTAAATCTAATAGACTTTTTTTGAACAGCAAATATAGTAGATCTAACAATAATAATAAAAAAATGCGACAACCTATGAATGAGCTTTCTAGAAGTCCCCATGGGGATATACTAAATAAGAAAGATATATCTAATAAAGATGTGAACTCCACCCCTATTCATGCTGTTGAAAGAACCAATGAGCGGGCCAAGAGTTCTATATCGGATGGAGATATGGATTTATCGATATTAACAACACATGACATCTCTGATGACCAACTATCTAATACTGTAATTAATACTGAAGACTATAATAGGGAAATAATTTTTCTGGATAGTCCTGATCTGTCCAAAGGTATGACTACTATTGATAACACTAAAAAAGGTTCCACCATGTCAGTTCCATTTCTTACCCCGGCACTATGTGTCACACCTGTAGGAGAGAGAAGTCTCAGACCTGTAGAGAATATACTGTCTCCTCCCTCCCCCTCTCCCTCCTCGTCATCTTTTTTAGAGATACCACCTTGCCGAAATTCCCAACAGTTGGCCATAAGCGAATTTTTTCGCCCGAAAAAAAGAAAAAATCTTATAGAGGAACCAGGGGAGGCAAAAAGAAAAAGAGAATAATAGGCACTTTGGCCCCCCCTCCTGTCTTACCACTTGTATCCATTTTTAATCTGTCCGATTATATTTTAAATAAATCTGAAATTTCGCTCCTGGAAAAGGGTCTTGCTTTTTGCCCTACTTCCGGTATAAATGGGTTTGATGTATTTATTGATTTACATCGGTTCATTAGGAAACTAACATTAAAAAGATATTTCCAATTAACTTCTTATAAATCAATATTGGACAAAGACCAATCTGGTGTAGATAATATCCACCAAAATGAATCACCCCCAATCTTTAAACATACTGCTCTGAAAGCACCCTCAAAGTTCTACCCTGTAGCCCATCAGGGTAACTTTATCAATACTTTTTATCATCTAGTAGGTAGAGACTTGGAAGACATAGAATCGCAATATCTTCCACATAAAAATAATTTATCTTATAGTGAAAAACAAGCTTTGAAGAATCTTAAAGATAATACATCAATTGTAATAAGATCTGCGGACAAAGGTGGTGGTACAGTAATTCAGAATACTGTGGATTATTTTAATGAAGCTTCAAAGATTCTATCAGACACAAATTATTATGTCTGCCTTGATTACAATCCCATCGAGAACATTAATAAAAACCTTAGATCTCTGATAGATCAAGCCTTTTTAGATAGGGTTCTTAATAAGAATGAAAGGAAATATCTTACTCCACAAAACTCTAATTTAGCATTCTATTACCACTTACCGAAAATACATAAGGACCCCATTAATCCACCTGGGAGACCTATTATTTCCGGTATTCAGTCACCCACCTGTCATTTGTCCCATTATCTAGATCTGATTTTGCAAAAATATGTAGTAAACCTGCCCAGTTTTTTAAAAGATTCAACACAGCTCATCAATGAACTGTGCTTAGTTTCACCAAAAAATTATCCACTCCTGATTACTTTGGATGTGAGTGCATTATATAGCAATATTGAGCACTCTTTGGGCATGAGTACCCTGAAAAATTTGTTTGAAAAAGATAAAGATCTCCAACCAATCCAAATTAAATTTTATTTGGAGAGTATGGAATTCATTTTAAAGAATAATATTTTTTCGTTCAATAATAATATATACCATCAAGTTAAGGGCACAGCGATGGGCACTAGAGTAGCACCGAGCTATGCTAATATTTTTATGGGGGCGTTTGAAGAGCAATTTATATGGAATCACCCATGGGCAAGGGAACATATCCTTTTATACAAAAGATATATAGACGATTTGATTTTTATATGGAATGGCGACTGGAGAAGTGCGACCAATTTTTGTAATTCACTAAATGAAAATCAATGGGGCATCAATTTCACTTATAATATCCAAGAAAAAGAAATTGATTATCTGGATTTGACAATTACTTATTCAGGGGATAGGTTTTTAACATGCAATTTTTTTAAGAAAGTAGACATTAACAGTTATTTAAATTTTTATAGTGGCCACTACTCCAAGTGGCTTAAAAATATCCCATATAGCCAATATAAAAGAATTAGGAAAAACTGTACCCTTAAGTGTGATTTTAAAAAACAAAGTAAAATTTTATATAAACGTTTTAAAGACAAAGGTTATCCAGATACACTATTAACGGATGCATATAAGAAAACATCTGCACTGTCCCAAGAAGACTGCCTAATAAAATATACTGGTAGTGTCTCTAAAGAACGAAATGATGAGAAGAATCGAGATAGTTTTGGTCTCAATTTCATTACACAATATAATACAGCAAATAAGAAAATAGGAGAGATATTAAAAAGACATTGGCATGTATTACAGAATGACCCGTTTTTACAAAAAACTCTACCTTCAAAACCGCATGTAACGTTTAAAAGAGCTAGAACAATAAAAAATATTCTGGCTCCAAGTCGGGTGAATCTGTCCTTTTTAAAAGACTCGTCACAAAAAATACAACTACATGACCCATTATTAGAAAAGGGGAGTTTTAAATGTGGACAAAATAGATGTCTTTGTTGTAAATCAATCACAGATAAAACGCACATTTTTAGATCACATCAGACAGAAAAATCATTTAATATTGAAACGAATTTAAATTGCCGATCTAGTTTTGTGATCTATCTTATAAATTGTATATGTGGTATCCAATACGTAGGAAGGACAATTCAACCCCTGCATTGTAGACTGAATAAACATAGGTTTAATTGTAAGAATAAATTTTTGCTTCATAGTGTTTCTAGACACTGCACTATAGCACATGAGGGTAATTTTGCATGTTTTACTATCACCCCAATTGACCAAATCTCAGTGAGTCATCCTGATCGTTTTAATGTTCTTTGTAAAAAAGAAATATTTTGGATCTACAAATTAAAAACACTGAAACCGGCAGGTCTGAATGAACTCAATGAGACCATTATTTAATGCGGTTTTTTTGGATGCAAATAGAATGTATGCAGATAGGCAATGTGATCACTTTAAATGTGACTACTATTTTCGATAATATTCTCTTCTATGTCTAGATATGTATATATTTAGGTACTGATATGTTCTTACTTAGCATATATATGGAGTATCTTATCCACATCCTTTTGGATGGTCTTTTTTTGTGTTTCTAAGAAAGTTTTTAATTAATATTCCAATCGATTAGACTCTAATCAGTCATCTAGATTGTTATAATAGATTGCAATATATTTTTTCCTACAGACTAAAAATATTACAGGTCTGAATGAATCCAATAAAACCATTTACAAACTAAAAATATTAAAACCAACAGGTCCGAATGAATCTAATAAGACCACTATTAATAGGTTTTGTCGGATTCATATATAGTGGATATAGATATACGATGTGATAACTTCTAATGCAATTTTTTCTTTTTCTTTTTCTTCTGCCCGAATCTGTTTTATGTCTAGATATTTATGTATTCATTTATTTTTCTATATATCTTTCAATTAGCGCATATATGCATTCACATCCTTTGGGATGGTCTTATCTCATATTTCCAAGATAAGGGTGCGCATATATATACATTTTTTCTTTTAGACATGGCTTTTAAATAGAACTGTTTTTTAAAATATTTTTAATGTGATTCTCATTATATTTTTATATACATTTTTAACGAATTCTATGTTAGTCTGGCAGATATATTATTAATGTATATATATATATATAAATATATCCATGTACAAGTTTTTATGGGTTTATAATGATCTGTTTGAACACGCCTTTTAATCTGACCTCTCATTTAACCCGGTAGTCATATATGTTCTCTGGATATAAACTGTGTGTTTTCGTAGGATAACCACTTGTACTCTGACCTGACGAAGAGGCCGGTACGGCTTCGAAACACAATCTTTTTTTGTTGTTGTTATATGTACAAATAAAATCTATTTTATCTGGACACGGCTGCGCCCTTGGATTTCCCCGGTTTTTTCCATTCATTGGATTTCTTCAGCGGATATTGTACCTTCAAACCTCCGGATTGGGAACTGTGGCGGCAACCGATTTTGACAGAGTTACCTCTGAATGCAAGTGTGGGTTGTTATGCTCCTAGCATAACATCACCAGGTCAGTACCTTTGACCCTATTTTCTTTTTTTGTTATATACAAATTCAGGCACGATGTGCGCTTTGTTTTTATTTTTTCTCTGTAGCGTGAGACAAAAGAGATAGGCTCAAGGTAAAAAAGGTAAAAAAGATACGCCCAGAAGCCAGAACTGTAGTCATGGTAACCTTAAGGGAACACCTTAAGGTGTTTTCTTGACACCTTCCAGGGAGTGGCAAACACGACATGGCACCAAAAAACATTACAGCAAAATATACGCTCCAAAATCCAAATGGCACTCCTTCCCTTCTGAGCCCTGTCCAAACAGAAGTTTATTACCACATATGGGGTATTGCCGTAATCGGGAGAAATTGCTTTACAAATTTTGGGGTACTTTTTCTCCTTAATTCCTTGTAAAAATGTAAAATTTAATGTTTTTTATGAAACAAAGTCAATTTTCATTTTCACAGACTAATTCCAATTAATTTACCAAAAAAACTGTTGGGTCAAACTGCTAACTATATACCCCTAGGTATTACAAATAAATTTCGGCAAAAAAAATAAAAATGTGTACATTTCACCTATACATTGCTTAACTTCCTGTGAAATGCCTAAAGCAGGGGAGTAGCTAGGGGGGCAGGCGGGGCATGTGCCCCGGGCGCAATTAAGACAGAAGGTAGGGGGGGTGCCAGGCCTGGTGCACAGGGCCGCTCCTACCATGAGGCAGGATGAGCTGCTGGTCTCTGGCGATATCCTTCAGCACTGTGTGGGGAAGGCAAACGAGCGGCCACACACAGACGCTGTAAATATTAGACCAGTGTCCATCACGCAGGACTTGTTTCTCCACCCTGCATTTCCCCTTCTCTTCTCCAGTTGTTCTATCATTAGCTGTCTGTAGTCGGGGACGAGCAGAAGGGTGGGGGAGGAAGTCTGCAGGGACAGGACAGGCAGAAAGCAGATCAGGGAAGTTTACATCAGGGTCTCCTCCTGTCATATCGGACCTAAGCAGTGATTACAGCTAGAAGCTAATAACAGAGCCTGGTGTGCACTCTGCCCGACCTCCTCTAGGGGCAGCACTGTATCCGCAGGCTCTCTACCCCTCCTCCATCTGACTACTGAACTGCAGACAATCATCACTGCTGACCTATGAAGAGGCTCCAAGTTCTTTATCAGACTGTCTGCATGTGAAGAGTCCAGCTACCTACAAACGAAAGGTAAGTGTGTGCGTTCTGTTTATCTATCTATCTATCTATCTATCTATCTATCTATCTATCTATCTATCTATCTATCTATCTATCTATCTATCTATCTATCTATCTATCTATCTATCTATCTATCTATCTATCTATCTATCTATCTATCTATCTATCTATCTATCTGTCATCTACCTCAATCTCTCTCTCTCTGTCTCTCACTCTGTCTCTCACTCTGTATCTCCTGTCTATCGATCGATCGATCGATCTACCTACCTGCCTATCTATCTATCTATCGATCTATCTATCTATCTATCTATCTATCTATCTATCTATCTATCTATCTATCTATCTATCTATCTATCTATCTATCTATCTATCTATCTATCTATCTATCTATCTATCTATCTATCTATCTATCTATCATCTCATATCTCTCTGTCTAAATCTGCAACAAATGTCAAGTCCCCAAAAAATATCCCAGTATTTTTTCATAGTTTAAAAAAAAAGACTTTACTCGCCTCCCTGGTGCTCCTGTGGCAACATGTCCCTGGTCCACTGGATGGACTCTGTATTATTTCATGTTTTGGGACTTATATTTTAAAAAGTTTATTTATTATAAAAAATGTGTGTTTCTGTGTATTTTTTTACTTTTTATTTATTAATTTATTTATCATTAACTTTTTTTTACATTCATTTAACTTTTTTATCAATCCCATAAAGGGATTTATCATTTTTATTTTTATTTTGTAACTGTAATGTACTGGCATAGATCTATATGCCAGTAGATTAGCCTGTGTACTGATTGTACACAGGCAGTTGTTAGGGCATACCTCAGTATGCCCTAACAAAAGGAAATAAGTTCAGACAGCCCTGGGGTCCTTCAATGGAGCCTGGGCTGTCTGGCCATACGAGTTGTAGGCTTTGATCACGTCACAGTTATCTTCTGTGACGCGATCAAAGTACAGTCCCCCCTCCTTGAACGCCCCGATCAGCTTTCATCGCGGCGTTCAAAGGGTTAACAGCGGAGAGAAGATGTTTCTCTCCTATCCGCTGTCAGAGCGGGGCCGTGGCTTTGTATTACAGCCGTTGCCCCGCTCTCGCTCGCACGCACGCACAGGACGAGAATGCTCGTCCTAATGCACCAAGTACTCGTCGTTCAGGATGAGCATACTCGTCCTGTGTCGGCAGCCAGTTAAAAGGACAAAAGTTACAAATGCTCCAGTAGTATACAGGTTTATACCACCAAAAAACCGGTGCAAACCCCCCCCTAAAAAAAACATATACCTCAGTACATTGTGAAACCGCACAGTAGTCGTTGCATATGTGGATGTGCACACCAAAGTTTTCTGAAATTCAACAGGGGCGCCATCCTGGAGCGGAGTCCCCCTGATGTCACTATCCATATATCGGCAGTGACGTCAGGGACCCTTCCTGCAGGATAGGAATCATACTTCCCGCTGTCCCGGATGGCCGGTGGTATGTTCCGCTGTCAACTGTATCTTCGTCCTCAGGAAACAGATACAATTGAACTTAATGCTGAAGCAAGGAACCGTCAGCTCCCTGCTTCAGCATTAGTTAAGAGCGGAGGAGCAGAGGGAGCTGTGCCCAGGGAAGCCTTTGACGTCACTGTAAATATAAGCACAATGACTTCAGTGGCTCCTCTGAAGCGGAATCCCCGTTGCCAACACACTGGCAGGGGATTCCGCTCCAGGAGTAGCCCCTGAAGTCACTGTCCATATATGGACAGTAATATCAGTGACGTCACTGTACATAAATGAACAGTATCAACTAGGAGCGGAATCCCCGGCCTGTGCTTTGGCTGAGCATTCCGTTCCTAGAGGGGGTCTCAATGACACAATCTACATGGGGGAAGGGGTAGCGCTATCTACAAGGGGGTGTGGCATTATCTACATGGGCACAGTGGCACTATATAGGGGCACTATCTACAGAGGACACTGGCACCTAGCTACATGGGTACTGTCTGTGGGCACTATCTACGTGGGCACTGTGGCACTATCTACATGGGCACTGGCACAAGAGGCATCTAAGGGGGCATTGTACGGCATGGGGCATCTAAGGCAGCATTATACTGTATGGGGCAGCTATGGCGGCATTATACTGTATGGGGAAGCTATAGGGGCATTATACTGTATGGGAAGCTATAGGAGCATTATACTGTATGGGGCATTCTATGGTATGGAGGCAGCTATAGGGCAGTATACATATATGGACAGTGACGTCAGGGGCACCTCTAGGAAGCCCCAATGGAGCTATGTACAGGGAGGGGGGTGTAGTGCTATCTACAGGAGTGTGTGTGTGGCACTATCAACAGGGCTGTGCGTATGTGGCACTATCTACAAGGGAGGGAGGGTGGCAATATCTAAAAGGGGGGCTGTGTGGCACTATCTCCAATTGGGCTGGCAGTACCTCTAAGGGGGGCGTGTGTGGCCCTACCTACAGGTGGGCGTGTGTGGCACTACCTACAAGGGGCGGGGAGTGTGGCACTATCTACAGGGGTACTGTGTGGCACTATCTACAAGGGGAGGTGTGGCGCTGTCTACAAGGGGAGGTGTGTGACACTATATACAGGGGGCTGTGTGGCACTATCTACAAGCGGAGGTGTGGCACTATCTACGGGGGGGAGTGTGGCACTATCTACAAGGGGACTGTGTGGCACTCTCTACAAGGGGAGATGTGGCGCTGTCTAAAAGCGGAGGTGTGTGGCACTATCTATATGGGGCTGTGTGGCACTATCTACAGGGGGCTGTTCATTATGTAACCATATAGTCTCAGATATGCAATCTGTTTAGTCCAGCACTGACCTCTTTATTTATTTTCTTTTTATTTATTTTTATGTTAACTGCTTTATATAACTGTATCGATGTAAAATGTACAAATGGTTTTATGCTGGAGTTACATAAATGTTTATTTTTACATCTCATTGATTGGTAGAGAAAGCAAACATGGCGAGGGAGAAGAAAAAGTTAGGAAAGTGGTTTGGAGGGGGGGGGGGGGGCGGGGGGATGTCAAACTGAATCTTTGCCCAGGGTGCGGAGAACCCAGCTACGCCTCTGCCTAAGGGGTTAAGAAACTTTCTGAATGCTGTTTTGAATACTTTGAGGGGTGCAGTTTTTAAAATGGCGTAATTCATGGGGACTTTCTATAATATAAGGCCTTCAAAGCCACTTCAGAACTTAAAGAGGCTCTGTCACCAGATTTTGCAACCCCTATCTGCTATTGTAGCAGATAGGCGCTGCAATGTAGATTACAGTAACGTTTTTATTTTTTAAAAACGAGCATTTTTGGCCAAGTTATGACCATTTTTGTAGTTATGCAAATGAGGCTTGCAAAAGTCCAAGTGGGTGTGTTTAAAAGTAAAAGTCCAAGTGGGCGTGTATTATGTGCGTACATCGGGGCGTTTTTAATACTTTCACTAGCTGGGCGCTCTGAAGAGAAGTAACATCCTCTTCTCTTCAGAACGCCCAGCTTCTGACAGTGCAGATCTGTGACGTCACTCACAGGTCCTGCATCGTGACGGCCACATCGGCACCAGAGGCTACAGTTGATTCTGCAGCAGCATCAGCGTTTGCAGGTAAGATCGACTTACCTGCAAACGCTGATGCTGCTGCAGAATCAACTGTAGCCTCTGGTGCCGATGTGGCCGTCACGATGCAGGACCTGTGAGTGACGTCACAGATCTGCACTGTCAGAAGCTGGGCGTTCTGAAGAGAAGAGGATGTTACTTCTCTTCAGAGCGCCCAGCTAGTGAAAGTATTAAAAACGCCCCGATGTACGCACATAATACACGCCCACTTGGACTTTTACTTTTAAACACACCCACTTGGACTTTTGCAAGCCTCATTTGCATAACTACAAAAATGGTCATAACTTGGCCAAAAATGCTCGTTTTTTAAAAATAAAAACGTTACTGTAATCTACATTGCAGCGCCTATCTGCTGCAATAGCAGATAGGGGTTGCAAAATCTGGTGACAGAGCCTCTTTAACTGGTCCCTGAAAAAATAGCCTTTTGAAATCTTGAAAATGTGAGAAATTGCTGCTGAATTTCTAAGCCTTGTAATGTTCTAGAAAAATAAAAGAACATTAAAAAAAACGATGCCAACATAAAGTAGACATATGGAAAATGTGAAATAGTAACTATTTTGTGTGGTATTACTATCTGTTTACAAGCAGATACATTTAAATTTAGAAAAGCACTAATTTTTGCAAAGTTTCTAAAAATTTTGGTGTTTTTCACAAATAAATATTGAATTTATCGACCAAATTTTTTCACTAACATAATGTACAATATGTCATGAGAAAACAATCTCAGAATCGTTTGGTCAGGTAAAAGCATTCCAAAGTTATTACCACATAAAGTGACACGTCAGATTTGAAAAAATGGGCTTTGTCTTTAAGGCCAAAAGAGGCTGTGTCCTGAAGGGGTTAAAAAAAATTATCTAGAGATAGTTAATACATGCAGAGTGAAGTAGCTGTTCATCATTATTCCACCATTAGACCTATTCACTTAGCCCATGGATGTGTCCTCTAAGTGGCTCCAACACTTGTATGCAGGGCCGACCTTAAGGGCGTGTGCGACCTATGCCATTGCACAGGGCGCATCATTCCAGCAGGTGGAAGGGGGCGCTGCGTTGGCTCCCTTCCCCTGCTTGTGTTTCGGGCGGTTCTTCTCTCAGCGGCGTCGCTACCGCTATCGCAGCCATAGCAACTACTAGTGGCAACAACGGGCATGAGGGCGCCTGTGCCACCCCATGGCCGGCACCACCAATAGCAGCCATTGCGGCTGCTACAGCGGCAGCGACACCACCACATTCAATAGTATCTGCGCCCTTAGGTATCTCCCTGCACTGCTGTCTACTAGTGCCACTGTAGCTCCCTGAATGAGCAGAATCCCCCTGTGGCCGGGCATTCCACTCCTGGACGGAGTGCTTGATGTCTCTGTCCATATATGTTGCTCTAGGAGTAGCCCCTGACGTCACTGTCCATATATGGACAGACATCAAGCGTTCTGTCCAGAAGCTGAATCCCCGGCCACAGGGGAATTCTGCTTCTTCAGGGAGCTACAGTGGTGCTATCTACAGGAAGGGGGGGGGCTTTCTACAAGGGGATTGTGTGGCACTACCTACATGGTGGGTTGTGTGGCAAAATCTACAATGGGGCTGTCTGGCACTGTCTACAAGGGGGCTGTGTGGCACTACCTACTAGGGGACTGTTTGACATTACCTACAGGGTGGTGTGTGGCACTCCCTACAAAGGGGGTGTGTGGCACTACCTACAAGGGGCTGTGTGGCACTACCTGCATGGGAGTTGTGTGGCACTACCTACAGGGGGCTGTGTGGCACTACCTACAAGTGGGCTGTGTGGCACTACCTACAAGGGGCTGTGTGGCATACCTCCCAACCGTCCTGGATTGTGCGGGCGGCCGGGGGTATGTCCCGCTGTCAAAATAATTCTGAAGCAGGGAACCATCAGCTCCCTGCTTCAGAATTGTTTATTTGCGGGTGGATTGAGAGCCCGACTCACCAGTCACAGCCCCGCTTGTAGCTTTCCTGTGCTTAATTAGTGTGGGAAAGCTACAAGCGGGGCTGTGACTGGTGAGTCTCACAGTCACTCCCAGTGCACACTGCATGTGGCAGCAGCGGCAGCCAGCCTGACTGTGAGTCTCTGACCTGTCACCACACACACGCAGCAGACAAACAGACATTGCCAGCAGGATAGATTGAGATAGTACCTGTCGTTCTTGAATAATCCCTAAACTACTACTGTTTCGCAGGCATTGAATGGGATGGCTTCTATAGTGTAGTGGTCAGCTTGTCTGCCTTACTTATGGAGGGTTGCTGGTTCAAACCCCAGCAGGGTCGTTTTTTTTTTGTAATATTAATATCTTAGTTGTATTAGGCTTTGTTCACACTAGCATTAATATACGTTTACCTCTCTTCCGTCAGAGGAAGAGAGGATCGATTCGTTAAACGGAAAGCAACGGCTCCATTAGAATTACCATTGCTTTCAATGGTAATTTTTTGTATCAGTTGCTTTCCGTTTGTCTCCGTTCGCTAGGTTTCCGTTTGTTTTTAAAAAATAACAAAAGTGCAGTCTGCAGTACTTTTATTTCCGTTCAAAAGAAGACTGCACTTTTTTTTTTTTTTTTTTAAAAACAAACGGAAACTTAGCGAATGGAGACAAACGGAAAGCAACTGATACAAAAGAATTACCATTGAAAGCAATGGTAATTCTAATGGAACCGTTGCTTTCCGTTTAACGTATCGGTCCTCTCTTCCTCTGACGGAAGAGAGGTAAACGTATATTAATGCTAGTGTGAAAGAAACCTTAGGGCCTATTCACATCAGCGTTGGCTTTCCGTTTCGGGGGTTCTGTCGGAGGTTTCCGTCGGGTGAACCCCGCAACGGAAAGTCAAACTGAAACCACAGCTTCCGTTTCAGGCACTATTGATATCAATGGTGATGAAAACATTGCTAATGGTTTCCGTTCATCACCATTCCGGCAGGTTTCCGTTTTTCCGACGGAATCAAAAGCGCAGTCGACTGAAACATAAGCTGTGATTTCAGTTTGACTTTCCGTTGCGGAGTTCACCCGACGGGAACCTCCGACGGACCCAAGAACGGAAAGCGAACGTTGATGTGACCAGGCCCTTACTTTAATCGTTTTTTAATTCAACTTCAGCCATCCACATTTGCAGACCGTGCTCCCATTATAAAGTATAGGACCATGGCCCATAAAATAAAAAAATAGGACATGTCCTATTTTTTACGGAAGTTTTCTACGGCCATAGAAATGAATGGGTCCGTAATTACGGACGAAATCTACGGTCGTGTGCATGGGGCCTTACTCTTGATTTTGTAATGTGTCCGTAAAACTTTTGGTCTGTCCGTGATTTTTAGCTCAGTTGTCCAGAAATTTCTGAAGTGGAGTTGGCAACGATGCCGGGGAGTCTTCGGCGAGCGGAGGAGCTCCCTCCGCTCTGAACTAATTCTGAAGCAGGGAGCTGATAGTTTCCTGCTTCAGAATTAGTGGCTACTCCTTGAGCGGAATCCCTGTTGCCGATGATCTGGACATTGACGTCAGTGGCTCCTCCTGGAGCGGAATCCCCAGCCAGTGTCGGCAACGGGGATTCGCTCAAGGAGTATCCACTGACGTCACTGTCCATATATGGACAGTAACATCAGGGCTTCCCTCTAGGAGCGGAATCCCCGGCCTATGCTCTGGCTGGGGATTCCACTTCTAGAGGGAGTCTCAATGGCGCTGTCTACAGGGTGGGGGTAGCACTATCTACAGGGGGTGGCACTATCAACATGGAAACTGTAGCACTATATAGGGGCACTATCTACATGAGCACTGTGGCACTATCGAGAGGGCACTGGCACTTTATTTGTGGGCACTGGCACTTTATTTGTGGGCACTGGCACTAGGGGCAGCTTTGGGGGTATTATACTGTATAAGGGCAGCTAGGGGGGCATTATACTGTATGAAGCAGCTATGGGGTCATTATACTGTATGGGGAGGCTATTGAAGCATTATGCTGTAGGGGGGCTTTAAACTGTATTGGGCAGCTATGGGGCTTTATACTGTATGGGGCAGTTATGGGGCATTATACTATATGGGGCAGCTATGGGGGCATTATACTGTATGGTGGCATCTGTATGGGCATTTTACTGTATGGGGCAGCTATGGGGGCATTATGCTGCATGGGGCAGCTATGGGGCATTATGTTGTATGGGGGAATTTGTTTGGGCATAATACTGCATGTGGGCCTCTGTGTGGGCATTATACAGCATTTGAGAATCTATCTGGGCATTATACTGTATGGGGGCATTTGTGTTGGCCTTATACTGTATGGGGGCATTATACTGTATGGTGGCAGCAAGAGGGCAATATACTGTGGCACTACCTACATGGGCACTGTGTCACTATCTACAAGGGCACTGGAACTAGGGGCAGCTAAGGGGGCATTATACTGTATGGGGGCAGCTATGGGCGCATTATGCTGTATGGGGGAAGCTATGGGGGCGTTATGCTGTATGGGGAAATTTGTTTGGGCATTATACTGCATGGGAGCATCTGTATGGGCATTATACTGCATGGGAGAATATGTGTGGGCTTTATAATGTATGGGGCCATCTGTGTTGACTTTACACTGTATGGGTGCATCTATGGGGCATTTACTGTATGGTGGCCGCTAGAGGGCATTATACTGTATAGGGGCAGCTATTTGGGAGAGTGATACTGTGTGAGCTGAATCGGGTGTGTATGGGCGGGTATTGGGTGGGATTAGAGGCGTGGCTTAAAAGAAAAAAATTGTCCCTCTTTGTGATACTTGAAAGTTGGGAGGTATGTGTGTGGCACTACCTACAGGGGGCTGTGTGGCACAACCTACAAGGGGCTGTGTGGCACTACCTACAAGGGGGCTGTGTGGCACTACCTACAAGGGGGCTGTGTGGAGCTACCTACAGTGGGGCTGTGTGGCACTACCTACAAGGGGCCGTGTGGCACTACTTACAAGGGGCTGTGTGGCACTATCTGCAGGGGGCTGTGTGGCACTATCTGCAGGGGGCTGTGTGGCACTATCTACAGGGGGCATCTGTGAGTGGCGGGCTGACGGTCATTTTAGTAAGAGTGGCGGGCTGATGGTAATTTTAGTGTGAGTGGGGGGCTGATGGTCATTTTACTGTGAGTGGAGGGCTGATGGTCATTTTACTATGAGTGGCGGGCTGATGGTAATTTTACTGTGAGTGGCGGGCTGATGGTTATTTTACTGTGAGTGGTGGGCTGATGGTCATTTTACTGTGAGTGACGAGCTGATGGTCATTTTACTGTGAGTGAGGGCTGATGGTCTGCAAGTGGTTTCCACCTCTGACCTCCAATTGAAATGAATAGGACGCAGAAAATAATAGATCTCGCCAGCCTACGCAAGGATCCCGTCGTCAGGCTTTGTGGAGCAGCTCATTTCGTTGTGGAAACTCACTAGGTGAGTAAAACTTTTTTTGTTTGGGGGGCCATGTCTACAAGGGGGAGGTAGGGGGCTGTATGGCACTGTCTACATGGGGAGGTGTGGGGGGGCTCTATGGCACGGTCTACAAGAGGGAGGTGGGGGGCTGTATGGCACTCTCTACAAGGAGGAGGTGGGGGCTGTATGGCACTGTCTACATGGGGAGGTGGGGGGCTGTATGGCACTGTCTACAAGGAGGAGGTGGGGGATTATGACACTGTCTATAGGGAGGCTGTATGGCACAATCTACAGGGGGGGCACTATCTACAAGGGGGGCTGTGTGTGGCAGCCAGGGGAGGGGGGCATTATACTGTGTGGAGGCCACTAAGCAGACATTATACTGTGTAGGGGCACTGCAGGTGGCAATATACTGTGTGTGGCACTTAGGGGGCATAATACTGTGTGGGCACAATTAGAGGACAAAATACTGTGTCCTTGAAGGGGTTATAATATATTATATTAAATATTATTATTAAACTGTTTGGGGGTCAGTAAAGGGGCATTATACTGTGTGGGGCCACTATATAGGGCATTATACTGTGGGAGGGCATTATACTTTTCTATGAGGCATTTTTTTATGATAGGGATGGGGCGCCGTAAGATAATTTTGCACGGGACGACATCTATCCTAAGGCTGGCCTTGCTTGTATGTCATGTAACCCTGTTGCTAGCTGAATGCTAGGGGGTCACAAAATGTGTGTGTGTGTCACGAAGGGTCTGTGGACCCACTGGGCCGTACCGCCTTGGCGGTAAGGCAGCTGGCCAACAGGGAGCAGGTGAGAGCCTATAGATCTATAGGTACCTGTGGCAGCTCAGACGGCAGCAGGGCAGGCTCGGCTGGGACTAGGTAGCAGGCGGACGTCAGGCGAGGTGAAGCAGGTCAGACGTGGATGCAGCACGGCACGACTTTGGCACAGCTCAGTGCTAGACCAGGAATGTATGGAATGCTAGGAACAGGAACAGGAACTGGAACAGGGAACACACTAGGAGGCCATCACATAGACAAACTAGGGAACACAACAACGCTCAGGCATAGAACTAGGGGGCTGGACCCCTCTTATAGTCCAGGGTACTCACGGGTCAAAGTTCATCCAGAATGTTCGGTGCGCGCGCTGCCCCTTTAAGAGCGGGAACGAGCGTGCGCGTGCACCCTACGGATCCGGCTGAGGTGAGTGGACACGAGTGCTGGCGTCTCCTGAGGAGGAGGCTGGGGCCAGCGCTTGCCGACTCGTGGCTGCGGCTGTCAGTGGAAGCTTGGAGCTGACGGCCCGCAGCCACGAACATTACAGTATCCCCCCTCTTACGCCCTCTCTTCTTGGGACCAGAGCGAGAGAGAAACTTCTTCAGAAGAGTAGGAGCATTGAGATTCTCCTCTGGCTTCCAGGACATCTCTTCAGGGCAAAACCCCCTCCAATCCACCAAATAAAAAGTCTTTCCTCTCACTCGCTTGGTGTCCAAGATCTCCTTGACCTCATAGATGTCCGAAGGGCCACTGGAGGCAACCGCAGGGCTGGGGGTCTTGAAATAGCGGTTCAGGATAACTGGTTTCAGGAGGAAGACATGGAAGGAGTTAAGAATCCTGAGGGTTGATCTGCTGCAGGACCTCGAATGGTCCGAGGAACCTGGGGGCAAATTTATATGACGGCACCCTCAGTCAGATATTCCTGGACGACAGCCAGACCTTAGTGCCAGAAAGAAACCGAGGAGGCTCTCTTCTCCTTGTCAGCCTTCCGTTTCATGCGGCCCACTGCCATTAGGATGGAGGATCGAGTCTGGTGCCAGATCTGCAGAAAGTCTCTAAACGTTGAGTAAGCTGCAGGTACCTCGGAAGTATAAGGCACCGGGAGAGGAATTCGTGGGTGCTGGCCATAGACAATGCAGAACGATGTATTCCTAGTAGACTCGCTGGTGTGATTATTGTAGGAGAACTCCGCCCATGGAAGCAGCTGCACCCAGTCATCTTGCTGCTTGGAGATGAAGTGACGTAGGTAGTTCTCCAAAATCTGGTTGATCCTCTCAACCTGACCATTAGACTGAGGATGGTAGGCAGAGGAAAAGTCCAACTTCACGCCAAGATGTCAACAGAGGGCTCTCCAGAACCTCGAGGTAATCTGAAACCCCCGATCAGACACAATATGCTGCGGCAAGCCGTGCAGGCGGAAGATGTGTTGGATAAATAACTTGGCCAACTGTGGAGCAGAAGGAAGACCGGTCAGAGGAACGAAGTGGGTCATCTTCGAAAATCGGTCCACCACCACCCAGACAGCACTGCATCCAAAAGAGAGAGGCAGGTCTGTGATAAAGTCCATAGCTATATGTTGCCAGGGAGCATTGGGCACAGGCTGGAGCTCTGGAGTGGGTGGCCTTGTTGGCTGCACATACAGCAAAAGATGAAACAAAGTCCACAATATCCTTGGGCAGTGTGGGCCACCAGAAATGACGAGCAATCAAATCCCGGGTCTTACGTAACCCCGCGTGACCTGCCAGTCTAGAGGAGTGTCCCCAGCGGAGGATTCTTCCACGATCAGCCAGGCGCACAAAAGTCCTCCCTGGAGGAATGTCCCCAACTTGCAGGGGATTGACCGAGACAATGCAAGATGGATCAATAATGTTCTGTGGACTCTCTATGGTGTTTTCTGTCTCGAAAGACCTGGACAAGGCATCGGCCCTCACATTTTTGTCGGCCGGGCGATAATGAAGCTCAAACTGAAACCTTGCAAAGAACAGTGACCACGAGGGTTCAGCCGTTGGGCCGTCTGGAGGTAAGTCAGATTCTTATGGTCCATAAAAATCAAGATCGGCTGAGCTGCGCCCTCTAGTAGATGTCTCCACTGCTCCAGAGCCAATTTGATGGCCAGTAACTCCCGATCCCCAATCGAGTAGTTGCGTTCTGCGGAAGAGAAGAGCTTGGGAAAGTATCCACATACCCTTGACTTGCCCTTGGGACCTCTCTGGAACAGGAGTGAACCAGCACCGACAAAGGATACGTCCACCTCCAACGAGAACTGCAGAGAGACATCCGGATGATGGAGGATAGAGGCTGACGTGAAGGCACTCTTCAGGCTATTGAATTCGGACTCTGCCTCGGGAGTCCTCACCTTGGCGTTCATACCCTTCTTAGTAAGGTTAGAGATAGGAGAAGTCAGTGAGGAGAAGTTCGGAATAAACTGCCTGTAAAAATTAGAAAAATCCCAAAAAGCACTGTATGGCACTCAAGCCTCTAAGGCGTGGCCCCTCCAGGACAGACTTTACCTTCTCAGGATCCATCTCGAGACCTCGATTCGAGACGATGTAGCCCAGGAAGGGTAGAGCATCCTTGTCTCTCCCAGATAGGGTTCGCCCAAGAAAGTGCCTTGCCAGTGAGGAGAGAGATGATAAAAGCGACCCTTGCACCATCAGACGAAAATGTCCTAGCATACAGGCAGAAGTGGATCTGGCATTGATTAAGAAAACCACGACAGGTACTTGCTTCTCCCTCATAGAGGTCAGGAAGTGGCAAAGAAACACATGGGTCAATACTGGCAAGAGGTGTAGTATGAGGATCAACTTTGCCAGGAGGTGTAGTAGGAGGCCAGCACTTTCCGACTCGTGGCTGCGGCTGTCAGGGGAAGGTTGGAGCTGACGGCCCGCAGCCACGAACATTACAGTGTGTGTGTGTGTGTGTGTGTGTGTGTGTGGGGGGGGGGGGTCACATGATGTGTGTGTGTGTGGGGGAGGAGGGGGGTCATCTAAGGTGTGTGTGTGGGGGGTGAATCACATGATGTGTGAGTGTGTATGGTGGTCACATGACAGTTAAGTTATATTCAGTTGGCCTGTGAATGCATGGGCTACACCATTCCACTGTGATAGGGGCCTCATGCGCCATAAGAAAGGTATGTGAGCATAATTTCGAATACATGTACATTCGAAAACTATGATTTCCTATTCTACAAATAAATAAATAAAAACTGGACAACCCCATTAACAATATTTTTCTGACAACTATCTAATATCTTTGGCTAACCTACATAGACAACTGCTTGTGGCAATTACTAACTATTAGTCCTAATGCTAGTAAAAATGTTTTGGGATTAAAATGGCATCGGTTTGTATTACTTCACGCATGATCAATTTTTTTAAGCAGAGCTAAAAGAAAAACCCAAAAAGAAGCATTTGAAAAAGAAGCTTCAGTTTATACAAGCCAGAGCACTAGTCACATTGAATACAAATAAACAGGCATAGTTCTGTTGTGTCTAACTTGAATTTGAGCAACTGGGAATGATATGCACTAACACATTAGTCACACCAAGATAGGGAACACAAATGACCAGCTTCTTCTCAATTAATTGTTTCCATGCCACTGGCTCATTCTCAAAGGGAAAGTGGTGACTTCAAAGCATCCTATTTCATTCTCCATTAACAGCTTACAAAAGGCAGTCTGAGACTCATCTATTCTATGGAAACATCAAGTAAAATGGGAATTTTACCTCATGTATGTTTTTGTCTTTATTTAAGACAGTGATTTTAACTAGAATTTGAATGAGTGAAAATCTGAATCCCTCCAACTGGGATCCTTATAAACACTGATGTTTTATTCTGAGTCAGCCAGGTACTATTTTATAATCTCCCTAAACATCTTGTGTGTTCTGCTCTTCTTTTCCATACTTCCCATGCTAGCAAATATATTGGGCCAGGGCTGGCCTTAGGGGTGTGCGACCTGTGCATCCTCCAAGCAGGTAGGGGGCACCACTGGGCTCTGCCTCTGCTCTGTCCTCTGCTCTTAGTTACGCACACGGAGTAAACAGGAGCCGAGGAGCAAGAGGAGAGGAGGAAGCTCCGCCCATAGTCTGTCCTGCAAGAAATCTGTTATCCTGTCAGCAAGGAGAGATAAGTGCATATGTGTGTCTATATGTCTCTGTGTGTATATAAGGCTCTGTGTTTGTATGTGTATATGTTACAGTGTGTGTGTGTGTGTCTCTATATACAATGGATATAAAAAGTCTACACACCCCTGTTAAAATGCCAGGTTTTTGTCATGTCAAAAAATCAGTATAAGATGAATAATTTCAGAACTTTTTCCACCTTTAAGGTGACCCATAATCTGTACAATTGTATTGAAAAACAAACTGAAATAATTAAGAGGGGAAAACTAAAAATAGCAAAACTAAAATAATGTGGTTGCAAAAGTAACACCCTCTTATAAATGGGGATGTGGTTGTGTTCAGAATTAGCCAATCACATTTAAACTTTTGTTAAATAGTAGTCAGTACACAGCTGCCATTATTTAAATTGATTCCGAGTAACCCCATATAAAGTTCAGCTGTTCTATTAGGATTTTTGACATTTTCTTTGTTGCATGTGACAGCAAAAGCCATGGTCCGTGAAGAGCTTACAACACATCAAAGGGATCTGATTGTTGAAAGGCATCAGTCAGGAGAAGGGTACCAAAGAATTTCCAAGGCATTAGATATACCATGGAACACAGTGAAGATGGTCATCAAGGAGTGGCTTACATTTGGCACAACAGTGACATTATGAAGAACTGGACGTACCTCAAAACTTGATGAAAAGACAAGATGAAAAATTGGTCCAGGAGGCTACCAAGTGGCCTACAGCAACATTAAAGGAGCTGCAGGAGTTTCTGGCAGGCACTGGTTGTGTAGTGCATCTGACAACAATCTCCCGTATTCTTCATATGTCTGGGCTGTGGGGTAGGGTGGCAAGATGGAAGCCTTTTCTAACAAAGAAAATCATCCAAGCCCAGCTATGTTTTGCAAAGACCTACATCAAGTCTGCCAAAAGCAGGTGGGAAAACGTGTTCTGGTCTGATGAGACCAAGGCTGAGCTTTTTGGCAATAATTTCAAACGGTATGTTTGGTGCAAAGCCAACACTGCACATCACCAAAAGAACACCATACCCACCCTAAAAGATTTCAATTTGTTTTTCAATACAATTGTACAGATTATAGGTGACATTAAAGGTGGAAAAAGTTCTGAACTGATTAATCTTGGACTGATTTTGAAACCTGGCATTTTAACAGGGGTGTGTAGACTTTTTATATACACTGTATTTGTCGGCATGTGTTTATGTCTCTTTGTAAGTGTGTGTGTTCAATATTAATGTAGAACAGATAAAATAAAGATATCTGTGCTGCCCCTATATACTATGCTGCCCCTATATACTATGTTGCCCACTATATACTATACTGCCCCTATATACTATGCTGCCCCTTATATACTATGCTGCCCTTTATATACTATGCAGCCTCTATATACTATGCTGCCCCTGTATACTGCGGTGCCCCTATATACTATGCTGCCCCTATATACTATTCTGCCCCTATATACTATGCTGCTTCCAATATACTATGCTGCTCCTATATACTATGATGTCCCCCGATATACTATGCTGTCCCTATATACTATGCTGCCCCTTAAGGGAAACACCACATTTTCATATATGGTAATCTACAAAACTTTGACCAATTAATGCCAATTAACTGTTTGGAGACAACCTATATTTTCAAATCTGACGTATCACTTTATGTGGTAATAACTTTGGAGTACTCTTATCTAAGCGATTCTGAGAATGTTTTCTCGTGACATTGTACTTTATGATAGTAAAAAAATTTGATCGATAAATTCAATATTTATTTGTGAAAAACACCAAAATATAGAGAAAATGTGGAAAAATTAGCATTTTCTAAATTTAAATGTATCTGCTTGTAAGACAAATAGTAATAGCACACAAAATAGTTACTAGTTTACATTTCCCATATGTATACTTTATGTTTGCATTACTTTTATTTTTCTAGGACGTTTCAAGGCTTAAAACTTTAGCAGCAATTTCTCACATTTTCAATAAAATGTCAAAAGGCTATTTTTTCAGGAACCAGTTCAATTCTGAAGTGGCTTTAGGAGCCTTATATATTTGAAAGTCCCCATAGATCACCCCATTTTAAAAACTGCACCCCTCAAAGTATTCAAAACAGCATTCAGAAAGTGTCTTAAGCGTATGTTCACATGCACTGCTTTCAGACGTAATTCGGGCGTTTTACACCTCGAATTACGCCTGAAAAAACGTTTCCATTACGCCTACAAACATTTGCCCATTGCTTTCAATGGGTTTTACGATGTTCTGTTCCCACGAGGTGTTATTTTACGCGTCGCTGTCAAAAGACGTCTGCGAAAAAGAAGTGCATGTCACTTTTTGGGACGTTTTTGGAGCCGTTTTTCATTGACTCCATTGAAAAACAGCTCCAATAACGTCCGTAAAATAAGCCGCGAAAAACGCGAGTTGCTACAAAAATGTCTGAAAATCAGGAGCTGTTTTTGCCTGAAAACAGCCCTGTATTTTCAGATGTATTTTGCTAAGCCGTGTGAACATACCCTTACCCTTTAGGCGTTTCACAGGAATTAAAGCTTAGTGAAAGTGAAATGTAAAAATTAAATTATTTTTTTGCCGAAATTCATTTGTAATAAATTTTTTCCTGTAACACAGAAGGTTTTACCAGACAAACGCAGCTCAATATCTATTTACCAGATTCTGCAGTTTTTATAAATATCCCACATGTGGCCCTAGTGTGGTAATGGACTGAAACATAGGTCTCGGAAGCAAAGGAGCACCTAGTGGATTTTCAGGCCTCCTTTCTATTAGAAAATATTTTAGGCACCATGTCAGGTTTGAAAAGGTCTTGTGGTGCCAAAACATAGGAAAAACCCTCAAAAATACATCTTTTTGGAAACTACACATCCAAGGATTTAATCTAGGGGTATAGTGAGCATTTTGATCCCACAGTTGTTTTTGCTAAATTTCTTTGAATTAAGCCATTAAAATGAAAATCTACATTTTTTCCAATAAAACATACAATGTTAATATTTTTACAAGGAATAAAGAAGAAAAAACACCTCAACATTTGTAAAGCAATTTCTCCCGATTACGGTAATACCCCATATGTTGTCATCAACTGATGTTTGAACACACGGCAGCCCTCAGAAGGGAAGGAGCGCCATTTGGCTTTTGGAGCTAAAATTTTCTGGAATGGTTTTTAGTGCCATGTTGCATTTGCAAAGCCCCTGAGGGACAAACACAGTGGAAACCCTCCAAAAGTGACCCCTATTTGGAAAGTACACGCCTATGGAATTTCCCTAGGGGTATAGTGAGCATTTTGACCCCACATATTTTTTGCAGAATTAATTAGAAGTAGGCTGTGAAAATGAAAATCTACATATTGTCCCATAAAATGTAATTATAGCTTAGATTTATTTAATTTTCACAATGGCTAAAGGAGAAAAAGCACTCAAATATTTGTAACGCAATTTCGTCTGAGCACTGCAATATCCCGTATTTGGAAATAAATTGCTGTTCGTACCCACGGTAGGGCTTAGAAGGCAAGGAGCCTTATTTGGCTGGAATGTTTTGCGTGCCATGTCACATTTGCCAAGCCCCATCCAGACTAAAACAGTTGAAATCCCTCAAAAGTGACCCCATTTTGGAAACTACACCCTAGAAGGAATTTATTGAGGGGCATAGTGAGCATTTTGACCCCACTGTTTTTTTTTTTTGCAGAATTTAGTGTAATTATGCAGTGAAATTGAAAATTACATTTTTTTCTGATAAAACGTGGACATTTTCAATTTTTACAAGGAATAAAGGAGAAAATGCACCCGAACATTTTAAAAGCAATTTCTCCCGATCACGGCAATACCCCATATGTGGTAATAAACTGCTCAGGTCTCTGAGGTCAAATAGTAAAACAAACCCCCAAGTAGTGACCCCTATTTTGAAAAAACTACACTCCGTAGGTCATATCAAGGGATGTAGTGAGCATTTTGACCCCACAGGTGTATTTTCATTAGAAATAAATGCGTAGCGGATGGTGCAAAGTAAAAATTGCAATTTTCGACTGATTTGCCACTTTAGTGCATAATATGTTGTGCCCAGTTTGTGCCACTAAAGACAAATACCTCATAAACTGTTAAGCGGGTTCTCCCGAGTATGGCGATGCCTTATATGTGGACATAAACTGCTATTTGGGCACACTGTTGGGCTCAGAAGGGAGAGAGCGCAATTTGGCTTTTGGAGCGCAAATTTAGCTTGGTAGTAGATCTGTTTGGGGTTTTGCTGGTATAATGTGGGCTCATATGTAATGTGTGAGGGGTACATCAGAACATAATAAGAGGGTATAATAATGCGGTAAATAAATAATAGTTCAAAGATGTCTGGCCAGTGTCGCACTGATAAATGGTGCCCAATCTTATCCGCTTTTGGAACACTGCACATTTTGCTTCGCAATATTCTGAGAGCCAGAAATTTTTCATTTTTTCTCCACCGAAGCTGTGTGAGGGCTTATTTGTTGCGCAACAATCTGTAGTTTTCATTGGTACTATTTTGGGGAAGAGACGACTTTTTGATCACTTTTATTGAATTTTTTGGCAAGCAACCTGACCAAAAACCAGCAATTCTGACAATGTTTTTTATTCTTTTTTTTTTACAGTGTTCACCGTGGGATATATGTGCCTGTGTGGGTATACACCGTTTTCCAAATTATTATGCACATTGGATTTAAGTGTCATAAACATTTAATTATTCGTTTTTCAATTAAACTCATGGATGGTATTGTGTCTTAGGGCTCTTTGGATCATTGTAATCAATCTCAGAGACCTGTGATAATTAGTTTGCCAGTTGTGCCCAATCAAAGGAAAACTACTTAAAAAGGACGTTCCACATTATTAACCCCTTAAGGACGCAGCCTAGTTTGGGCCTTAAGGCTCAGAGCCCATTTTTCAAATCTGACATATTTCACTTTATGTGGTAATAACGTCGGAATGCTTAAACCTATCCAATCGATTCTGAGATTGTTTTCTCATGACACATTGGGCTTCATGTTCGTGGTAAAATTTGGTCGATATATTCAGTATTTATTTGTGAAAAATTGCAAAATTTAGAGAAAATTTAGAAAAAATAGAATTTTTCAGAATTTAAATGCATCTGCTTGAAAAACAGACGGTTATACCACCCAAAATAGTTACTAGTTCACATTTCCCATATGTCTACTTTAGATTGGCATCGTTTTTTGAACATTATTTTATTTTTCTTGGACGTTACAAGGCTTAGAACATAAACAGCAATTTCTCATATTTTTAAGAAAATTTCAAAAGCCTTTTTTTTAAGGTACCTCTTCAGTTCTGAAGTGGATTTGTGGGGCCTATGTATTAGAAACCCCCATAAAACACCCCATTTTAAAAACTAGACCCCTCAAAGTATTCAAAACAGCATATAGAACGTTTTTTAACCCTTCAGGCATTTCACAGGAATTAAAGCAAAGTGGAGGTGAAATTTGCAAATTTCATTTTTTCTGCTGAATTTCAATTTTATTAATTTTTTTTCTGTAACAGAGAAGGTTTTACCAGAGAAACACTACTAAATATGTATTGTCCAGATTCTGCAGTTTTTAGAAATGTCCCACATGTGTCTCTAGTGCGCTCGTGGACTAAAACACAAGCCCCAGAAGCAAAGAAGCACCTAGTGCATTTTGAGGCCTCTTTTTTTGTTAGAATATATTTTAGGCAGCATGCCAGGTTTGAAGAGGTGTTGAGGTATCAAAGCAATGGAAACCCACCAGAAGTGACCCCATTTTGGAAACTACACCCCTCAAGGAATTCATTTATGGTTTTTGTTATCATTTTGACCGCACAGTTTTTTCACAGCATCTATTTGAATTGGGCTGTGAAATGAAAAAAATGATATTTTTCCCAATAAGATGTAATTTTTGATCACAATTTCTTATTTTCACAGGGAACAATATACCCCATTTGGTTGCCCAATTTGTCCTGAGTGCGGCAATACCCCATTTGTGGTGATAAACTGCTGTTTGGGCCCATGGAAGGGCTCAGAAGGAAAGGAGTGCTATGTGTTTGTTGGAGTCCAGATTTTGCTGGATTGGTTTTCGGTTGCCATGTCGCATTTGCAGAGCCCCAGAGGTATCAAAGCAATGGAAACCCACCAGAAGTGACCCCATTTTGGAAACTACACCCCTCAAGGAATTCATTTATGGTTTTTGTTATCATTTTGACCGCACAGTTTTTTCACAGCATCTATTTGAATTGGGCTGTGGAATGAAAAAAATGATATTTTTTCCAATAAGATGTCATTTTTTATCACAATTTCTTATTTTCACAGGGAACAACATACCCCATTTGGTTGCCCAATTTGTCCTGAGTACGGCAATACCCCATTTGTGGTGATAAACTGCTGTTTGGGCCCATGGGAGGGCTCAGAACGAAAGGAGTGCTATGTGTTTGTTGGAGTCCAGATTTTGCTGGATTGGTTTTCGGTTGCCATGTCGCATTTGCAGAGCCCCAGAGGTATCAAAGCAATGGAAACCCACCAGAAGTGACCCCATTTTGGAAACTACACCCCTCAAGGAATTCATTTATGGTTTTTGTTATCATTTTGACCGCACAGTTTTTTCACAGCATCTATTTGAATTGGGCTGTGAAATGAAAAAAATGATATTTTTTCCAATAAGATGTCATTTTTTATCACAATTTCTTATTTTCACAGGGAACAACATACCCCATTTGGTTGCCCAATTTGTCCTGAGTGCGGCAATACCCCATTTGTGGTGATAAACTGCTGTTTGGGCCCATGGGAGGGCTCAGAAGGAAAGGACCACCATTTGGCCTACTGGAGCTTTTCTGGTGCTAAGTCATGTATGCAGAAGCCCCTGAGGTACCAGTACAGTTGAAACCCCCGAGAAGTGACCCCATTTTAAAAACTACACCCCTTAGACATTCATCTAGAGGTGTAGTGAGCATTTTGACCCCACAGGTACTGTGTAAAAGATAATGCGCAGCAGATGGTGCAGAGTGAGATTTGCAATTTTATATATATATGCCATTTCAGTGTCCAATATATTGTGCCCAGCATGCGCCACCGGAGATATACACCCCTAAAATTGTAATGTGGGTTCTCCTGGGTACGGCAATACCCTACATGTGGCTGTTATCAGCTGCCTGGGCACACGGCAGGGCTCAGAAGGGAAAGATGAGCGGGATAAGCTGTGCGGAGTGCATCAGGGTAATAAAACTGGTGTAAATTAAAAATCAAGGGATGTATGATAAATTCTAAAACAATCTTTCATACAGAGCCCTGGTTTTCCAGGACACGTGTCACATTGGTATGTTGTGTCCTTCCTTATCCCCCTCTTATAGCAGACTCTGCACCTCTTTTGATTCTTTCCCTTCTTGGCAGTTTGGGGAACTTCTCCTGGAAAGTGTTGCCCTGGTACGATGCGTGTGGCCTCGCCTCCAGAAGTACTGGGTGCCCCCCCTTCCTGGTCCCTAAATATTAGGTTTTTGATAACCACCTCTTGAAATTCCAGGAAAGTTCCCCTCTGACCTGCACATCGATGTAGCACGTACGCATTGTAGAATGCCATCTGTATGATGTGCACGGCCAGCTTCTTATACCACACCCTCGATTTCCGCATGGCGCTGTAGGGTTTCAGGACTTGATCTGCCAAGTCCACCCCTCCCATGTACCTATTGTAGTCCAGGATGCAGTCTGGTTTGAGGGTCTCTGTACTGGTACCTCGTACAGGTACATGGGTACTGGTGTGGCCATGTATTGTTGTCAATACAAGGACATCTCTCTTGTCCTTGTACTTGACACACAATATGTTGGTGCTAGAATGTGCCCTGCTCTCACCCCTTCTGAGTGTTTGCCCAAGCAGAGTCTTAGGGAGGCCTCTTATATTTCTTCTAGCAGTGCCGCATGCCGCAGTACTTCTGGAAGCAAGGCACTTGAAGAGTGGGACGCTAGTATAAAAATTATCCAGGTAGAGGTGGTAACCCTGGTCCAGCAGTGGGTGCACCAAATCCCACACAATTTTTGCATTAATTCCCAGTAAGGGGGGGCATTCTGGGGGCTGAATACTGCTGTCCTTCCCTTCATATATCCTAAACTTGTAGGTATACCCTGATGCACTCTCGCACAGCTTATAGATCTTCACGCCATACCTTGCCCTCTTACTTGGCAGGTACTGGCGGAATTGAAGCCTCCCTTTAAAATGTACCAAGGACTCATCAATGGAAATACACTTCTCGGGGGTGTATGCTTGGGCAAACCGAGCACTGAAATGGTCTAATAGGGGTCTCAGTTTATATAAACGGTCATAACTGGGGTCATCTCGGGGTGGCACTGCTCATTATCAGCATAATGCAAGAAGCGAAGTATTGCCTCATAACGCATCCTGGACATGGCCATACGGTACATCGGGGTGTGGTACAAGATGTCCGTGCTCCAGTAGGTCCTAATGGACGGCTTTTTCAGAAGCCCCATGTTCAGGTGAAGTCCCCAGAACTTGCCCAACTCTGCTGCATCTACAGGGGTCCACCTGTTGGATTGGGCATAAAATGATGTGGGCTTCTTATATTGTTGGGCATATAAATTTGTCTGGGAGACCATTAGTTCTATAAATTCATCAGTGAAGAACTTCTTGAAAAAGTCCATCTCACTGAGCCCTGCCGTGTTAAATTTGATCCCCGGACTGCCCGTATACTCGGGGATTTGGGGCTCATAATTTTCTGGTGTGGGGGTCCATATGGGGTCACTTCGCTCTGGGGCTTCAACTGCGACGGGGTCACTTCTCTCGGGGGTTTCAAGTGTGGTGGATGTCCTGGGACGTCTCCTAGGTGGTCCCTCCTCTTCATCACTAGATGAGGAGGTTGACAAATAAAAAAGAGTCTCACCATCCGACGAGTCTGTGTCGGAGGCAAGGAATGCATAGGCCTCTTCAGCAGAAAATGACCTTTGGGACATCTTTTTTTATTATTTGTGCGACACGTGTAATTTGTGTGATGAGACACGTGTATTACATATACAGGAAAAAAATAAATAAATCCCTAACTCAAAGCAATAAGATGCTACTTTTTTTTTTGTATTTTTTGTTTTTTTTTGAGAACAAGTGGCCTTCCCTAACACTAAAGCTAACTAGGGCGAGGGTTCCTAACACTAAAGCTAACTAGATTTTTTTTAACTTCCCTAACGCTAAACCTATCTACGGCGACGATTCCCTGACACTAAAGCTAACTAGATAATTCCGAAATTCCCTGACACTAAGCCTAACTACGGTGACGGGTTCCTGACACTAAACCTAAACTAGAGTATTCTGAGCTTCCCTGACACTAAAGCTAACTACAGTGATAGATCCCTAACGCTAAAACTAACTACGGTGACGGATTCCTGACGCTAAATTCCCTGACACTAAACCTCACTACGCTTTTTGACTGTTCCCTGACACTAACTAACCCTAATACTAAACTAGCTAGATGATAACTTTCTAAATTTTTTTTTAAAATTTTAATACATTTTTATATATTTTTTTTTGATTTTTGTATTTTATAAAGAAGAAAAAAAATAAAAATAATCCACAGGGACCAAAAAATGTGGCCCTGAAGACTAAGCAATGGTCAGTTATAGATCACTGACCAAAAAACGGGGGTGACAAGGGGAACACAAGGAGGAGGAGGAGGACAGGTGTGGGAAGTGGATGGAGCAAGTGGGAAGTACAAAAAAGTAAGTTTTTGAAACTTTTTTCGATATTTTTTTAGCACAATTCTCCTACACAACCGCTCTGAACAAATCTCCTACGCCAACAGAGAAGTTCAGGGCGGGTGCGGCAGGATGTGGAGTTTGGGGCAGGAAATGATGTATGCGATCGCCGCTATTGGTTAGTAGTCACTAACTAACCAATAGCAGCGATCGCCGGGGCGGGACCACTTCAATCGGTCCCGGAGTATTGAGCTGTGATAGCGTGCTGTCAGAAACAGCAGTTATCACAGCTCAAGCACGCGCCGGGATTAAATGGCGCCGTGTTTACTCAGGTCAGTAATAGTACTGACCTGAGCGCGAACGTTCTACTTAGCAGGACGTACTATTACTGACCTGAGCGCGAAGGGGTTAAGCAGGCCACAGGTTTCAAGCAATATGAGAAAGAAAAAGGATCTCTCTGCTGCCGAAAAGCGTGAAATAGTGCAATACCTTGGACAAGGTATGCAAACATTGGATATTTCAAGAAAACTTAAGCGTGATCATCGTACTGTGAAAAGATTTGTGGCTGATTCAGAGCACAGACGGGTTCGTTCAGATAAAGGCTTAATGAGGAAGGTTTCTGCCAGTCAAATTAATAGGATTAGGAGAGCAGCTGCTAAAATGCCATTGCAAAGCAGCAAACAGGTATTTGAAGCCGCTGGTGCCTCTGGAGTCCCGCGAACCTCAAGGTGTAGGTTCCTCCAGAGGTTTGCAAGTGTGCATAAATCTATTATTCGGCCACCCCTAAACAATGCTCACAAGCAGAAACGGTTGCAGTGGGCTCAGAAATACATGAAGACTAATTTTCAAACCGTGTTGTTTACTGAAGAGTGCTGTGCAACTCTGGATGGTCCAGATGGATGGAGTAGTGGATGGTTGGTGAATGGCCACCATGTCCCAATATAGGTGCACGTCAGCAAGGAGGTGGCGGAGTCATGTTTTGGGCTAGAATCATGGGGGAGAGCTGGTAGGCCCCTTTAGGGTCCCTGACGGTGTGAAAATGACCTCTGCAAAGTACGTAGAGTTTATGACTGACCACTTTCTTCCGTGGTACAAAAAGAAGAACCGTGCCTTCCGTAGCAAAATTATCTTCATGCATGACAATGCACCATCTCATGCTGCAAAGAATACCTCTGTGTCATTGGCTGCTATGGCCATAAAAGGAGAGAAACTCATGGTGTGGCCCGCATGTTCCCCTGACCTCAACCCTATTGAGAACCTTTGGAGCATCCTCAAGCAAAATATCTATGAGGGTGGGAGGCAGTTCACATCAAAACAGAAGCTCTGGGAGGTTATTCTGACATCCTGCAAAGATATTCAAGCAGAAACTGTCCAGATACTCACAAATTCAATAGATGCAAGAATTGTGAAGGTGATAACAAAGAAGGGGTCCTATGTTAACATGTAACTTGGCCTGTTAAGTTTTTTTGGATTGAAAGAGCTTTTGATTTGTGTAAATATGACCTCCTGATGCTGCAAATTCAACAAATTACCATTTTAGTTCTCTTTACAACCTTTAAAATGTTTTGATCTCTGTTGTGCATAATAATGTGAAACAGTGCATTTTGAGTTTTTTACTTAGAAAAAAAAATCTGTTATCATTAGGAGATTTGTTCAATAAAATTCACATTATACTCCAACGGTTGATGGCTTGAAGATTATACGGACTGTCATTTGCATCGACTATTTAGGAAAATCTGTGAAAAATAACATTTGCATAATAATTTGGAACGCGGTGTAGTTATCAGAGTGTGTTATATGTGGTGTTATATAGGACTGCAGATAACATCCACTACTTTATCTGTACTCAGCGTTATGACTGTATTATCTATGGTGTTACATAGGACTGCAGGTAACATCTACTACATTATCTGTACACAGAGTGCTATCACTGTGTATCTATGGTGTTACATCGGACTGCAGGTAACATCTACCACATTATCTGTACTCAGAGAATTATCACTGTGTCTTTTCTGTGGTGTTACATAGGACTGCCGGTAACACCACTTCATTATCTGTACTGTGTATATATGTGCCTGTGTGGGTATATATGGGTGTGTATGTGAATGTGTCTTTGTGCTTGTATATATGTGCTTTTTATTTATTTGTATATATTCCTGTCTGTGTATTTATGTGCCAGTGTGTGTGTGTATATTTGTGTCTGCATGTCTATATATTTACCTTTATGTATGTATTTATTCCAGAATGTGTGTATACCATATTGTTCGGACTATAAGGCGCACCCAGGTTTTAGACAACAGAAAATAGGAAAAAAAATCATATTTTACTACTTTCACAAAGAAAAAACTATTTGTTAAAAAAAGCATTTGTTTTGTTTCCCCACGTTCTGAGAGCCATAACTTTAATATTTTTTCATCGATTGGGCGGCATGAGGGCTTTTTTTTGCGGAAGTTTTTAGTGGTACCAGTTTTTGGTATGTACGATTTATTTTAACACTTTTATTTCATTTTTTTTTAGGGCTAAGGTGATCAAAAAACAATGATTCTGAGGTTTAAATTTTTTTTTACAAGGTTCATTGCGCGAGTCAAATAATGCTATATTGTAATAGTTCTGACTTTTTCGGATGCAGCCATTACAAGCTTTTTAATTTCTTTTATTTTTTACATTGTGCTTGTTTTTTTTAAACTTTTTTTTACACTCTTGAAAATTGCTCTAACTTTTTTTTTTACACATTTTATTAGTTCCCCATACAGTACACTGCAATACATGGATGAGTTACGGAAACAGCGTAACTCGCTGAGCTATACTGTTTCCGTAACTCCCATAGTAGTGCATGGCAGTTACAGAAGCAGCGTAGCATGCGAGCTACACCGTTTCCATAACTCCTATTCAGTTCTATGGGAGTTACGGAAGCAGCGTAACTCAGCAAGTTTCGCTGTTTCCGTAACTCGACCATGTACGCTGTTTTTGTAGCTACCGAGTTACGGAAACAGCGTAGCTCGCGGTGCTACGCTGTTTCCGTAACTCCCATTCACTTCTATGGGAGTTCCGGAAACAGCGTAGCTCAGAGAGCATTTGACTGTTTACGTAACTGCCCACAACCTAACCAGGAAGTGGTCGGGAGATAGTGGAGCCACGTAAGATAGAATGGGGTTTTAGGGGGCCCCGTTCTAGAGATAGGTGCGGGTCCCAGAGGTGGGACCCGCATCTATCTGACATCTCTGACATATCCTGCGGATATGTCATAAATGTCCTTCATGGGAAAAGCCATATAAATGCTATGGTCGCTATTGAACGCGGCATTTGATTAGTTAAACGGCCAGGAACAGCGCGATCTCTGTTCCTGGACTGTTAGAGCAGCGTGTCAACTGTAAAACACAGCTGACACCTGCAGTGTATGAAGCGGGCTCAGCGCGTGAGCCCGCCCCGCTCCAAACATCATCCCCTCCCTGCTCCATGAAGTGCCGTCACATCATGTGTCAGGAAGGGATTATGTAAGGAAGCGGTCAGGGCGTCCGGCACAGCTGGGTCCCTTAATTGCCGACTAGAAAACACAGGGACTTTTTAGCAAGATTTATTCTTGCTAAAAACGGCTTCTTATAGTCCAAAAAATACGGTATATATTTGCCTGTTTGTCTAAATGTCTGCCTTTATGTATGTACAGTCAGGGCCAGCCTTAGGCTACAGGGTGCCCTGTGCGGAATTGCCCTTTGGTGCCCCCCACTCCATTTATCATTGTTCTGTATTGTGGGCATTTGGTGCTTCTGTTTGTACTGTAAGGCCCTGTCACGCCGAAAAATGCATAAAAAATGCTTGGTTTAAGCTTCCCATTGACATCAAGTGCAGACGACGTGTTTTGTTTGAAAATGTGTTGCGTAAAAACAGAAGTATCAGGTCAATTCTTTGGCATGTAAAATGCGCTGAAAATGCTCCAAAAACATGCCTAAATTCTATAGTCAATGGGAGTTCTGATTAAACGGCCAAAAAACACGATGAATACGTGTCAGAAACGCCTGTAGTTTAAAAAGCGCTTTACAAAAACACTAGTGTTTTTAACACGTTTAGGGCTTATTTACGCGAACGTGATATACGTCCGGGCAACGCGCGTGATTTTCACGCGTGTCGTATGGACATATGTATCTATAGGGCCGTGCAGACAGTCTGTGATTTTTGCGCAACGTGAGTCCGTTGCGTAAAACTCACGACATGTCCTATATTTCTGCGTTGTTCGCGCATCACGCACCCATTGAAGTCAATGGGTGCGTGAAAATCACGCATGCCAAACGGAAGCATTTCCGTGGGACGAGCGTGATTCGCGCAACAGCAGTCAAACTATGAATGTAAACAGAAAAGCACCACGTGCTTTTCTGTTTACAAACATCCAAACGGAGTGTCATAATAATGGCAGCTGCGCAAAAATCACGCAGCCGCTCATCATACGGGGCTGACACACGGAGCTGTTAAGTGCCTTTTGCGCACGCAAAACGCCACATTTTTTGCGTGCGCAGAACGCGCACGCTCATGTCAATCCGGCCTAACACGTTGTTATATTTTAGCACAGTGTGAACAAGGCCTATGTTTTGGTAAGGCTGTTTTCATATTACGTCCTGCCTGTCCATTTATCATATGCGGCGGGAAAGCTCCTGGTGCATACATTAAATCGACACAAAAAACGTGCAGTATAATTTTTTTTTACTGGACGCTACGCGAACTGAGGCTTTTTTTTAACTTCCATCAGGTGTATGGGACTGTTTACCATACATTCTGGGAGCTTTCCCGGTGCACACATTAAACAGATGGGCAGGATGTAATGTGAAATTACCTTCAGGGTATGTTCATACGCACTGTTTTCAGACGTATTTCGGGCGTTTTACACCTCAAACTACGCCTGAAAAAATGGCTCCATTACGCCTACAAACATCTGCCCATTGCTTGCAAGGGGTTTTACGGTGTTCCGTTCCCACGAGGTGGTATTTTACGCGTCGTTGTCAAAATACGGTGCGTAAAAAGACGCCTGCGAAAAAGAAGTGCATGCCACTTCTTAGGACGTTTTTGGAGCCATTTTTCATTGACTCCATTGAAAACAGCTCCAATAACGGCCGTAAAATACGCTGCGAAAAACGTGAGTTGCTACAAAAACGTCTGGAAACAGGAGCTGTTTTCGCCTAGAAACAGCTCCGTATTTTCAGATGTTTTTGTTCACACGGGGCGGATACGCTGCATAAAAGCACGCAGCGTATTCGCCCTGTGCACCGCAGGGAATTCCGGGCGAAAAACCGGACCAAAATTGCAGCACTTAGCCAGCCTGCTAGCAGGCCGGCCTCCTGGGATGAACTCTCATCCCAGAAGACCGCTGCAGCGGCGGTCACATGGGATGAAGCGTCATCCCAGGAGGCCGGCTCTCTGACATCATCCAGGCCGGCCTCCTGGGAAGCAGCAGTCACATGAGATGAAGTGTCAGCCCAGGAGGATGAAACACAGATTCCTAGGTAAGTATAATATATTGTTTGTTTGGGAAAACTCTGCATCTCATGTAAATTTCTGATCGTTTTTTCTTCTCATCATTTATGCAGCGCGTGGATGGGATTTGTTTTATATCATCCACTTTGCTGCTACTGTATTTGCTGCAAATTTTCCGCATCGAGTTCCGTTGCGGATAATCCACAGTATTTATGCAACGTGTGAACTGGCCCTTACTCCGTTTTCTCAAAGGCTATCTTTTGTATAACATGTTTTTTTAAAGCTGCTGTGCACATGGGCAATGTTGGTACTTGTTATCACTTCTTATTAAACTCACACTGTGAAGGCCGTAAAAAAAAAAAAGTTAATCGCCAAAATTAGAGATGAGCGAACCGGGACAACCGAACCCGGTTTCGGTCCGAACTTCCGGTAAAGTTCGGTTCGCAGCGAATCCGAACTTCACCGGGTTCGGCCGAACCCGTTTTGACCGAACCCGGTCAAAAACATTATACAAATCGGCAGCCACTTATCTCTATCAATCACTGATAGAGAAAAGAGGCTGCTGATTAAAAATAAAATAAAAAGCATTTCATACGTACCCGGTCGTTGTCTTGTTGACGAGTCCCTCTTCTTCCTCCAGTCCGACCTTTTCTGACGCGGCAGCCTGTGATTGGCTGCAGAGGCCTCTGCAGCCTGTGATTGGCTGCAGAGGCCGCGGCAGCCTGTGATTGGCTGCAGCGCTCACAAGGCTGCATCGTCATCAAGGAATGTCGGGCCGGATGTCGAGAGGGACGCGTCACCAAGGCAACGGCCAGGAGACCGGACTGGAGGAAGCAGAAAGTTCTCGGTAAGTATGAACGTCTTTTTTTTTACAGGTACTGTGATCGGTAGTCACTGTCCAGGGTACTGAAACAGTTACTGCCGATCAGTTAACTCTTTCAGCACCCTGAACAGTGACTATTTAGTGTATGTGCACACACACTAATTACGTCCGTAAATGACGGACGTATTTCGGCCGCAAGTACCGGACCGAACACAGTGCAGGGAGCCGGGCTCCTAGCATCATACTTATGTACGATGCTAGGAGTCCCTGCCTCTCTGCAGGACAACTGTCCCGTACTGTAATCATGTTTTCAGTACGGGACAGTAGTTCCACGGAGAGGCAGGGACTCCTAGCATCGTACATAACTATGATGCTAGGAGCCCGGCTCCCTGCAGGGTGTTCGGTCCGGTACTTGCGGCCGAAATACGTCCGTCAATTACGGACGTAATTAGTGTGTGTGCACATACCCTTACTGACGTCGCCTAGCAACGCTGCCGTAATGACGGGTGCACACATGTAGCCACCCGTCATTACGGGGCCTCATGCACACGACCATAAAAACACCCGTTATCACGGGTCGTAATTACGACCCGAAATAGCGGGCCCATAGACTTCTGTTAGCCACGGGTACCTTCCCGTTTTCTCACGGGAAGGTGCCCGTGCCGTTAAAAAGATAGAACATGTTCTATTTTTTTATTTTACGGGCCGTGCTCGTAATTACGACTCGTAACTACGAGCACGGCCGGCCGGCCACGGGCAGCCGGCCGCTTTTGCGAACCGTGCTGTCATTATAATTATAGCAGCACGGCCCGTAAAATAGAAAAATAGAACATGTTCTATTTTTTTAACGGCACGGGCACCTTCCCGTGAGAATACGGAAAGGTACCCGTGGGTAACAGAAGTCTATGAGCCCGTTATTGCGGGTCGTAATTACGACCCGCAATAACGGGTGTTTTTACGGTCGTGTGCATGATGGGAGCACGGCTCGGAAAAACGAACGGCTGCCCGTGCTCATCTCCTGAAATAATCTGTGCTGCCTTAAACTCTGTGGACAGGTCAGGATCCTGTTTCTTTTAAATGCTGCTAGGGAACCCGCTCGATCCACTATATAAGGCTGCGCTACAGTGCAGCATTTAAAAGAAACAGGATCCTGACCTGTCCACAGAGTTTAAGGCAGCACAGAGTATTTCAGGAGATGAGCGTGCAGATTCAGTGCTGTTGTGAACTCTGCTCTTACCATTACGTAGCTCTCAGTCTGTTATCTCTCCTCCACTCCTGTCCTCAAGAACACCTTCACATGATTGGCAAGTCACCACGTAATGGTAAGAGCAGAGTTCACAGCAGCACAGAGTATTTCAGGAGATGAGCGTGCGGATCTTGTGCGTGGTGGTGACTTGCCAATCATGTGAACGTGTTATAGAGGACAGGAGTGGAGGAGATGTAACAGACTGAGCTACGTAATGGTAAGAACAGAGTTCACAGCAGCACAGAGTATTTCAGGAGAGGAGCGTGCAGATTCAGTGCTGCTGTGAACTCTGCTCTTACCATTACGTAGCTCAGTCTGTAACCTCTCCTCCACTCCTGTCCTCAATAACACCTTCACATGATTGGCAAGTCACCACCCCGCACAAGATCCGCACGCTCATCTCCTGAAATACTCTGTGCTGCTGTGAACTCTGCTCTTACCATTACGTGGTGACTTGCCAATCATGTGAAGGTGTTCTGGAGGACAGGAGTGGAGGAGAGGTAACAGACTGAGAGCTACGTAATGGTAAGAGCAGAGTTCGCAGCAGCACTGAATCTGCACGCTCATCTCCTGAAATACTCTGTGCTGCCTTAAACTCTATGGACAGGTCAGGATCCTGTTTCTTTTAAATGCTGCACTGTAGCGCAGCCTTATATAGTGGATCGAGCGGGTTCCCCAGCAGCATTTAAAAGAAACCGTGTTTGTGTATGTGTGTGTTTGTGTATATATGTGTGTTTGGGTATGTGACTGTCTGTTTTTGTTTTTATATGTGTGTGTGTATATATGGGTGTGTTTGTGTATATGTGTTTTGTGTATATGTTTGTGTATATATGGGTGTATTTGTGTATATGTTTGTGTGTAGATGTTTGTGTGTGTTTTTGTATATGTGTATATGTGTGTATATGGGTGTGTGTTTGTGTGTATATATGGGTGTGTTTGTGTATATGTGTTTGTGTATATGTGTGCTTGGGTATGTGTGTTTTTGTTTGTATATGTGTTTGTGTATATGTGTTCGTGTATGTGTGTATAACTGTGTGTGTGTGTGTTTGGATATGTGTGTTTTTGTTTGTATATGTGTGAGTTCGTGTATATGTGTGTGTTTGTCTGTTTATGTGTGTGTGTATATCTTGTTGTGTTTGTGTATATATGTGTGTGTCTGTGTATGGTTGTTTGTTTGTGTGTGCGTGTATATATGTGTGTAGGTGAGTAGAAGTATTGGTATTGTTCACATTGATAACTGTTTTTTTATGTTGTTGCAGATTTTGATGTACCGATTGGACTACATCTTCGATTCGTTGGACTACTGCGTAGATCTGCGTTTTTTCAAATTTTAATAAAATGGTTAACGAGGGTTTTGTTGGGGATTTCTTATTTCAATAAAAAAGAATTGTCTTTGTGTTTTTTTTTCAAACTTTATTAGTGCCTAGATAATGGCAGTTGGCTGATTGACAGCGTCCATTATTAAGGCGGTACTTAGTGTTAGCCGGTGCAGAGGCTAGCACTAACCACCCATTATTACCCCGGTACCCACCACCACCAGGGGTGCCGGGAAGAGCTTGGTACGATCCAGTACCCGACCATCTGTTGTGATGGTCGGGTACTGGGGCGGCCGTAGGCTGGTATTATGAGGCTGGGAAGGGCCAAAATCAGTGGACCTTCCCACCCTTGTAATGCTAGGCTGTTGCTGCTGTGTTGGATCGGGCTGGTTATAAAAATGGGGGGGACCCCCACGTCGTTTTTTTTTTGGAATTTAACAAATTTAGCAATAGACGGGTCCCCCACATTTTTAATAACCAGCCATATACAAGGCCGCAGCAGTCTGGCATTACATGGGTGGGAAGGGCCACTGGTTTTGTCCATTCCCAGGCTAATAACACTGTTGTATGTGGCTGGTTATGATAAATTGGGTGGAACCCCATGTCTTTTTAAAAAAAAAAATGTAAATAAATAAATAATTTTAAAAAAATGACGTGGGGTCCCCCCCACTTTTATAACCAGCCAGATACAACACAGCAGCAGCAGCCTAGCATTACAAGGGTGGGAAGGTCCACTGTTTTTGGCCCTTCCCAGCCTCATAATACCAGCCTGCGGCCGCCCCAGAGCCCGACCATCACAACAGATGGTCGGGTACTGGATCGTACCTGGCTCTTCCCGGCACCCCTGGTGGTTTTGGGTACCGGGGTAATAATGGTGGTTAGTGTTAGCCTCTGCACCGGCTAACACTAAGCCTCGCATTAGTAATGGATGTTGTCACTCAGACAGCGGCCATTACTAAAGTGGTAATAATAAAATTTGAAAAGAAAAAGACAAAGATATAGATAAAATATTTTATTGAAATAAAGCACCCCCAACACAACCCTCATTAACCATTTTATTGTAGAAAAAAAACCGTCATCGAAGTAGTCCTCGAAACCGACGTAGTCCAAACACCAAACCTGTGGAAAAAAAAAATAATGAAATAAAACATGTCGTAGGCTTAGATTCAGTTTAATGTGTGATACTGACTGTTATACCATGTATAGAAGCCTGCCGTGAAGTTGACTTAGATACAGGGCGCCAGCAGACAGTATCATACATGGCCATACATACATATATACAAATATACATACATATATACAAACATACATACATATATACAAGCATGCACATATATACATGCAAATATACATACATGCAAACATACACACATATATACATGCAAACTATCATACATACATGCATACACACACACATGAAAACATACATACATACAAACAAACATGCAAAGATACATACATACATATATACAAGCATGCACAAATATACATGCAAACATAAATACATGCAAACATAATTACAAACATGCACATATATATATAAACATACATGCAAACATACATGCAAAAATAAAAACATGCAAACATACATACATGCACATCTATACATACATACATGACAACATACATACAAACATACATGACAACATACATACATGCAAACATACATACATGCAAACATACATACACACATGCAAACATATATACATGCAAATATACATACAAACATGCACATGTATACATACATGCCAACATACATGCAAACATACATGCACATATATACATACATACATGACAACATACATACATACATGCAAATATACATACATACACACACACATGCACATATATACATACATGCCAACATACATGCACATATATACATACATGACAACATACATACATACATACATGACAACATACATACATATATATATATACACACATGCAAATATACATACAAACATGCATACATACATGCAAACATACATTCATGCAAACATACATGCAAACATACATACATACATACAAATATACATACACACATGCACATATATACATACATGACAACATACATACATACATGACAACATACATGCAAAAATACATACATGCAAACATACATACATACATGCAAATATACATACAAACATGCACATATATACATACATGCCAACATACATGCAAACATACATGCACAGATATACATACATACATACATGCCAACATACATACATGCCAAAAAATAATAATAATACGTTCATACTTACTTTCCTCCTGTCCGGCCTCCAGCGATGACGTTTCATCCATGTCGCCGCTGCAGCCTGTGATTGGCTGCAGAGGCGGTCACGTGGGATGAAGCGTCATCCTGACGTGCGTGACCGCCACTACAGCCTGTGATTGGCTGCAGCGGCGAAAGGGATGAAACGTCATCGCTGGAGGCCGGACAGGAGGAAAGTAAGTACGAACGTATAATTTTTATTTTTTTATTACATTTAAATGGTATTTTCCGCGCGCCGAGCATGTACTGTGAAGGTTGCTGAAAGAGTTAGTGCAGCCCATTAACTCTATCAGCACCCTGGACAGTAGCATGCTCGGCGCACGTAAGTGACAGGTTCGGTCAGAACTAGTTCGGTCCGAACCGAACTTTTTTGTGAAATTCGGCGAACTAGCCGAACCGAACTTTTGATAAGTTCGCTCATCTCTAGCCAAAATCGCTGTTTTCTGTTCACATTAGCACAAATTTTTTTTTTATCAAAAGTGATCAAAAAGTTGCATGTACCAAAATATTGTACCAATAAAAGCTACAGCTCGTCCGACAAAAATTAAGCCCTCACACCACTTAATAGACGAAAATATAAAAAAAGTTATGGCTCTCAGAATGTGGTGAAAGAATTTTTTTTTTTAACAAATAGTTTTCTTTGCAAAAGTAGTAAAATATAAAAAAAAGTATATAAATTTGGTATCACCGTAATCTGATTGAGCCGCAGAATAAAGTTAAGTTGTCGTTTTTATTGCACGATGAAAGCCGTAAAATCGAAACCCAAAAAACAATGGAGGAATCAGTTTTTTTCCCAATTTCAGTTTCCTAGTACATTATATGGTACTTTAAATGGTGCCAATAGAAACTACAACTCATCCCACAAATAATAAGCCCTCACATTACTCCATTGATGGAAAAATAAAAAAAGTTATGGCTCTAGGAAGGCGGATAGTGAAAAACGTAAATGAAAAAGCAAAAAATGTCTCAGTCCGGAATGGGTTAAAATAAGAAAGCAGCCCATACTTATCTCTCTCTTCCCAGACGTTCCTGACACCTCTGTTCTCGGTTCCTATACCGAGCGGCTGCAGTGGTGACATCACGTCGACAGTACATCACCGCTGCAGCCTATTACTGGTCTCAACTGAACTCCACTGAGGCCATAAATAGGCTGCAGCCGATGTCACCGCTGCAGCTGCTCTGTATAGAGGTAAGTATAAGTTCTTTTATTTTAACTTCTCCTTTACTGCTTCAACAGAATTTCTTTTTAACCCCATTAACGCAATGTGTACAGGGTCTAAAAAGGCATCAACAAATGGTAAATGTGCACTATGGAGCAACTGCACAATGTGCCCATCTGCCATTTATTAACAGTGTTGTTCAGTGCCACCTTGGTGCCCATTTTCCACTTATTTCCCATTTAGTGTCCTTATGTTCAGTGCCCCCTTGATGTATATTTGCCATTTACTGCCCCTTTAGCACCCTTTGTCACAGAAGAACAATAAATGGGCAATAAATGGCAAATGGGCATTGAAGGGGCACTGTACAGAAGGACACTAAAGGGGCAATAAGTGGCAAATGCGCACCAAGGTGGCACTGAATCCTCTGCCCATTTGCCATTTTTAGACCCCCATCAGTGCACCCATACAACCAAAGTCCACAGTATGACTAACCTGCTGGGCTTCATACAGTATACTGTGCCCACTGATGCTGCTGGAGCTGAGCCCTGTGTAAATAGCGGTTCATACCAGACCAGGACTGCATGGGAAGATAGTCTCCTCCCTGTCTTGCGTCCTGAGTGATGTCATCACGCCTGATCATCACTTAGGACGTAAGACCAGAAGGGCGAGCGGGTGAGCGGTAGTCGCAGTGCGGGGCAGCCAGTATTGAGGTCAGTGAGTGACACCTGACCCGCTGGCATCCCGAGCAGTAGCCGCAGCACGGGGCATATTCACCCACTGTGGCTGGCGCCCCCCTTACAGCATGGCGCCCGGCGCCCTGTGCGACCGCACCAGTCACACATAGCTAAGGCCGACCATGAGTACATTATATATGTTCAAGTATGTGCCTTTCTATATATGTGGTTAATTTTTGGTTTGTGAAGGGAAGCGATAGAGAATCCCGCACAGGGTGCCATCCAACCAAAGGCTGGCCCTATATTGGGCTATGGTCACACTGGCATTTGTTTTTATGTGTTTGTTTTACATGTACTTTGCAAAAAAAGAACACAGAAAAAAACATGGCCAGGACAAGGTATTTTGGTGCCCTAGGCAGATTAGGCAAATTACGCCTTCCCTTTGAATTCAAAACTTCTTTATTTGCTAATAAAGGAGATTTGAACACACATTTAACCCCTTAAGGACACGGCCTATTTTGGCCTTGAGGACAGAACATTTTTTTATATTTCCCTCTTTGCATACCGCCGCTCATAACTTTTTATTTTTTGTTCGACGTAGCTATATGAGACTTTGTTTTTTGCAGGACGAGTTGTACTTTATGTAAGTGCCATTTTCTGGTACATCTATATTATCGTTTAATTTATATAGATTTTTATTTTGGCAAAAATGCACAAAAAAAGCAGTTCTGCTGCAGGTTTCTTCTTTTTTTTTTTACACGATACACGGATCATCATAAATTATGTTATATATTTGTTGTACAAGCTGTTACGGTCGTGGCGATACCAAATATGTGTATATTATTTCATGTTTTTGGACTTATATTTTGTAGAGCTTATTAGTTGTAAAAAATGTTATTTATGTGTACTTTTTTTTTACAAATTTTTTTTATTTAACATTACTTTGTTTTTTTAATGAATATTACTTTTTTTTTTTAATCCTATCCCAGGGATTTTTTATTTTGATTTAGCTTTTTAACTGTAATGTACTGGCATATATCTATATGCCAGTACAATAGCCTCAGTACGCCCTAACAACAGGAAATATGGTCAGAGAGCCCTGGGGTCCTTCAATGGACCCCGTGCTGTCTGGCCATACAAGGTTTTGGCCTTGATTGTGTCACAGGGATTTCCTGTGATGCAATCAAAGGGGAGTCCCCCTGCTCATTTTCACTATGAATGCTGCGGTCAGCTTTGATGGCAAGCACCCGCCTCTCAGGACGAGTATCCTGTGTCAGCAACCAATTAAAGCAAATGTAATAAAAAAATATATAAATAAATGAACATAATAAATGAAAAATGTATCTTTATGTTTATAATCCAAAGCAAAAACTGCTCAGCAGACATAATTATTTTATTATTCATTTAACTATTTAATTATTTAATAATGCAATATTATAAAAAAAATTGTCACTCTCATCACCACTCCCTTAAATATGTAAGTCACAGCAGCTAAACAAGGAGGAAGAAAAAAGTTGAACGTATAAACACCTGATCACATGTTAGGGACAGGCATACACTTGATCTTACAGTTAAGGACAAGTATACACTTGCTCTTACAGTTAGGGACAAGTATACACTTGCTCTTACAGTTAGGGAGAGGCATACACTTGCTCTTACAGTTGGAGACAGGTGTATGCTACCACTATACGAAGACCAATATAACCTATGACGACTTCTCTTGCAGAGTTTACTGCCAAGACATTTTTGGCCAGTGGCTTAACTTTAGGGGTGAACAGGTAGGCCCTGGAACCTGAGGAGGTCTGAAGGTCCCTCTGCTACATAAGAAGACAACAGCATTAAAAATGGCACATAGCAGGTGGGGGCCCCATTACAGAGTTTGCATTGGGGCCCAGGAGATTTAAGTTACACCTCTGACTTTGTCCATTGCTACTGCAGCCCATCCCCACCCACACAAACCACCCGTCCTGCTACTCCTTTAACACTGCCACCCTATTGCATCTCAAGAGAGGCGAGGGGCTCTCCTCTCATGAATACAGCGGACTCATAACTGAGTAGCTGCAATATCCTAACTTCATATAGCATATTTATCTGACAGATCCACTTTAATAAAGCAATTATTGTCATATGGACATAATAGAAGAGGGTTCCCTGCTTTGGACCTACTTCTAAGGCTGGATTCAGACGACCATGTTACGTCCGTAATGGATGGAACGTATTTTGGCCGGAAGTCCCGGACCGAACACACTGCAGGGAGCCGGGCTCCTAGCATCATAGTTACGTACGATGCTAGGAGTCCCTGCCTCTCCGTGGAACTACTGTCCCGTACTGAAAACATGATTACAGTACGGGACAGTTGTCCTGCAGCGAGGCAGGGACTCCTAGTGTCGTACATAACTATGATGCTAGGAGCCCGGCTCCCTGCACTGTGTTCGGTTCGGGACTTCCGGCCGAAATACGTTCCGTCCATTACGGACGTAACATGGTCGTGTGACTCCAGCCTAAGAGTGGAGGGCCAAAAATAAGCAGCTGCTGTCACTCTGACAGATCATGGATGACCATCGATCTGAATGGCCGGCTTGTAATATTACGGCATTATCTCTGAATCCAAGGAGCCGGACACACAGCGATCAGCTGCAGTTTCTCTCATACTAAAGGGTTTGTCTGGGATGAGGGAATATTTTTATTGTTTGGTTACCTTTGTGTTTAATAAGGTTACCACCGGTCATGTTGTATCCATTGTGTTATTTAAAGAGGCTCTGTCACCAGATTTTGCAACCCCTATCTGCTATTGCAGCAGATAGGCGCTGCAATGTAGATTACAGTAACGTTTTTATTTTTAAAAAACGAGCATTTTTGGCCAAGTTATGACCATTTTTGTATTTATGCAAATGAGGCTTGCAAAAGTACAACTGGGCGTGTTGAAAAGTAAAAGTCCAAGTGGGCGTGTATTATGTGCATGCATCGGGGCGTTTTTACTTCTTTTACTAGCTGGGCGTTCTGACGAGAAGTATCATCCACTTCTCTTCAGAACGCCCAGCTTCTGGCAGATCACGCTGTGACGTCACTTCCCCAGGTCCTGCATCGTGTCGAACGAGCGAGGACACATCGGCACCAGAGGCTACAGATGATTCTGCAGCAAAATCGGCGTTTGCAGGTAAGTCGATGTAGCTACTTACCTGCAAACGCTGATGCTGCTGCAGAATCAACTGTAGCCTCTGGTGCCGATGTGTCCTCGCTCGTCCGACACGATGCAGGACCTGGGGAAGTGACGTCACAGCGTGATCTGCCAGAAGCTGGGCGTTCTGAAGAGAAGTGGATGATACTTCTCGTCAGAACGCCCAGCTAGTAAAAGAAGTAAAAACGCCCCGATGCAGTTGTACTTTTGCAAGCCTCATTTGCATAAATACAAAAATGGTCATAACTTGGCCAAAAATGCTTGTTTTTTAAAAATAAAAACGTTACTGTAATCTACATTGCAGCGCCTATCTGCTGCAATAGCAGATAGGGGTTGCAAAATCTGGTGACAGAGCCTCTTTAAGTTCATGTTTAGCACATTTGGTATATCCGGTATAATTATGTATTGGAAATGAGTGGCACAATGTTAGTTCAGGTTACTCTTGTTGTAAAATCAATTAGAACAATCATATCTTGGAGTTCTGTTTTCATTAAAGGAACAAGATGGTTTTGTATCTACACTAAGCAATAAGAATTACCTGGCATACAGAAGTGTTAAAGGGGAAGAAAATCTATGCTCTTGTTTTCTGTGACATTTTCTATTTAATCACAATATAACAAAATTAAAACTCACAATGCACAAAAAACACTAAATATAACATATTAAATCTGCTTTAAAACATACCTTAAAGAGGCTTTGTCACCAGATTATAAGTGCCCTGTCTCCTACATAATGTGATCGGCGCTGTAATGTAGATAACAGCAGCGGTTTTTATTTTGAAAAACGATCATTTTTGAGCAAGTTATGAGCAATTTTAAATTTAGTTTCTTAATGCCCAACTGGGCATGTTTTTACTTTTGACCAAGTGGTGTTGTAAAGAAGTGTATGACACTGACCAATCAGTGATCAATCAGCGTCATACACTTCTCATTGTTCCAGCCCAGCTTCTTTCACTGCATAATCACACTGTGCTGTGGATCATGCTGGGCTGGAACAATGAGAAGTATATGAAGCTGATTGGTCACTGATTGGTCGGCCTCATATACTTCTTTACAACACCCACTTGGTCAAAAGTAAAAACACGCCCAGTTGGGCATTAAGAAACTAAATCTAAAATTGCTCATAACTTGCTAAAAAATGATCGTTTTTCAAAATAAAAACCACTGCTGTTATCTACATTCCAGCGCCGATCAGATTATGTAAGAGATAGGGCACTTATAATGTGGTGACAGAGCCTCTTTAAACTACGTTACTGCCTAAACTGGTCCTACAGGATGTCTGCACTTGTGTGTTTTCAAATGCATGTATATTCATAGGTGCTATCATAATCGCTATCTGTATGCAGAGCTGTACACTAGTAAGGTGAGAACAGAAAAATACAAAGCACTACACATATTAACCCCTTTTCTGTTAACATATAAAATATGTCATTGTTCCTACTCTATTTATAAGGCACAAACTGCTTTGGTTTTCACAATAGAACTGTGAAATAAGTGGTAGAGTGGTCCTTTCATAGAACTTTGAGATTTTTTTCTTTATCGTTTAACCTACCAGAGTTTTAGGGGAGTGTGCCTGAGTCTGTAACCAATAAAAAGATCCATTAGTACATACAAAATGTGAAAAAATGTAAAATACCAAGGTGTGACCGTATTAAATTGGTGAGTAAAAATGCTAAACAGGGAAGACTTCCTTATAAAAATGCACGCTTGGCTTGCCTTGGCTGAGCATGCATGTTTACTTCAATGGAGAGAGAAGAATATGCTGCCACCAGACACCCATGACAGAAATTTATCTCTTGGCGGAGCAAAAGATCGGGCATGTTGAATTCTTGTTTTCACCGTCATCTGCCATTGGGAGACTGCTGGGATTGCCCTATAACAGTGTCGGCAGACATTAATCTAATGTTTATGGGCTGCTGTAAAGGATCTGCCAGACACAGCTTCTGTGTCGACGCCCGTGGTTAATCAGTCTGCACCTGCTCCTAAGTCTGATAGTGTGACTCGATCTGCTACCACTCAGGCTGGTAGGCTCAAGAGTGGGAGAACCTATCACAGCCTGGCCAGACGTTCTAGCTCCCACCCTTGGTCTATTTATACCTTCATTTCCTGCTTGTCTCTGCCTGTGTGTTAAGGATCTGCCAGGCACAGCTTCTGTGTCAACGCCCATAGGTAATCAGTCTGCACCTGCTTCAATGTCTGTGAGACTGACTCCATCTTCCACCACTCAGGATGGCAGGCTTGGGAGTGGGAGAGCCTATCATAGCCTGGCCAGACGGAGCTAGCTCCCGCCCTCTGTCAATTTATACCTGCCTTTCCTGTTCCTCCTTGCTTGTGATTCTTCTCGTTTGGTTTCTTGGCCCTGCTGCAGCTTCTTGAACTATTTGACCCTGCTTCATATTGACCCTGGCTTACTGACTACTCTCCTGCTCTGCGTTTGGTACCTCGTACACTCCTGGTTTGACTCGACTTGTTCACTACTCTCCTGCTCTGCGTTTGGTACCTCGTACACTCCTGGTTTGACTCGGCTCGTTCACCACTCTTGTTGCTCTCGGTGTTGCCGTGGGCAACTGCCCCTTTTCCCTTTGCTTCTGTGTACCCTTGTCTGTTTGTCTGTCGTGCACTTATTGAGCGTAGGGACCATCGCCCAGTTGTACCCCGTCGCCTAGGGCGGGTCGTTGCAAGTAGGCAGGGACTGAGTGGCGGGTAAATTAGGGCTCACTTGTCTGTTTCCCTACCCCCATCATTACATAATCAACAAGCCCATATACCTAGTCTACCCTGGTCCCTCACACTACCATGGACCCACTTGAGACCCTGGCTCAGCAAATGCAGGGTCTCTCCCTACAGGTCCAGGCCCTGGCTCAGAGGGTCAACCAGCCTGATGCTACCATGGTAGTGCCCCTCACCTCACCTCTTGAACCCCACCTCAAGTTGCCTGACCGGTTCTCAGGGGACGGGAAGACTTTTCTCTCCTTTCGGGAGAGTTGTAGGCTCTATTTTCGCTTAAAGCCCCACTCCTCAGGTTCTGAGAGCCAGCGGGTGGGTATAATTATGTCCCGGCTCCAGGAAGGGCCCCAAGAATGGGGCTTCTCCTTGGCTCCTGACGCCCCTGAACTTTCCTCCGTTGATCTTTTCTTTTCTGCTCTCGGACTCATTTATGACGAGACTGACAGGACTGCCTTTGCCGAGAGTCAGCTGGTGACCTTAAGTCAGGGTAAGAGACCTGTTGAGGAGTATTGCTCTGACTTTAGGAAGTGGTGCGTAGCTTCTCGGTGGAATGACCCTGCCTTAAGGTGCCAGTTTAGGTTGGGTCTGTCGAACGCCCTGAAAGACCTGCTAGTTAGCTATCCCTCTTCTGACTCCCTAGACCAGGTTATGGCTTTAGCGGTACGACTTGACTGACGTCTCAGGGAACGACAACTTGCACGTTTTTGTGTTTTCTCCTCTGACTCCCCCATGATGCCTCCCGAGGTTCCGTTGCTTCGTTCTTCCACGGAAGACTCGGAGGTACCTATGCAACTCTGGGCCTCCGTGTCCCCCCAACAACATAGAGAGTTCCGCAGGAAGAATGGTCTCTGCTTCTATTGTGGGGATGACAAGCATCAAGTGAACACCTGTCCTAGGCGTAAGAATAAGCAGCCGGAAAACTTCGGCGCCTAAGTGATCATCGGGGAGGTCACTTGAGCGCACAGGTATTTCCCGTAAATATGAAACGTAATAAAATCTTGCTTCCCTTTCAGGTCTCTTTTGGTGGTAGGTCTGCTACCGGCAGTGCCTTCGTGGATTCAGGGTCTTCTGCTAATATCATGTCTGTGGAATTTGCTATGTCTCTAGCTATGCCTTTGATTGATTTGCCTAAACCTGTCCCGGTAGTGGGTATTAACTCCACTCCTCTTGCTAATGGTTATTTTACACAGCATACCCCTGTTTTTGAACTCCTTGTTGGCTCCATGCATTTGGAGCAGTGCTCTGTACTGTTGATGCAGGGATTATCGTCCGATTTGGTTTTAGGCCTTCCCTGGTTGCAGTTGCATAATCCCACGTTTGACTGGAATACTGGGGATCTTACCAAATGGGGTAATGAATGCTTGACGTCATGTTTTTCTGTTAATTCTCTTTCTCCCCCTGAGGAGGTGAACACGCTACCTGAGTTTGTTCAGGACTTCGCTGATGTTTTCTCTAAGGAGGCCTCCGAAGTGTTACCTCCTCATAGAGAATACGATTGCGCTATTGATTTGGTACCAGGAGCTAAGCTCCCTAAGGGTAGGATATTTAATCTCTCTTGTCCCGAACGTGAAGCCATGAGAGAGTATATCCAGGAATGCCTGGCCAAGGGTTACATTCGCCCCTCTACTTCTCCGGTAGGTGCTGGCTTCTTCTTCGTAGGGAAGAAGGATGGTGGTCTTAGGCCATGCATTGACTACCGTAACTTGAATAAGGTCACTGTAAGGAACCAGTATCCCCTTCCTTTGATTCCTGATCTCTTTAATCAGGTTCAGGGGGCCCAATGGTTCTCTAAGTTTGATCTACGGGGCACGTATAACCTTATCCGCATCAAAGAGGGGGATGAGTGGAAGACTGCGTTTAACACGCCCGAAGGTCATTTCGAATACCTCGTCATGCCCTTTGGGTTGTGTAATGCTCCTGCGGTCTTCCAGAATTTCATAAATTAGATTTTAAGAGATTACCTGGGGGTATTTCTTGTAGTGTACCTTGATGACATACTTGTGTTTTCCAAGGACTGGTCCTCCCACATTGAGCATGTCAGGAAGGTGCTCCAGGCCCTTCGGGAAAACAAACTCTTTGCTAAAACCGAAAAATGTGTGTTTGGGGTGCAGGAGATACCATTTTTGGATCAAATCCTCACTCGTCATGAATTCCGCATGGACCCTGCCAAGGTTCAGGCTGTGGCTGAATGGGTCCAACCTGCCTCCCTGAAGGCGTTACAGTGCTTCCTTGGCTTTGCTAATCATTACAAGAGATTTATTTCTAACTTCTCGGTCATCGCTAAGCCTCTTACGGATCTTACTCGCAAATGTGCTGATCTCCTCCACTGGCCTCCAGAGGCGGTCCAGGCTTTTGAGGTCCTTAAGAAGTGCTTTATCTCGGCCCCAGTGCTGATTTAGCCTAACCAAATGGAGCCATTCATCGTGGAGGTTGACGCCTGCGAGGTGGGAGTGGGTGCTGTCTTATCCCAGGGTACCAGGTCCCTCACCCATCTCGGTCCCTGTGCCTACTTCTCCAGGAAGTTCTAGCCCACTGAGAGTAACTATGACATTGGCAACCGCGAAGTCTTAGCCATTAAATGGGCATTTGAAGAGTGGCGCCATTACCTGGAGGGGGCTAGGCACCAGGTAACAGTCCTTACTGACCTCAAGAATCTGGTTTTCCTAGAATCTGCCCAGAGGCTAAACCCGAGACAAACTCGATGGGCGTTGTTTTTTTACTAGATTCAACTTTTTGGTCACCTATAGGGCTGGGTCTAAAAATATTAAAGCTGATGCACTGTCACGTAGCTTCATGGCCAGCCCTCCTTTGGAGGAAGATCCTGCTTGTGTTTTGCCCCCAGGTATAATCATTTCCTCTGTTGATTCTGACCTAGTCTCCGAAATTGCGGCTGATCAAGGTTCAGCTCCCGGGAACCTTCCTGAGAACAAGCTGTTTGTTCCCCTGCAATTCCGGCTAAGGGTACTCAGGGAAAATCTTGACTCTGCACTATATGGCCATCCAGGCATCCTGGATACCAAGCACCTCATTACCAGAAACTATTGGTGGCCTGGGTTGCCTAAAGACGTTAAGGCCTACGTCGCCGCTTGTGAAATTTGTGCTAGGTCCAAGACACCCAGGTCCCGACCAGTGGGCTTACTACGTTCTTTGCCCATTCCCCAGAGACCTTGGACCCATATCTCCATGGATTTTATCACCGATCTGCCTCCATCTCAATGCCAGTCGGTGGTGTGGGTTGTAGTAGACCGCTTCAGTAAGATGTGCCACTTTGTGCCCCTCAAGAAACTACCCAATGCTAAGACATTAGCTACCTTGTTTGTCAAACACATCCTGCGTCTCCATGGGGTTCCTGTCAATATAGTTTCTGACAGAGGGTTACAATTTGTTTCATTGTTTTGGAGAGCTTTCTGTAAAAAGTTGGGGATTGATCTGTTCTTCTCCTCGGCCTTCCATCCTGAAACTATTGGCCAAACCGAGAGGACTAATCAGTCTCTAGAACAATATTTAAAGTGTGTTAGCTCTGACTGTCAATATGATTGGGTCTCCTTCATTTCCCTCGCCGAATTTTCCTTTAATAACCGGGTCAGTAACTCATCAGGGGTCTCCCCCTTTTTCTGTAATTTTGGGTTTAATCCACGGTTCTCCTCCGTTTCACCTGGTGATTCATCGGGAACTGTGCACAGTCTGGGCCCAGGTTCAGAAGGACCTAGAGGCGTCCCAGAGCATACAAAAAACTCAGGCAGATAGAAGACGTTCTGCTAACCCCATGTTTGGGGTCGGGGATCTGGTGTGGCTGTCTTCAAAAAATTTGCGCCTTAAAGTCCCGTCCAAAAAATTTGCTCCTCGGTATATAGGGCCATACAAGGTCATTGAGGTCCTTAACCCTGTCTCCTTCCGACTGGAGTTACCCTCATCTTTTCGAATACACAACGTGTTTCATGCCTCCCTCCTGAAACGCTGCTCCCCGTCCTTGGCTACCTCGAGGAAACCTCCGGTCCCTGTTCTCACCCCTGAAGGGGTAGAATTCGAGGTGGCCAAGATTGTGGACAGCAGGATGGTCCAAGGCTCCCTCCAGTACCTGGTCCATTGGAGAGGATACGGGCCTGAGGAGAGGACTTGGGTACCCGCCCGGGATGTTCACGCTGGGGTATTGCTCAGGAGGTTCCATCTTCGGTTCCCCAATAAGCCAGGTCCACCTAGAAAGGGTCCAGTGGCCCCTCATAAAAGGGGTTTACTGTAAAGTATCTGTCAGACACTGCTTCTGTGTCGACGCCCGTGGTTAATCAGTCTGCACCTGCTCCTAAGTCTGATAGAGTGACTCGATCTGCTACCACTCAGGCTGGTAGGCTCATGAGTGGGAGAACCTATCACAGCCTGGCCAGACGGTTCTAGCTCCCGCCATCGGTCTATTTATACCTTAATTTCCTGCTAGTCTCTGCCTGTGATTCTTTCCTGTTTCCTGGTTCTGCTGCTCCTGCTATCATTATTGACCTTGCTTCATTTTGACCCTGGCTTTACTGACTACGCTCCTGCTCTGCGTTTGGTACCTCGTACACTCCTGGTTTGACTCGGCTCGTTCACTACTCTTGTTGCTCACGGTCTTGCCGTGGGCAACTGCCCCATTTCCCTTAGCTTCTGTGTACCCTTGTTTGTTTGTCTGTCATGCACATATTGAGCGTAGGGACCATCGCCCAGTTGTACGCCGTCGCCTTGGACGGGCCGTGCAAGTAGGCAGGGACTGAGTGGCGGGTAGATTAGGGCTCACCTGTCTTCTCCGTACCCTGTCATTACAGCTGCCTAGAGGTAGCCATACACATGAAATACCTGTCTGCTGAGCAGTTACTGTACTTCTCCCAATTCAACATAAAGATGCATGATGGGCTTGGCTTAGAGTGCAGGTCTATTTCATTGGGGAGAGGGGAATAATCTGTCAGACCCCTCTGGCGTGGCTTATCTTTTGTGGGAACTGAAAATCCAACATACCTGATCCTTGTTTCTCTAGACATCTCCCAGCGGGAGAGATTTGTGAGGCCCCCATACACATTAGATCGTTGGCTAATCCCACTGAAATTGCCCAATGTGTATAGGCAGCTATGAAGTTACTCTTGCAAATGTGAATGATGAGAATTAGATCCGATTTGAATGGACACAGGGACATTTAGTTTTTTTGTCATTAAAAATAGCTTTAGCCAAATATAGTCCAAAATTACAATATGTGCACTAAATTATAAAAGTTGTCCCAAAAGCAAAATAAATGTTTTAGGGAAACAATATAATTATAATTAAGCATTCTTCTACAATAAACTCTGTTTTACTAATCCCTCATTAGACTTCAATGAAACAGTCATTTTAGGGGAAATTATTATCATATTCCTAGGTTCCTAGAGCGTTGCTCTTTACTAATGTTTGTGATGGTGTTGTCACATGGGACAGTAGTGGGGAGGAATAAAGATGCCCCACTTTGACACCACATAAAACTGCAAACTGCTTGTTTAGACAAGCAGGATGTGCTGCAGTTCAGACTTGGTTTTGGCGAATAAAGAGGCTGCTTTCTTTTAGACTGGGTTCACATCAGCGTTGTCTTTCCATTGAGGGGTTCCGTCTGTGGTTTCCGTCGGGGGAAATACAACAGAACCCTGTCACAACGGTGACATACGGAAACCATTGCCAGAGTTGATCTCAATGGTGATGCAAATGGAAGCTGTGGTTTCCGTTTGCCTTTCTGGCGGAAACCTCCCACGGAACTCCTCAATCGAAAGATAACGGTGATGTGAACAGGTCCTTAGAAGCACAATTCTTTAAGCAGGAGTATACTTGCCAGTATTTAATCTGCAGCAACTGACATGTAAATATCCCTTCTAATGCCAGTCCCTGCATCCACAGATCAAAACTGGAGAAGTTAAGTCGGGCAGAAAGGATTGCAATGGCACAGTACCGAGCATAAAGGATTTACTGTATCAGGAAAACAGGACTGTCTTATTGAATCCTGGGCATTTGGGATAGGGTTTTTGTAGCCAGGAGCTGCAGAGGAGTAGCTGTGGAGGAATGTTGTAGCAGGTGGGTCATGTGCCCTGGGTGCCTGGGGCGGTTCCAAAAAGCATTTCTTTCTTGGCCAGGTAATTTAAATACGGGGCTAGGCAGGGCTGGCTCCAGGTTTATGTGGGCCCCATTTGCGGGGTAACTCACGGCAGCAATAAAATGCCAAAAATCGTCACTTTGTGCCCCTATATAGATGTTAGGCCCTGTTTATGCCCCCATATAAAAGTTAGACCCCCAGTTTGTACCCAAATAAATTTAGTACACTCTGTAGATAGTGCCACATAGCACCCTCCTCCCAGGTATTGGCACACAGCTCCTGACGTCACTGTCTATATATGAACAGTGTTGTCAGGGGAAACCCCAGATCCATAGTCCCGGGCAGAGCACTACTAGCACTCTGCCCGGGAATGGCGTAGCTAAAGGCTCATGGGCCCTGGTGCAAGAATTTAGCTTAGGCCCCCCTACCCAACACCACCAGACCCCTGCACACGCCTATGCCCAGCTGCCTTGCCCGACAGACACCATGAATGCCCCCACAGTATAATGACCCCCATAGTTGCCCCCCACACAGTATAATGCCCCCCATAGCTGACCACCACAGTATAATGCTTCCCATAGCTGCCCCCACAGTATAATGATCCCCATAGCTGCCCCCCACACACTATAATGCCCAAGTAGTTGACCACCACAGTATAATGCCCCCCCCTAGCTGTTCCCACAGTATAAATCCACCACACAGTATAATGCCCCCCCATAGCTGCCCCCCACACAGTATAATGCCCCCATGCCTGCGCCCCTACACAGTATAATGCCTCCATAGCTGACCACCACAGTATAATACCCCCATAGCTGCCCCCTACACAGTATAATGCCCCCCATAGCTGACCACCACAGTATAATGCTCCCCGTAGCTGCCCCATGCAGTATAATGCCCCCCATAGCTGACCACCACAGTATAATGCTCCCCGTAGCTGCCCCATGCAGTATAATGCCCCCCATAGCTGACCACCACAGTATAATGCTCCCCGTAGCTGCCCCACACAGTATAATGCCCGCCATAGCTGCACCATACAATAAAATGCCCCCCATAGCTGCACCATATAGTATAATGCCCCCATAGCTGCACCATACAGTATAATGCCCCCATAGCTGTCCCATACAGTATAATGCCTCCATAGCTGCACCATACAGTATAATGCCCCCATAGCTGCACCATACAGTATAATGCCCCCTATAGCTGTCCCACACAGTATAATGCCCCCATAGCTGCCCCATACAGTATAATGCCCCCATAGCTGTCCCATACAGTATAATGCCCCCATAGCTGCACCATACAGTATAATACCCCCATAGCTGCACCATACAGTATAATGCCCCCCATAGCTGTCCCATACATTATAATGCCCCCATAGCTGCACCATACAGTATAATGCCCCTATACAGTATAATGCCCTCCATAGCTGCCACATACAGTATAATGCCCCCACAGCTGTCCCATACAGTATAATGCCCCCTCAGCAGCTACAATAGGACCCCCCCTCCCATACCCAGTATAATGCCCCCATATGTACCTAATAGAAATAAAAACCCATAATTACTTACCTACCGACGTCTGGAGGACCCTTTTTCTCCTCTGCACTGTTCTGTGAGTGACTCATCGCAGACAGGCGATAGGTAGTGACGTCACTACATCGCGCCTGCCTGTGACGATCTGCTCATGGCACAGTGAATGCTGGAGCGAGGCTCCAGCATTCAACCCAACTGAATCGAGGCGGGACCAGCGCGGCCAGGCTGGGACACTGCTCTGGTCCTGGCATCACTGTCCATATATGGGCAGCGATGTCAGGGGCTTTCCCAGAGACGGAGTCCCGGAGCAGAGTGCTCTGCCTGGGAATACTCTCCTTACATCATTGTCCATATATGGACAGTGATGCTTTAACGATGGCAGTGTCAGCACCTGGCGGCCGAGTGGGCCCCCCCCAAGTGGAGTGGGCCCCGGCACTTGCCTGGGTTTGCCGGGTGCTGACGCCGGCCCTGGGGCTAGGGCACCGTATTGAATCTCTGCCCAGGTTGAGGAAATGCCTAGCTAAAACTGCATGCATGTCGCCACCCTTACATCAGATGAATAGATATAAGTATAGGTGTGTGAGAATGTTCTATCGCATGAATACCTGTTTCGAATTGAAAGAAACTGTACATATTCTTGAAGCGTAAAGTATCTAAACAGGATTTTATACTTTGTGAGTTGCCTTTCTGAATGCTACTGTACTAGACTGCAAAGCAAATTGTCAGAAACATTTGCACTAGCACATACAATGCTAGCCTTCAGCAAAGAAAACTTTCAGCTTTTTAATCTATTTATCTAAAATGAATCATGGAAAATGTGCAAAACTATAGCCTGACTACAAATTGTTCACTGTTAATAGCATTAGAAATAAAAACACGAGGGGCATTTACATAACTGTGACTGAAAAGTATCTGCTAATCATTTTTAAAGTTGGACCATTAAAAATCAAGATGCTGAATATGTTAAGTATGAAGTGTAACAAGGGTATCTATTGATAGAAAATTGCTAGTGCTGAAAAGCCAATGCAAATGTAAAGGGACAGGTTTATAGAGACAGCTGCGGCCCTACTCATACCGCTGTTTGTGGCTGACAAAGAGCTCGATTGTACCAGTCAGGTGTCTGGCAGTCCACGTCTTTTAAGAAAATAAAAAAAATAAATACAGCATAGTGAGCGAAGTGTAGATGCTTAAATTAGCCTACATTCCCCTGGAAGATTAACATTTCTCTGGGTTAAGATTAGTGGCTTTATAAACTAACTGGTGCAAAGTGTTAAATCTAAATTAAATACACAAATAAATACAACGCTCATTAAAGAGGTTCTACTGCTTAACTAAATAAATACCTGTAGCGCTCTACTTTTTCTATATACTTTATATTAAAAAGTGGTCCATAGAGCTGATCTCTAGGTTCATTGCTTGGACCGAGTGTTTGTTTCTTTACATACGCACCTCCTATGATCATCCAGGCAGAGATACAGACACTGGGGCAGATTTATTATTGTCCTTGCGCCTCGGTTTTGGCATTTAGTTTTATTAGCGCATATATGGTCAACAGCCAAATTTATTAATGTGTGTACCAGAAATAACCTTACTTTTCAATATGCTTGCCACGTTAGGTAGCATACTTAGAATATAGCCGTGGACTTGTCGACTCGTGAAATGCGCCATATTTGACACTTGCGTGTGCCAGTTTTGTGGCACAGAATACTGTTATAAAGGATACCACCCAATAGATGGTGTAAAGAAGGGAAAGGAGTCTCTAACATACTCAAAGACTGGCAAATCTATCTAATAGCATGCACGGCATTGAAAATTTGAACGCATCTTCAGCCTAGCAACTCTAGCTGTAGGCTATCTATCTTTGACCCCCTGATGACACAGCTAATTTTGGGCTTGAGAATGATTTCTAAATTTTTTCCTATTTGCATCCCGGCAACCATAACTTTTTTCTTTTTTGTTTAATGTAACTGTGTAAGAGTTGTAGATGCCATTTCTTGGTACCTTTACATAATCGTTTAATTTATATGAATTTCTATTTTGGCAAAAATGCAAATAAAAAATGCAGGTTTATTGCAGTTTTAATTTTTTTTTTACAGCTTACATTGATCATCATAAAAGACACTATACATTTGCTGTGCAGTTATTACGGTCGTGACGATATAAATATGTGTATATTATTTTATGTTTTGGAACTTATATTAATAAAGCTTATTTATTGTAAAAAAAATTCATTTGTGTGTATTTTTTTTACAGATTTTTTTAACATGCCCTTTTTTTAAAATAAATTTTACTGTTTTTTTTAATCCCATAGGGGAAGTTTTAATTATTTATTTTTTACTTTAATGTGCTGGCATATCTATTGACTTTAATGAGTTCCATCACGTTTCCATCGTGGTTTCCGTCAAGTTGACGGACAAAATAGCACTGCACTCTGCGCTATTTTGTCCAGCAAAAATGACGAAATCTGCAACGGAGCCTTACTGATTGGCATTTCAGGTTGTGCTGGTATTTCCCATCTAGTTCTGGTAAAAAAAAGAGATGTGTCATTCACTGTTTGAACACCCAGGTGTCCACAAAGATGATCCAGAGAACACAATGTGAACAAATATTTTCTTGATGCTTAGTGAAATATATTTTTCTGTGTGATAGAAAATGTTTCTTATATAATCAAAATACATTTGTAAGGGCCTGATACATCATTCTGCATTCTCATAAGTGACCCAGCAAACAGAAAATTTCTACCATGCATAACAAGGGTCCCTAGATTTCCATCTTTCCCATCAGCTGCATCAAATTCTACTATGTCTGCGCGCCTTCCTTCGGATTGACTGCAATGGAATTCAAGTCAAATGTTCAGTCTAATCCTCTATAAAAAACTTGCTTATATGATTAACTGGGAGTGCGCCATTTATGCTACATGCTAGTAATAGAATTTATGTCACTGTACTGTAATCTTTTGCAATAAAACAAACCTTAATATACTGTTTCACCATTTCTTTTTTTTTATCATAACAACGAGTGAATTACTGGTTAAAAATGGTACAGCTTCTGATCCACATTACATTGGTGAGGGGAAATTACGTGGTTTTATTGTAACTAGTGTTTAAAGATGTATACACAAAAATGAAAAACAATCAATTGTCGGTGATCAGGTATATATCAGTACATAATACAGCACAAGCACAAATACAGCTCAGTACAGAGATCATGTGAATATTCAGTTTAACCCCTGCCATATAAGTTTATACGGCATAAAACTACAGCTCCCAGTATAGCCAGAATGATGGTAAGGATATGCTGGAAGTTGCTGTTTCACATTTCCATTTGGTCCAGACCTCTATGGTCCAGACCTCTATGATGAAGTCTCCTGGCCACGACCCTTTCCTGCAGAGTTTTCCGCTCAGATGTCTTCGGAAGCTCACTTTTCCAACATTTCCGCACCTATAAACGAAGACAAAATTCTCATGGTCCCATACTCTATACCACTAAATATAATAGTACCATACACTATGCCCCTGAATATAGTAGTACCATACACTGTGCCCATGAATAAAATTGTATCAAATACTGTAAAGTAATGCACTACACACACACACACACACACACACACACACACACACACACACACACACACACACACACACACACACACACACACACAGTACCCCTTGTAGATAGTGCCCCTCATAGAGCCCCCTGTAAATAGTGCCCCTCATAGAGCCACCTGTAGATAGTGCCCCTCATAGAGCCCTCTGTAGATAGTGCTCCCCATAGAGCCCTCTGTAGATAGTAGCATTCCTTGTAGATAGTGCCCCCTTATAAGTGGTGTACCCCAGGGTTCAGTGCTGGGACCACTATTATTCAACTTATTTATTAATGATATAGAGGATGGGATTAATAGCACTATTTCTATTTTTGCAGATGACACCAAGCTATGTAATATAGTTCAGTCTATGGAAGATGTTCATGAATTGCAGGCAGATTTAAACAAACTAAGTGTTTGGGCGTCCACTTGGCAGATGAAGTTTAATGTAGATAAATGTAAAGTTATGCATCTGGGTACCAACAACCTGCATGCATCATATGTCCTAGGGGGAGCTGCACTGGCGGATTCACTTGTTGAGAAGGATCTGGGTGTACTTGTAAATCATAAACTCAATAACAGCATGCAGTGTCAATCAGCTGCTTCAAAGGCCAGAAGGATATTGTCGTGTATTAAAAGAGGCATGGACTCACGGGACAGGGATGTAATATTACCACTTTACAAAGCATTAGTGAGGCCTCATCTAGAATATGCAGTTCAGTTCTGGGCTCCAGTTCATAGAAAGGATGCCCTGGAGTTGGAAAAAATACAAAGAAGAGCAACGAAGCTAATTAGGGGCATGGAGAATTTAAGTTATGAGGAAAGATTGAAAGAATTAAACTTATTTAGCCTTGAAAACAGACGACTAAGGGGGGACATGATTAACTTATATAAATATATTAATGGCACATACAAAAAATATGGTGAAATCCTGTTCCTTGTAAAACCCCCTCAAAAAACAAGGGGGCACTCCCTCCGTCTGGAGAAAAAAAGGTTCAAGCTGCAGAGGCGACAAGGCTTCTTTACCGTGAGAACTGTGAATCTATGGAATAGCCTACCGCAGGAGCTGGTCACAGCAGGGACAGTAGATGGCTTTAAAAAAGGGTTAGATAATTTCCTAGAACAAAAAAATATTAGCTCCTATGTGTAGAAATTTTTCCTTCCCTTTTCCCGTCCCTTGGTTGAACTTGATGGACATGTGTCTTTTTTCAGCCGTACTAACTATGTAACTATGTAACTATGTATGGTTCCCTGTAGATAGGGTCCCCTGTAGATTGGGCCCCCTGTAGTGTCCCCTGCAGATAGGGTGCCCTGTAGCCTTTCCTGTAGATAGGGCCCCCTGTGGCAGTCCCAGTAGTGCCCCGTGTAGCCTTTCCTGTAGATAGTGCCCCATGTAGCATTCCCTGTAGATAGTGCCCCCTGTAGCATTCCCTGTGTAGTGCCCCTTGTAGCGTTCCCTGTATAGTGCCCCATGTAGCATTCCCTGTAGATAGGGCCCCCTGTGGTGTTCCCTGTAGATAGGGCCCCCTGTGGGGTTCCCTGCAGATAGCGTCCCCTGTGGCGCTTCCTGTAGATAGGGACCCCTGTGGCATTCCCTGTAGATAGGGCCCCCTGCGGTGTCCCCTGCAGTGCTCCCTGTAGACAGTGCCTCCTGTGGCGTTCCCTGTAGATAGTGTCCCCTGTAACGTTCCCTGTAGAAAGTGCCCCCTGTAGCGTTCTCTGTAGATAGCGCCCCCTGTGGCGTTCCCTGTAGATAGTGCCCACTGTAGTGTCCCCTGTAGATAGTGCCCCCTGTAGCATCCCCTGTCGATACTGCCCCCTGTAGATAGTGCCCCCTGTAGATAGTGCCCCTATATAGTCCCCTGTATTTAGTGCCCCCATATAGTCTCCTGTCGTTAGTGTCCCCTATATAGTCCCCTGTAGTTAGCATCCCCTATATAGTCCCCTGTAGTTAGTGCCCCCTACATAGTCCCCTGTAGTTAGTGTCCCCTATATAGTCCCCTATATAGTCCCCAGTAGTTAGTACCCCCTATATAGTCCCCTGTAGTTAGTGTTAGTGCCCCCTATAGTCCCCTGTAGTTAGTGCCCCCTATATGGTCTCCTGTAGTTAGTGCCCCCTATATAGTCCATGTAGTTATTGCCCCCTATATAGTCCCCTATAGTTAGTGTCTCCTGCAGATAAGGCCTCCAACACTGCCCAGAGTAAAAGGAAAAAAACAACATTATATGCTGACCTGTGCCTGTTTCCGTGCCATCCTCCAGCGATGCCAGGCCTCCTTCAGCAGAACGACGCAGCGGCGCGATGATGTCATCGCGCCGACTGCATGATCGATAAAGCGCCAAGTGGCGAGGCATCCTGTGTCTCGCCAGGGAAGTGCTAGGCAACTCAATTGTATCCGCGTCCTAAGAGGAACGTTTCCCTCTTGCACTAATTGTACCTGCGTCTATAGCACGCAGGTACAAATACATGCATTAGCACTGAATGGATTAGCACTGAATGGCCGGGCACATTCCGTGACTGACCATTCAGCGCCTTACAATGACGCTGATTGGCAGGGGCAAAATCACTTGCCCCGCCAATCAGCGCCTTTCAACGACGCTAGCGGTGGTGACATCATCGCGTCGCTTGCGTCGTTCAGCCCCAGCAGACCTGCACTATCTACAGGGGTGGGTTATATGTGGGACACTATATACGGCTGTGGGCTATATTTGGAGCACTATCTATAGGGGGAGCTATTTGTAGGGCACTATCTACAAGGGCGCTATATGTAGGGCACTGTCTACAGTGATTGCCTATATGTGCGACACTATATACAGGGGGAGCTATATGTGAGGCACTATCTACATAGGTGGGCTATATGTGGAGCACTATCTATAGGGGGAGCTATATGTACGGCAGCACGGTGGTCAGTGGTTAGCACTATTGCCTTGCAGCTCTGGAGTCCATATGTGGGCACTATCTACAGGGGGCTGTATGTAGGGCACTATCTACAGAGGCTCTATGGGGTCCCTATCTACAGGGGGCTATGGGGGCACTTTCTACAGGTGTTACTTTTGTGTGTGCGGGACACAGTGCTTGGTAATTATAATCAGAGACACAGTGTATGGCGCTATCATAATTAGAGGTACAGTGTATGGCACTATTATATTTAGGGGTGTTGAGAATTGTATCTTCTTTTATAGGTGCAGAAATGTTATAAAAGTGAGAAGCAGACGACATCTGAGCGGAAAACTGCAGAAATGGGGCGTGGCTGGAAGAAATCATCATAGATGTCTGGACCAGAGGGAGAAGAAAAGAGAAAACTAGAATGTGAAACGTCACCGGTGAGTCTCTTAGGGCTTGTCCACACACAACGGAATTGCTGTAGAAAATATCTGCAGCAATTCCGCTGAAAGTCAAAGGCTTTTTTCTGCTGCGGCAAAAATGCACCATTTCCTGCGGTTTTTACGGCAGAAAATGGTGCGTAAATTGCTGCGTTTTTCCCAATGTTAGGAGATGGAGAGATCTCCTCTGAAAAACGCAGCAATTCTGCACACATTCCGTAGCAGGAATTGACATGCTGCGGTCCGAAAAATACGCACCGCAGGTAAATTTCGGCTCGGAAACTTTACGCAGCATGTGGATGAGATTTGTTAAATCTCATCCACTATGCTGCTACTGTATTCTGCTGCGTTTTTTCCGTCCGAATTTCCGTCCGGAAAAAACCCTGCAATTCCGCAGCGTGTGGTCGAGCCCTTAATGTAAATGTTTATTCTGCCTCTAATCAGTAATGTAGTCACTGTATGATCTGCAGCAAGATGATGGGTGGTTTGATTATGATATGATTTTTTTGTTTGTGAAACAGCATCTCCCAGCATATCCTTACCATAGTTCGGGCCATGCTGTGCTGCTATGTATTGAGCTTTGCTCTGGTGCTGTATATATGTACTGATGTTGGTTCTGGGGCTGTATATATGTACTGAGCTTTTGTTCTGGTGTTGTATATATGTACTGAGTTTTGTTCTGGTGATGTATATATATACTGAGCTTTGTTCTGGTGATGTATATATATACTGAGCTTTGTTCTGGTGATGTATATATGTACTGAGCTTTGTTCTGGTGCTCTATATATGTACTGAGCTTTGTTCTGGTCCTGTGTTTATGTACTGAGCTTGGTTCTGGGGCTGTATTTATGTACTGAGCTTGGGACTGGTGCTGTATTTATGTACTGAGCTTGGTTCTGGGGCTGTATTTATGTACTGAGCTTGGGTCTGGTGCTGTATTTATTTACTGAGTGTAGCGTTTACTCACCCCCCGATGGCCGCAGCCATGGATCTGTGAGCGCTGGCCGTATCTCCTCCCCAGGAGACACCAGCTTTCACTTCAGCTCCGTTCTGCTGTGTCCCGTGATCCCCCAGGACTATAAAAAGGCTCTACCCTTTCACTTATTGCCTGAGCGTTGTTGTGTTTACCCGTGTCAGTCTTGAAAATGGTCTCTTAGTGTTATCCTGTTCCCAGTGTTCCCGTACCTGCTACCTGTGACCTGTATCCCATGCTACCGTTGTTCATGTGCCTCAGAAATTTGGAGTCGTGTTGTGCCATCAGTCACGCCTGCTATTTTACACCATGCCTGGTCTGGTGTCTGTTGCCAAGGTCCTGTCACTAGATTTTAGGGCTCAAAACCACTAGCATGTTTTTATACTTCTGGGGTTAAGCATCCTAAACATTCCTCTCAAAACTGTCAGTTTTTGCATTCTGTCTAAAAAGAAGTTCTAATACAGCAAGCGCTGTGTGTAAATTAGTAGAGAAGAGTCCTGATATAAGTCCAGGTCTACGGGCCTCGGCTTCATCTGAGCACAGAGCATGTGCAGGATGCCCTTGGACTCATTTCAGGACTCTTCTATGGTAAATTACTTATAGCGCACACTGTATTATAACTTATATTTAGACAAATTGCGCAAGCTGCCTTTTTTGAGAGGGAAATGTTTAGGACGCTTAACAACATATTTGTGGTTTAGTGCCCTAATATCTAGACACAAGTTCCCTTAACTGTATCGTAAGTGTACGCAACAGGCAGCAGTGTTTTAAAGCACTGTGCTGTACATTTAAGGTGCAGTGATGGCACAGGCACAGAAGCTATGTCACTCCATCACTCATGTCATGGTAGGACAACTGTGATTGACAACTGCCCTCCCACAGAAACGGCGGGCATCAGAGAAAACACCAGCCGTTTTAAAACAGTGCTATCAAATGTGCTTTCTGTCAATAGCCACTCTGGCACCTAAGGGCCAATGGCCATCAGTGATATTTGGGTTTAGGGGCCTAAGTCTAAGTAAGGTCCCAGTGCTGTGTAGATGTGTAGCGTCCACGGCCGCAGACTGTCGGGATTACTCACTACCCGACGGCCGCAGCCATGGATCTGAGAGCGCTGGCCTGCATCTCGTCCCCAGGAGACGCCAGCGCTCACTTCTGCTCCGCTGTGCTCCGCTCTGCTGTGTCCTGCACATGAAAATAATAATCAATTAACCCATGATGACCCTGGACTACAAAAAGGGCTCTACCCTTTCACTTATTGCCTGAGTGTTGTTGTGTTTACCCGTGTTAGTCTTGCAAATTTTCCCTTAGTGTTATCCTGTTCCCAGTGTTCCCGTACCTGCTACCTGTATCCTGTATCCCATGCTACCGTTGTTCCTGTGCCTTAGAAAGTTGGAGTCGTGTTGTGCCATCGCTCACGCCTGCTGTGTTACACCACGCCTGGTGTCTGCTGCCAAAGTCCCACCTGAGCCTAGCCGTTACTACTGTCTGAACTGCTACAGGTACCCTTGTGCTTGGACTATATAGACATTGACTTGGTACACTGTTTGGCCAGCTGCTATCCTGCTACGGCGGTACGACCCAGTGGGTCCACATACCCACTGATCGTGACACTGTGCTTGGTTCTGGGTCTGTATTTATGTACTGAGCTTGGTTCTGGGGCTGTATATCTGTACTGAACTTTGTTCTGGTGTTGTATTTATGTACTGAGCTTGGTTCCGGTGCTGTATTTATGTACTGAGCTTGGTTCTGGTGTTGTATTTATGTACGGAGCTTGGTTCTGTTGATGTATATATGTACTGAGCTTGGTTCTGGTATTGTATATATGTATTGAGCTTGGTTGTGGTTCTGTATATATGCACTGAGCTTGGTTCTAGTGCTGTATTTATGTACTGAGGTTTGTTCTGGTTCTGTATATATGTATTGAGCTTGGCTCTCGTGCAGTATATATGTATGAGCTTTGTTCTGATGCTGAAATTATATAGGATATGTTTATATTAACAAAATTGCAAGGCAGATGGAATTGTTTTCAATTCATTGTATATTTAATGGGAACATGTCTGGTAGTTTTAACCCCTTGAACCGCCACCATCCGGTAATACATGACCTGACAATATTTTCAAATGTATGTTTTTTTCAGATGCAGCAAAATCTATAAAATCAACTTTTAAAACGGCGCACACTATATGCTAATTACTCATTAAAGGGTCATGGGGCGGTGCCGCTATCCTGAAGAGTCACATAATCCTGCCTTCAAACCAACCTTTCCATGTTTGATTGACAACCCCCTGGCTGATACAACTTTCTCGGATTTACCACTTGGGCACGCACCGTGCAGTGAGGTATACTCTGCCCGGCTTCATCACTGCATAACGCATGCCAGGGGAGTACAAGGCAACGACTCATCCACAAGAGTTTGAGGAGGCTCATAGTGATGTAGAACAGCCAGGGGGATGTCAATCAAAATCTTGGGGGCGCCATTTCAATTTTCGCCTCAGGCAGCAGCCTATAAGGTGCTGGGAAGACTCCCTGTGCAGGCCGGCGTGATGACATCACTGACATCACTGCATCACGCTGCTCTGCGCATGTGTCCCGACCGCAGCCTGTGCAGCGCTCCATCCATCGCAAGAATTGGGCAAGATATTTACGTTTTTTCTGGGGGGGCTGTGTGGCACTATATACAAGGGGACAGCAGGGTGGCACTATATACAAGGGGGGCAGGGTGGCACTATATACACTGGGGGGAGCAGGGTGGCACTTTATACAAGGGGGGAGCAGGGTGGCACTATGTAGAAGGGGGAGCAGGGTGGCACTATATACAAGGGGGGAGCAGGGTGACACTATATACTAGGGGGGCTGTGTGGCACTATACACAAGGGGGAGCTGTGTGGCACTATATACAAGGGGCTGTGTGGCACTACTAGGGGGGCTGTGTGGCACTATCTACTAGGGGGTCTGTATGGCACTATTTACAAGGGGGAGGGCTGTGGCACTATCTACAGGAGGCTGTGTGTGGCGCAATCTAGGGGAGTCTGTGTGTGTGGCACTATCTACAAAGGGGGGCTGTGTGGCACTATATACTAAGGGTGGGCTGTGTGGCACTATATACAAGGGAGGGGGGCTGTGTGGCACTATATACAGGGGGCGTAGTATGGCGCTATCTACAGGGGGCTTTATGGCGATATCCACAGGGGGGGCTGTATGGCACTATTTACAAAGGGGAGGTGAGGGCGCTATCTACAAGTGGGGTGTGACACTGTCTACAGGGGGGCTGCAAAGCACTGTCTACAGGGGGGCTGTATGGCACAATCTACAGGGGGCACTATCTATAAGGGGGCTACGTGTGGCACCTAGGGGGGGGGCCCAGTCAAAAGTTTGCTATGGGGCCCAGTCTTTCCTAGTTACGCCCCTGGACTCGCCTCTTCGATCACATCACCAGAAACCCAGTGATGCTATGCAGGGTCGGACTGGCCCACCAGAGAGCCAGAGGATCCTCCGGTGGGCCCAGACTCTATCACGATAACGGGTACTAAAAGATCTAGCAGATGAACACCCTATTTGAAGATAACTTGGGAGCCAAGCACTTGCCACTAGGGTCTATTTCTTATGGGTGAGTCAGAAATAACCTTTTAGACCATATTGACGATATATCCTATCGTACAATGATAACAAGTGGATGTGCACATATTCTGTAGAAATGGTGGGTGTGCCCCCAGATTCGTTTCCTCTGGTAGGCCCAAGGGACCCCAGTCCGACGCTTATGCTCAGAGACTGGGGGAACCCTCTGCAGTTAGCTCTGGGGACCTAGAAAGTACCCCAGTGCTGTCTGTTCTGTAAGCCTGCTGTTAGGCACACTATGTGTTGCCCTAACAGCAGATTGTGTGATACTGAAACAGTATCATGTATTAGCATACAGGGGTATGCTAATACATTAAAGGTAAAAAAAAAATTGTTAAAAAGTTATCCTTTCATGAGATAAAAAAAATGTAACAAAATAAATAAATAATAATAATAATAAAGAAATGTCTACAAAAAATGTCATTATTTAGTATAAAATAAATTTTATTGCCCATACGTTACATAAAAACAAAAAAAAAAACTACACATATTAGGTATCTACATGATCATAATAGTCTGACAAATTAATTTAACAGGCTATTTAGCGTTAAAGGTGAACATTATAAAAAATAAACAAAAGAAATGCAGAAAATCACCTTTTTCTATATCCACGCTGCAAAAATAAATTACACAGTAATTCATTTGTACCCTCAAACTGTGCAGAAAAAAATTCTCCCGCATAAAACAAGGCCTCATATAGCTGCGTAAATGAAAAATAAAAAAGTTATGGCTGCTGAAAGGAAGAGAGGCAAAAATGAAAAAAATTAGCTGGTCATTAAGGCCTTTTCAGGCCTGGCTATTAAGGGGGCAAATAGAGCAAATCAGAGTTTGATGTGGCTAGTTTTACTACATTCTGTCAGTATATTAATGCTAGGAATGTATTAGCCTGCGTTTTAGTGGGTGACATTCATTATAATAATTGAGACATTAGGTGGCTGCCTCTGTGCACCTTTCTTTCACTTTTGGCTGTGCAGTGCTGACGTACAGGTGTGAAATTTCATGGTCTGGTTGTAAATTATAATCTCTACTCAGACATTTTTCATATGTTCAGGTTAGAAAGACTTTGAAGATGTTGGCAGCATTTTAAGAAGTTGGGGGCAAACCTATACATTGCAAAATCCTTCAGCAGAACTCATGCTGGGATTTGACATGAAGAAAAAGAAAACCTTAATGTGTTGAATTATAGATTCATAATACCATATGACACATTCAGGCAACATATACAAAATTATTTTAGCCTGGTTTAGCAGTTATATTATTTTTCCACTGAAATTAAAGGGGTTGTCCACTACTGAACAGCTAATGACCTATCCACCGGTTACGTCATCAGTATATAATCGGTGCGGGTCCGACACACGGACTCTGGGCGGCCTCCGGGCATTGGATGTTATGGCCCATTATGTACGAAGCCGGAAGCTGTTGACTCCGTACATAGCATAGCGGCCCTGCTGCCAAACTGCAGCTCTGCTCCTATTCACTTGAAGCTAACTGCTTCCGGCATATACGTCCGGTGCTTGGAGGCAGCCGGAGCGGCTTAACGATGCAGGGTCTGGGTGTCGGACCCACACAGATCATTTACTGATGACCTATCCGGTGGGTAGGTCATCAGTTGTCCAATAGTGGACAACCTCTTTAAGGGACTCTAGCTGTGTATTATAAAGCAAATACAGACAAACTCACTGATAAGTATTTAAAGGCAGTAGTGTAAATACCGCTGTAGCAGCCATAGTGGCTACTACGGGGCCCGCAGCATGAGGGGATCTGTGTCGCCCGCCGACACGGCCCCTCCAAGCCCAGGGGGGCTCTGTATATGGCGCTGTCTACAGGGGGGGTCTGTATAGCACTGTCTACAGGGGGCTATATAGCACTGTCTACATGGGGCTATATAGTACGTATACAGGGGATCTGTCTATAGGGGGGCTATATTGCACTGTCTACAGGGGGGCTGTATAGCACTGTCTACAGGGGGATGTATGGCACGGTCTACAGGGGTGTTGTATGGCACGGTATACAGGGGGACTGTATGTCACTGTCTACAGGGGGGCTGTATTGCACAATCTACGTGGGGGTACTATCTACAGGGGGTATTATGTACAAGGGGGGTTGTGTGGCACCCAGGGGAGGGGTTGCCCAGTCAAAAGTTTGCTATGGGGCCCAGTATTTCCAAGTTACACCCCTGTTTAAAGGAAAACACTTACAGAACATATTTGCAACATTTTACAATATAAATCTAAACTGCTATTTATCTCTGTAAATACTTTGCATTGCTTATCTGTTACTGGTGTCTCGGCCAGACTGAGAGCAAAAATCTTTAGTGAACTAAGCTGCTTTGTGTAACCGTCAGGTAAGCCAGAGGCGTAGCTAGGTTCTCCAGCACCCGGGCAAAGATTCAGTTTGGCGCCCCCCTCCCCAACTTCTTTCCCGATATCTCCTTCCCCCTCATCATGTTTGCTTTCTCTACTGTGAAAGAAATTAACTAACCCCACCATTTTGTCTTATATTCAGGACCGGCATTGGGCCCCCTGCCTGTGGCTGCTAGGGGCCCGAGGCATGAGGGGGCCTGAACTGCCCGACCCATACCACTTATGGGCCGGGCAGCACGGGCCCACTCATGCCCGGTGGCGTCGCTAGCATCGGAGGGGGCCCCGGTACTAGCAACAGCCACATTCACTTGCAGATACAAATGAATACTATAGGCTGCAGGCCACGTTAGGCCTGCAGCCTATAAGGCACTGGAAAGACTTCATACGCAGACCGGTGTGATGATGTCACTGCATAATGTCTGCGCAAGCGTCCTGCCCGGAAGCTGTGCAGCGCTCCGTCCATTTCGGGAATGGGGCAAGGTAAGTACAATATTTTTTGGGGATTGCTGTGTAGTACTATATACAAGGGGAGAAGCTGTGTGGCACTATATACAAGAGGAGGGCCGTGTGGCACTATATACAAGGGGGAGGGGGCTATGTGGCACTATATACAAGGGGGGCTGTGAGGCACTATATACAAGGGGGGCTGTGAGGCACTATATACAAGGGGGGCTGTGTGGGACTATATACAAGGGGAGGGCTGTGTGGCACTATATACAAGGGGGGCTTTGTGGCACAATATACATGGGGGGCTGTATGGCACTATACACAAGGGGGGCTTTGTGGCACTATATACAAGGGGGGCTGTATGGCACTATACACAAGGGGGTCTGTGTGGCACTATATACAAGGGGGCTGTGTGGCACTATATGCAAGGAGTCTGTGTGGCACTATATACAAGGGGGGCTGTGTGGCACTATATACAAGGGGCTGAGGCTGTGTGGCTGTATATACAAAGGGGGGTCTGTGGGGCACTATACACAAGGGGGGCCGTGTGGCACTATATACAAGGGGGGAGTTTTGTGGCTCTATATGCAAGTGGGGGCTGTGTGGCACCATACTAAGGGGGGGCTGTGTGGCACTATTTACCAAGGGGGAAGGCTGTATAGCGCTATCTACATGGGTCTGTGTGTGGCGCTATCTACTAAGGGGGTGCCTGTGTGGCACTATATACAAGTGAGTGGGCTGTGTGGCACTATACATAAGGGGGGCTGTGTGGCACTATATACAAGGGGGGGGGGGCTGTGTGGCACTATATACAAGGGCAGGGGGCTGTGTGGCACTATATACAAGGGGGACTGTTTGGAATTATATACAAGAGGGGGTTGTGTGGCACTGTCTACTAAGGGAGGCTGTGAGGCACTATCTACTAAGGGGGTGGTGTGGCCCCCTATACAAGGGGGGGGAGGACTTTCGCTATCTACAGGGGGGCTGTGTGTAGCACTATCTACAGGGGGCTTTGTGTGGCGCTATCTACAGGGGGCTGTGTGTAGCGATATCTGTAGGAGGCACAAATGAGACATTATTACTGTGGGGGCACAAAGGGGGCATGGTTACTGATGGGGCACTTTTATTGTGTCGAGCACTAAGGGATCATTATTACCATCTGAGGCACTGTGGATTACGAGTTTGTTTAGAGGATGGGGTATATGTGGGGAGGCTGCTGAAAAGGCGAGAAACCAATATGTCTGTGTGTCAAATTCTGCAGAGACGAGCTGTGGCTGGAATAAGTTGTCACAGTCATCTGGGCTGGTTGTGAGAAAAAAGGGAAAGTGAACGACTCTAATCAGAGAAAACATCACCCGTGAGTCACTGGATATAAATGTGCTGTAATCACTTATATGGTCTGCAGAGCTCCTGTGTATAACTGGCATCTACAACTATATGGTCACTATATGGTGGTAAAATTGGTCTTTGTATAGTGGTTTTTATTCAGTAACAGTATGGGAGCATTCAGTCACTATGTGGTTATGGTGTGGCGGTATTAATTAGTAACAGTATGGGGGCATTATTGAGTCACTATGTGGTTATGGTGTGGCGATATTATTCAGTAACAGTATGGGGCTATTATTCAGTCACTATGTGGTTATGATGTGGAGGTATTATTCAGTAACAGTATGCAGGTAATATTTCATCTGTATAGTGGTATGATATAATAACTGTATATGTATACCGATCATTTTTTTGTGTGAGAGTGGGGACATATGCTTTGGGGCTTGCAACACTCCTGGACGCGCTAGAAATCAGCGATGCAGTTCTCTGCACACCGCCTTCTGAATTGACTGCATTATTGATACAGTAAGGGTGTGTTCATATCATCGTTAGGTTCCGCTGATGGGTTCCATCAGACCTTTCCATCACAGGAACCCATCAGCGGAAAAGCAAATGGAAACCACAGCTTTCATTTGCATTACCATTGACTTTAATGGTAATGCTTCCATTGCAAATGGTTTCGTTTGTTCCATAAGGTTTCTGGTTTTTGGGTGGAATCAATAGCGCAGTCGACTGCACTATTGTTTCCGCTAAAAAAGTGAAAACTATTTGCTACGGGACTGAAATCAATGGTAATGCAAACAGAAAGCTATGGTTTCCGTTTGGTTTGCATTCATTTCCCCTGACGGAAATGTCTGACGGAAGCCATCAACGGAACCCCGACGCAGATGTGAACACAGTCCTGGATAAGGGTTATTAATATGTAACAAAAGGTTAAAGAATGAGTGGAGGTTTATTTTGAAAGGTTTAGACAGGTTGTAGAAGAGACAGGTGGGAATTTAGATGACCAAGGAATGGGAAAGATGCTGACTGCCTGACACTAAGGTGTGTCTGGACTTAATAAGGATATTCATGTTAAATTGATTTCTGCCCATGCTGATTGGCATGATATATCAGTCCCAGCACTAATGAGCCTAGCTAGATCAGACCAGAGGAATATACAAGAGTTACAGGAAAAAAAGAGTTCAAAAGATAATGATGGTAGATTGTGTCTAAGAGACAGAAGAGGCCGTACTGCAGACGAGAATAGAAATAAAGGGAGGCCTCCATGACTTAAATAGTTGGGAGGGATAGAGAGTTGGTTGGCCTATGGGAATTTAAGGATAGGGATGGTAGGAGGGTTATTGGGATAAGGGGAGGAGTGTTAGGGGGTTGTACCTTGTTCCTTGTGGTCTTCTTCCCTCTCTTCTCCAGGACACAGAAGCAAGAACATGTCTTGCCTTTCCTCGTCCCAGGTGGCGTCTGATGAAGAGGTGTTGCAGCAGCTGCAGATCGCTGCTGGGTCCAAGGGTCCTGGATGGCTTGTGGTGCGTGTTGCGGCGCTGCTGGAAGGACACGCTGCTGCTCCTGACCAGGAGTTATCGGAGGCTCTGGGTGCAGGCCTGGAGCGCTCCATCACACCGCCGGTTTGATCACTGCAGGAGCAGTCAGAGGTAAGGGACCGGCGTTCCAGGGGGATGGGTGGTAGGCGAAGAGAGCCCATCTCCCCAGTAATGCAGGAGGGGGCCGGCACTTCCGGCGTGACGCGTAGCACAAGGTGCTCGCGCCCGCCCGCCCGCTCGGCTGAGTCCCTTCAGGCCAGACTTCCGGGCGGCCTGCTGCTGCTCACACGTCTGGTCCTGGGAGAAATCCCAGAATGCGGCAACGCTCGGCGGCAACGATGAGAAGGATGCGGCCTTCACTTCCGGCCACCCCTCCTCCCTCTTCTGTACGTGGCGGCATGGCGATGATGCAGCCAGAGGGTCGGCTAATTGTGACAGTGAGCTCGCGGTCGAGGATGGCAGGATCGGAGGGCACAGGATGCGGTCTGTGGTGTGAGTGCCAGGTAACGAAGAGTGTGGGGCTGGTTCAGCAGGCCAGAGGATGCAGGATTTGGAGCGGTCCCACCAGGATGATGCGATGTCGGCTTCCTGTTTCCCGGCCAGTAGTTGGAATTCCCCGTGCACACACTGCCAATGCGGACGGAGCCAGAGTGGGACCGGAGCATTGGAGGATGGTGAGCTGCGGGCCTCTTCACGTGGACATGGGGGTCCGGCTGACGGGTTCACAGATCCTGGGCAGCCTGGTGAGTTGACGCCTACTTTACCTTTTCCAGCTTTATTGATGTCGGGTGTCGGTGCGGATTGCATCGCGCCGGGTATCGTCGCGACGGATTCAGGGGCCCCCAGGTTGCAGGCGAGTGTGTGGGGGGATAGTCTGGCAGAGTTAGTGGGTTGTTTAAAAGTGTTAGTGGGGCGGCTTGGGGAGACTCCTTCACAAGAGCAGGCAATCGCAGCGCCGGCTCCGGTTTTTCAGAACAGGGCGGCGATAACCGTTTAGATCATCGCGCGTGAGGGGAGGTGTATGTTTGTTATAAGGGCCCGTTAGGGGCACATTTGAAGCAGGAGGTTAAAGACCGTATTTGGAAGGATGAGTATGTTGAGATATTTTCTCTTCTTCCGCTGGAGAAGTTTAATTTAGATAGGGTTAAGCGGGACAAAACGAAGAAAGATGAGGTAGAGAAAAGGCGGTACAGGTTGATTCCAGGTTTGTCAATTGGATGCAGGCTTTTGCGATTTTGGCGAGTATTATTGGGTAGAAGGCGCCGGACAATTGTTATTTGGACGCTGTGGGGGAAGCGCACAGGGCTTATGGGGGTCAGGCTTGGCTCAGTTATGATGAACAATTTAGTCAGCGGAAGGCTGTGAGGCCTAACATCAGGTGGGATCATAAGGACATAGCCTTGTGGTTGAAGGTGACGGCGCTTTTTAAACAGGGTCAGTCCTTTCCCGGGAGCGGGAATGCAGCAGGAACTTCCAGCGGTACAGGTCAGGCCTAGTGTTCCAAACTTGGAACGTGTTGGCAGTTCAATGAGGGGCAATGTAAATTTGGAACCACGTGTAAATTTAAACATGTTTGTTCACACTGCAGCGGTCAATCACACGGAGAGTCAAAATGTTTTAAAAAAGGTAGACGACAAGGGGGAGCCAGCGGTGCATCTGGTCATGGGGGAGACTCCGGTGAAGCTCATAAAGATGGCTCCCTTTCTAAGTAGGTACCCCGGCAAGGACGGGGCACATTTGATTAGTTCGGGTTTTGGTTCCGGTTTTATTATTCCGTCTCCCTCTCATGTAGTCCCTTTTACGCAGCGCAACCTTCGGTCGGCATATCAGCATGCCGGGGTAGTTTCAGACAAACTTAAGGAAGTTGAGTTGGGTAGAATGGCGGGTCAATTCAGTACGGTACTAGTTCCGGGTGTGGTTGTTTCTCCCTTACGTGTGGGCCCTAAAACAAGTTCCGCCTCATACATAATTTATCATTTCCAAAAGGGGCGTTGGTTAACGGCGGTATTGACCCGGATCTGTGTTCCGTGGTATACACGTCGTTTGATGCTGCGGTAGCATTGGTGCGAGGTTACGGAAGAGGGGCCTTGATGGCCAAGACTGATATTGAAGCAGCGTTTCGCTTATTGCCGGTGCATCCAGACAGCCAGCGGTTGTGACAGGGTTTCTTTCCGTTTTTTCCACACCGAATAACCACCTCTGTAAATTGGAAACTGAGGGCATGCATGGAAGAAATGCACCAGACAGAGTAGTGTTGGTAAAGATCCTCCCTCAGTGAAGTAGGAAGTACAACTGAACTTTTATTACACAAAGAATTACAAGTTTCCTCCCTAGAGATGTGGGACGTGCTTAAGCCCCATTGGCTCTATTCAGCTGTGAGTTCATCTGCACACTCCTCTTGCATTCCAGGGGCGCTGTCTTCCATGGGCGTTGTCTCAGATGCAGACTCCATCTTGTTGCATACTTTCAGATTCTTTGTGAAATATACTGATATTTAACTTTTGTAAGGTAATAATGTTTTTGCAAGCAATATACATACTAATGATCCCTGACAGTCCCCCCTAAAAATATTATTACTCTATTACTGTTCGGGTACTAATCAGACTCAACCGGCAGGGATAATACGCTGAGTTCGTACGAAAGGAATCACACCACGCAGAGTCTGGTACAAAGCTCCTTACCCAGCATCAGGAGAGGCGTCACTGCTTTATTACACACATTTGTTCTATATCTCCTTTCTCCTGGGGGTGGGTACATGTTATCACACTTTTATAAAAGCACGTATCACTGTAAGCCTCTTGTTACTTGTGTCATCCTTGGATAGGTTCACCCTTATCTGGTCCTTTAGATATGTCTTCATAGTTCATAGTTCGTTCATACCAGGAAGTGACTTGTTATTTTATTAGTGCGTAGTCCCTGTTCAGGGGCCATCTTGCCACGTATACTTATCTAATCCTACTATTGCTTCATCACAATTATGTACACAACTCCTAAGTCTATATTTTATTAAAGAAAGAAAATTATTATAAACATTAACTTCTGTCCACTCCATCCTTCACAGTCCCCCCTTTTATCATTATTTTCTTCATTTCTTAACCTAAGTGTGTCCGTGCTCTGGGAAAGGGGAGTAAAAGGATTTTTTCACCAGTTTGAGACGAGCCTCCCCTATTAGGAGACCCCCCTTTGTAGCTGGACTTAAAGAGTCGGTGCACACCCTACACTATCTTATTCATCTTCAGAACAATAGTCTCGATAAAGGGTGGTTGTTTTCATGGATGGAGTTGGTAAAAGTCCTTCAATTTTTTTGTTTACTTTAGTGGCGGAATATTTCATCCATTCCAACCATAGATTTGTATCCCCAAATCCAGTTTCCATAGCCATAGTGTCTTCGAATCCTGGGTTCGCGATTGCAACTATTTGTGAGATGGTTCGGATCCTAGGGGCAACGGGGTTTGGCTGTTCAATAATCAATTTTTCCCATTCTGTGGAATTTACCATATCCATAATTCTAAATGGACCCTCAGGTCCCACATAGCCGAGATTCCCTGTATAAGACGACAGCCAATACTGTCCATTTTACAAAAGTTTATACATTCTGTAATGTTCTATATTCGGTTAGCATACTTTCATTAAAAACATTTAGAAACAGTTCATCTATAGCTAACCCTTTTTGCTGTAAGTCAGAGGTAGTAGGTAACCATGACGCACCTATCCTTAATGCAGTACATGTGTCATCTCCACTGAGTTTAATTTGTTCATAACTGTTTCTAACTGTATACCATTCAATACTCCTAATCCCGTTCCTGCCCCTCCTAATAGCGGGTCATACCATTCTCTTTTTTGTCTATGACAGCTGGGGGATTCAGGGAAGGAAATATTGAAGTGTACATTCTTTTTCTGCTGTTGGGTTACAGCGCTCTTACAAGTGTGTGGGATTCTTTCCAGACTTTGTACTGTTATATGTGGCTTAAAACTATCTCTTAAAATTATTATCAAGAATACAAAATATCTTCTATTTCTTATTTGGCTATTATTCATACATAATATCATCCCATCAGTTTCTTTTATTACAATCGTAGAGTTGAGCCTCTCCTTGTTGCATCTTTCATAAGTCTTATTTATCATTTCGTTTCTATTTTTACTGGTTGTATATTTCTGTAGATACTGTAAATCTGGTTCATAACAACAAAACAACAGCCGTCTCTTCTTGTATGCTAATGTTGGCTGTTTTGTCTATGTGAAGGTACACAGTCCCTCCATGTGGTCCTTTTTTCCAAGTCCCTTCGGTTGTAGTCACATTTGTAGTATAACACGGGGCATTGGCCTTACAGGTGTAGTTACCCTGCTTTCTATCACTGTGGCATTCGCCCACCCTGTCCTGAACTGTTCCAGTGATTCTGTACTGATTACGTGTACAGGAGTAGCAGTTCTGCCTTTTTGTATAAGAGCACACGCAACAACCGCCGCAACAACCGCAAAGATCTTCATTCTTCTGGCTGAAGAACCTTTTTACAATGACTGGCGTGAATCCAGCTTGCCTTTCCTTCGAGCTTCACTGAGGTGCTTGTAACGAGCAAAACTTGAAAAGGACCATCAAACCGTGGCTCAAGGCTCTTCCTCACGTGTCTTTTGACAATGACCCAATCTCCTGGTTCTAGCTTATGCGTCCCTTCAACTGAATCAGGATCTGGAATGGAAGCAAAGACTTGTGCATGCACCTTGGTCAATTGTTTGTTCAGCGTTGATACATAATCTGTTAGTCTACCATACTGCATTTGGAGCACCTGTGGAAAATAACATCCTAATCTGGGAGCCGATCCAAATAAGATCTCATATGGGCTGAGACCTGTTCTTTTTGTGGGCGTGTATCTTACTGAGAACAAGGCTAATGGTAGACACTCGGTCCATGGTTTCCCGGTTTCTACCATTGCTTTTTGGATTTTCAATTTGAGAGTCCCATTTAGTCTCTCAACCTTCCCACTGCTTTGTGGATGGTATGGTGTATGTAGGGCTTGACTTATGCCTAGAGCTGACAACACATGGTTCATGATTTCACCCGTAAAATGAGTTCCTCTGTCGCTCTCGATCACCTCTGGAACTCCATATCTGCACACCACCTCGTTGATCAGTTTCTTTGCTGGGGCTACGGCTGTAGCTTTGGTTACTGGAAAAGCTTCTGGCCATCCTGAAAAGAGATCAATACAAACAAGCACATACTCCTAGGTACCAACTTTGGGTAGTTGAATATAGTCTATCTGCAGTCTCTGGAACGGATATAGGTCTGGGTGTGTGCTTCTGTGGTACTTTTACAGTTCTTCCAATATTATGTGTTGCACAGATCATGCATCCTTGTGTAAAACTGCTGGCCATCACACTATACCCTGGGGCATACCACACCTTGTTTACCAAGTCCATCATTGCCGTTTTTGATTGGTGAGTCGCTCCATGTGTTATTTGGGCCATCATTGGGAACATTGTCTTAGGCAGGCACAGTTTATTCTGGCATTGCCAGAGGCCATCTTTTCGTAGCGTTGCTCCTTGGGCCGTCCACTTGTCTTTTTCTTCTTTTGTTGCTTGTCCTTGAAGTTTTTGCCGTAGTTCCGGGCTTACAGCTGGTCTTGTTTCCTCTGGATTTTTTATCTGACATACAGCTGCTAACACGGGTAGCTTCTGTGCTGCTTGCTTTTGCGGCTTGGTCTGCCAAAGCATTTCCTTTTGTCTCTGGTGAACTCACCTTAGTGTGAGCTTTTAATGTTTACTACTGCTACTTCGAGAGTCAGTGTATATATTTGCTGTCTTTCCTTCTGCATGTTGGCATGCTGCTGCCAGGGCCTTAAGCTCCGCTTCTTGTGCTGAGCGGGACGCTGGTAAGGAGGCTGCTTCTAGGACTACATCTTCGGTGGTTACTGCATATCCTGTAAGAAAAGATCCTTCTACAAAATACCTTGAACCATCCACAAAGAGTATCTAGGTCTGGGTGGGTTTTGGAGTGGGGTATCTTTTACATGTGCGAACCCCACTGTTTCCTGGGCCATAAGGGCCATACAATCATGTTCATCAGTTTCAGACAAAAATTGTGACCATACTTTACCTACGTCTTCTCCCCCTTGCTCCAAAGGCAGTAAGGTAGCTGGGTTCAATGTAGTACAGCGGTATAAAGTAACCTGCTCAGAAAAAAGAAGTGCACAAATTAATCTCAAATATCTTGCTGTTGACAAGTGCTTTAGCTGTACTTGAGTAAGAATAGCAGTAATATCATGTGGTGCAAAAACTTGGACTGGAAATGCCAGGACCAAATCTGAGGCCTTGTTTAACATTGAATTTACAGCAATGATAGCTTTCACACATGATGGGGAACCTCGGGCCACAGGGTCTAGTCTAGCTGAATAATATGCTACCGGGCGCTGCTGTGGTCCATGACTTTGTGTGAGAACTGCAGTGGCATGTCCATGTTGTTCAGTACAGTACAAAGTATATGCTTGGACGTATGCTTGCGTAGAGGTACTCCATGGATTGGTGTCACAAGCCGCTACCAAACACAACTCCTCCTCATTCAGCTGATAATCCAGAATACTTTGAGAATCTCACTTTTATCAGGTTCTGCAAATACTTGATTAATACAAAAACAAATAAAAATAAAACATCCCTAAAAACTTTACATCAAATTAACAATGTCCAGACAAGTTTTGTTTTGCCTTCTCCCTCATCTAAATCCATAAAGACTCGTGTGAGTGACGTAACCTCGCCTCCTGTGTAACTTTGCTGGAGGGGGATGGATGGTCTCTTACACATAAACCAAAATTGTACCTGATCAGTTCCTTCACCCTTTGGGCGCCAAATGTTCGGGTACTAATCAGACTCAACCGGCAGGGATAATACGCTGAGTTCGTACGAAAGGAATCACACCACACAGAGTCTGGTACAAAGCTCCTTACCCAGCATCAGGAGAGGCGTCACTGCTTTATTACACACATTTGTTCTATATCTCCTTTCTCCTGGGGGTGGGTACATGTTATCACACTTTTATAAAAGCACGTATCACTGTAAGCCTCTTGTTACTTGTGTCATCCTTGGATAGGTTCACCCTTATCTGGTCCTTTAGATATGTCTTCATAGTTCATAGTTCGTTCATACCAGGAAGTGACTTGTTATTTTATTAGTGCGTAGTCCCTGTTCAGGGGCCATCTTGCCACGTATACTTATCTAATCCTACTATTGCTTCATCACAATTATGTACACAACTCCTAAGTCTATATTTTATTAAAGAAAGAAAATTATTATAAACATTAACTTCTGTCCACTCCATCCTTCACATTACTCTATCCCTGAGTCTTGCCTAGCAACCTACTACTGACCACTCTAACCAGGCGGGTAGGGGTTTTGGATTTCTTCACCAGTTTGAGATGAGCTACTCCTTATGAGTAACCCCCCTTTGTACCTGGACTTCCAAGGTTTCAGAATGGTCCTAACTTTCCCTATTCTCCTCAGGATACAGGATGGTTGTCTTTAAAGGGACTGTCGGTGTCACCTCGTCTATTTGTGTAAACATAGTGGGTACAGTCTGTTCTACAGCTTTCGTCATCATTTTCCTGATACAAGGGAGAACACAGCACACAAGGACAGAGAATAGTATTAAAAAGACCACTATCACTACTGCTATTTGTGCTAGTATTTTCTGCCATCCAATCATCCATGAAAAATACTGGTCCCATGGGTCGGTAATACCTGAGTTCCTTTTCAACTCTTGAGATAAGCTCTCCAACTTATGTATGGCCATTGTGACTTTCCCTTTGGGCCCGGTGTTGTCGAGGATATACGTACAGCAGCTTGTCCCTATCATTCGGCATACCCCACCTTTCTCAGCCAATTCCATATCAAGAGCCATTCTATTCTGGAATGTCATAGTTGAGGTGGGCCCTAGTTGGTCGGCTAACCCTTGTAAAGCATCTCGAGTATAATTTACAAACCGCTGCTGGTTGTAATATATATAATTAATCCAGTCTACATTTTTATTAACGGTAATAATTGGGATAAGAGACTCAAATTCAAACTGGTATGTAGCTACATGTGTATTAGAAGAATTATTCCAAAAGGTGGTCACCCCATCAGCCTGGGTGATTGCTACATGTCCCCCCTCAACACTCTGTGCAATACCACGAAAAAGGATAAGGATGTATATGGTGATAGTCATTCTTTAGAAGAGACCCTCTTGCAGTGCGAGGCGTGGATCCATGTCGGCCTTCCTTCTAGCTTAACTGCAGTGGGCGAGATCAGGAGGACCTGGTATGGACCCTCGAATCTGGCTTCTAAAGCCAATCCCATTCTTTACTGTTAAACCTACTAATATTGGCAATAATCCAAACTTCTCCTCCACGGCACTTGTATTGGTCATAATTGTCGCACTGTCACTTACTGTCCTAATGGGACTTTTACCCCTGCAGCTATAACAGGTCATGGGCAGCATCTTCCTCAAACCTAAAGACACACAGGTCACATAACCTCCGGGCTCTCATTGCTGCCATGTACTTCTTACATATGAGTGACAACAACCAGTGACCTTTACCTCACACCTCCACATAAAACTCCTCAGATTGTAATTTGCAGTACCGTGGCATATTTACACACACATTATAATTATAAACCTCAAACAATATAAACAATAGGGCCTCAATTAATAATATAATGCTATCACCAATCTCATTCTATCACCCTTAGGTTTTGGGTCCCATCAGTTCATTGCAAGTCCTGTACATCATCGTCCTCTTCTTCTTCTGTCTTCTGCTCTTCACTGACCGTCACCCTCAGGGTAACACACACAATTGTGGAGTCAGAATGTACGGTGGTGTCCAGTGGGGGATTTATTATTACCCCCTCCTGGTCACTTACTTATTAAAACACTTGATACTGCTGACGGATTAACTCAGGTTTTTGGTCTTTACTTGACTTTGCTGATGTCATCAGGACTTGGTTTGGTCCTTCTCATCTTTCAGACACCGTCTCTTTTAGTATACGTCACCGGGCTGTACACAGCACCTCATGCTGTGAGCCTGGGGTGAGATCCCACGTAGACGGAGTAGTGGATTTTTATTGTGACTACCACAAACCCTCCGCATCTGTCCTTTTCCTCTGGCAAGTTACTCGTCTGCACGGCTGCTTAGAATTGTGACACTGCCGTCAGTTCATGACAAACGCGTTGTATTGGCTCAGGCTGCGCCTGCCGCATCTCAGTGATGGAGCTCATCATATAGTTCATGTTTACTGGCACTTGCTGGGGACCCAACCCTTGTCAATTGTTAAAATAAATGCTAATCTGGTGATAACATCATCCGCATACACTATAAAAGTTGTTCTAAGTACATACAATAATAATGTCAGGCCCTTAAACTACATCAGACAAACACCTTTATGTAAGAAAAACTAATCTGTTCCACTGGACAGGGCACCTAGAAAATGTGTAGTTTCTGGGTACATTGTATTTGCACTTGGTGTTACACTTTTCAGCAGGATTTATATCTTATTCTCAGCTGATTACCTGGAACAGCTCTTACTCACAGAAATATTCACAGATACCATACGTTTTATCTGACAAGTGTCTCAAACCAATTTTTCCCACTCTGGTTGGTTCTACCTGGCATGGCCTCTCAAGGTCTCTTCTCTTAGTGGGAGGCGGGTATGATAAGGTTGGAACCGGTCTGCCAGGACTGTTCTGTAGGCAAATGAAAGAGCTCTAACAGAATTTAGCAGCATCTGCTGTAAAGCCTGGGACATACCTATTAAATCTTACCACATCGATCCTTGCAGTCTTAGGGCATATGTGAGGTCACACCATCAATGCAAGTGCCATCAAGAGTGCCTTGGGTGCTGCCGGTTTACCTTCCTTTATGTCCACATTCTGTCAGAATCTGGTTTTCACGCCTTTCGCTCCCAGTTGAACACTTCCTGTGGAGAACAATCTTTGCATTGCATAATCAGTATTCAATTGAAGAAAAACATTAACAATTACATATTTATGTTAAACGTTCACACTGGGCAGTAAGTAGAAGTGATACATACAAACTGATTCTTCTTTTTTTTATATATATCTAAACATACATATATACACTGTACAGAATTCTCTGCTCTAAAATTTTCCTTTCACAACAAAAATATTTTCAAATGGGAATCTACTTGCACCAAGAAGTTATCATTTACACAAACATAATACTGACACATGCCTCCAATAGTCCAATGCTGAGGCTGGTCCAGAACTTTACATAAACTTAACCTGAGTATTTAATATTCCCACAACACTTCTTGAATATTGTTATTAAACAAACTAACTTTGGAATAATATCTGGAGAACTGCTGATATCTTATCATTGTACAAACACCCGTTCAATACTTGGGAGAACACTATTCCCCTGTCACTACACAAGTTCTGCAGTGGGGAAGATACAGGCCGGGCTTCAGACCACCCTGAGAACAAGTCTACACATACGAGCACATTGTCATACACTTCTACCTCGGGTAGTTGTATGTTCTGCAGTCGCTGGGATGGGTAATCTGGCCGGGCTGCACTTTTCATAGGTACCTTTGCTGTTTTACCTATGTCATGCCGTGCGCACATCATGCAGGCTGCTACAAACCAAGCGGTGGCATTATTGAATCCAGGGACAAGCCAATTTACTGAAACCTGGCTGCACATACTCTATTTGCCAGGTCTGTCATCTCTTACGTTCTCAATTGGCTTACCCGATGATCCAACAAAAGTCCTACTACCAATGGGCCCATAATTGTGGGTGATACCAAAAGCGTACCTAGAGTCAGTGTAAATGTCGGCCGTCTTACCTTCTGCCAGGTTACAAGCCTCAGCGAACACCTCCAGCTCTGCTTCTTGAGATAAACAAGAAGGTGAGAGTGGTTTCTGGATAATTTACCTTGTGCATCGTATCCTGTCTTGTACATACTGTAAATGATGAAGTATCTCTACATTACAAATTTACATTAAAAACCCATGTCACATATAGATAGAACATTTCAAAAGGGTGGCGTCTTCATTCCTTAAAATAAAAACAAATGTTATACACTTCTTCACACTCATCTGATAATCCAGAACACTTTGAGAATCTCACTTTTATCAGGTTCTGTAAATACTTGATTAATACAAAAACAAATGAAAAAATTACTAAAATCTTGCATAAAATTAACAATATTCAGATAATTTTCACCTCCTTCCCTACTAAATCTATAAAGACTCATGGTCTCTTACACAATACCTCATATTGGGTGGAGACTACAGCACAGCATACCCAGTGCCATATTTACTGTTCTGGAAATATCTACACAGAAAAACCTCAACATTTTAATGTGGATTACTCATTGGGGTCTCATACACATTTTGTAGACCTCCTGGAACCAAATTCATTAATTCAAAACAAAACAAAATTGTACCTGATCAGTCCACTCACTACTCCCCCCTTTTTGGACTCTGCAAAAGTAATGTAGCAGGGTTCAAAACGACATCTCTCAACATAATAACGTTGGGCAGTCTATCTGTGCGGCACTCGTTTGGCCCCCTATAATACACAATAGCCTAAAACAAAAGTGACTTTCTGCTGGCAAAACAGCATGTTCTTTTAGATTCCTTGCAACCATTTACTTTTAAAACCTCATACATTTTCAAAACTGCCATTTAGTCAGTACTATAGCACTTCCTATGCATATATAAAAACAAAAATAACAACTATAATTCTTTATCCAATAAAACAGAAAATAATATATCTGCTAATATTAATTACTGCAAACCAATAAACTATATTTGGGAGTAGGGAACAGTAGGGGTACATACATCTTCAAGACCCCGTGTCTCACAATATCTGTATTTTAATTCATTTGAATTAAGTTCAAAACATTAAAACATTAAATCTTATCACATCATGACACAAATATGCAACGTAACTTTTTATCTTTTATGCAGACAAATTCTGACATAAAATTCTGACATAATATTTTACGGACAACAGCGCATGCGCAAAGATAAGAAACATTCCTAACCACTGCAACCAGCGAGCGGCCTTTTCCTGTCTCAAACACACAACCCCCCTTTTCTGCAGGCTTGTCTAAAATGACTCCAATTTAACCCTATACACAAAACACTAAACATTTGACACAGTACTGCTATTAAAAATGAGAACATACAATATAGATCTAAAATCAGTGCAATATTGTAATCACTTGTCTCATCAGTCCATGCTCTATATATAGGCTTATACCAGACTGCTTTTCACACTGCACACTGCACACGTTATATCACACACATGTTACATCACACAGACTGTCCCCATCACAATCTATATTCGTCATCACATTCTACAGGAAGGGGGTCACAGGTCCTCGCAGCTTCTGTTCTCACAATCTTAACAATTTCAATGTTACAATTTCAATGTTCACTGCCGGCAAAAATTCTCCCATAGATTCACACATCTGTACAACAGCTCGAGATAACGTACGTATCTGCAATCATTCATCACACCAAAAGCTTTCAACATACCTGCTGGATAAACACTGCGTGTTAGGAGATGTGACGTCATGACCGCTAATTCCAGCCTCGGCAATGAATGAGTGAACCATGTTTGTAAGAATCAGCTTCTTACGTACCGGCCAGTTTTTGATATTCACCGATGCAAATTCCGTGAGGCCTCCAGCGACAGTGTATCAGACGAGCAATGTCCCGCATTTTCTGCACCAAAAACTGTTAACGCAATCATGGGCCAAAATATATTAGACTTAAATTTGTAATGGATATGTCAACCGATACCCGCCCTCCAGTGATTTATCCAGCTTCCAAATAATAGGTGATATATATATATATATATATATATATATATATATAATCCAAAAATCAGGCAGCACTCCAAGTTATAAGCAAAGTAGAAAAAGGTGCTTTATTGGTTAATATACACACAACGTTTCAGCTCAACACAGGAGCCTTTTTCAAGTGAACAGATTCATGTCATGACCACACATTTATAGGAGAGCCGATATTATAAAAAAGTAGTGCCAATAAAATGCAACAACACATATAAGGTTGCCAAAAAGGTACAAAGTGAATACATATATGCAACATTAGATGAGTAAGAAATGTGTTATAAAGATACTATCCCAACAGAGCTGTAATACATTACAGAAAGTTATACAATCTAACAATCTTTTAATTGTATATAATTAGATAGGATCGTGCACATGTGTAGGTATCACTACACTTGAGGGATTCACCGAGAGTAAAGATCCGGCTCCAACGTAAACACAGGACATGTGTTGTAATCACCATTATTGAGCTGCTACTGCGCAGACTCATGAATGTCAGGCTGTCAGAAGCATTAGTATTCGTGCTGCGCATGTCACGCATGCACAGTCTCGAAAGGAACGCCAGTCTGCCATACCAGAAGAGGGCAAATGCCAATCATAGACATGTGAAGAAAATCCATAACAAGAAATGGATTTTATGAGTGAAAGGAAAAAACCCTTGTCACTCCTACTTAATACAGGAAGACAATATGTACTAGAATGCCAAATATGTATGTGCATATATAAAGAAACCTCAGTCTACTTCAAAGAGGATTAAATACAGAACCCTGTATTAAGTAGGAGTGACAAGGGGTTTTTCCTTTCACTCATAAAATCCATGTTAGGGATCTGCCACGTACTACGTCTAGGTATACTCCTGGGATTAATCAATCCACACCTGAGGCCAGACCTGTTCGACTGACACCATCTCCCACCAACCAGGGTGGCAGGCTCAGGAGTGGGAGAGCCTATCGCGGCCTGGTCAGTCGGAGTTAGCTCCGCCCATTGTCCTTTATTACCTGCTGTGTTCTCCTCCTCAGTGCTTGTAATTCTTTTGGATTCCTGGCCCCACTGCTGCTTGCTCCAGCCTGCTTCTACCGTGCTTCTGCCTTGCTGCTGTTCTGCTTAACCCGCTTTGCTTTGCCTCCGGCTTGCTTCCTCCTCCGTGCTCACTTGGGTATACTCCACTTCACCCTGGTCCTGACAACTCATTCACCGCTCCGTTTCCTCGCGGCGTTCCGTGGGCTACTGCCCCTTCCCTTGCGTGTTCCCTGTTTGTTCTCCCGTGCACTTAGACAGCGTAGGGACCGCCGCCCAGTTGTACCCCGTCGCCTAGGGCGGGTCGTTGCAAGTAGGCAGGGACAGGGCGGTGGGTAGATTAGGGCTCACTTTCCCTTCACCTCCTTCCTGCCATTACATAATTACAAGCCCCTTACCTAGTCTACCATTTCCCCTACGCTGACGCTATCATGGACCCCCTTGAGACCCTGACCCAGCAGATGCAGGGCCTCTCCCTACAGGTCCAGGCCCTGGCCCAGAGGGTCAACCAGGGTGACACTGCCGTAGTAGTTCCCCTCACCTCACCTCTAGAACCCGACCTCAAGTTACCTGACCGGTTCTCAGGGGACCGTAAAACGTTTCTCTCCTTCCGGGAGAGTTGCAGACTGTATTTCCGCCTTAAACCCCACTCCTCAGGTTCCGAGAACCAGCGGGTGGGTATCATCATATCCCGACTCCAGGAAGGGCCCCAAGAGTGGGCCTTCTCCTTGGCTCCTGACGCCCCTGAACTTTCCTCTGTTGATCGCTTTTTCTCTGCCCTCGGACTCATTTACGACGAGCCTGACAGGACTGCCTTAGCCGAGAGTCAGCTGGTGACCTTACGTCAGGGTAGGAGACCGGTTGAGGAGTACTGTTCTGATTTTAGAAAGTGGTGCGTAGCTTCTCGGTGGAACGATCCGGCCCTAAGGTGCCAGTTTAGGTTAGGATTATCTGACGCCCTGAAGGATCTGCTGGTTAGTTACCCCTCTTCTGACTCCCTTGACCAGGTTATGGCCCTAGCAGTACGACTTGACCGACGTCTCAGGGAACGTCAGCTTGAACGCTTCAATGTGCTCCCCTCTGACCTTTCTGCGATTCCCCCCGAGGTCCAGTCTCCTCGCCCCTCCACGGAGGACTCGGAGGTACCTATGCAACTCGGGGCCTCCATGTCCCCTCGACAACGTAGGGAGTTTCGCAGAATGAATGGTCTCTGCTTCTACTGTGGGGACGACAAGCATCTACTGAACACCTGTCCCAGGCGCAAGAATAAGAAGTCGGAAAACTTCCGCGCCTAAGTGATCATCGGGGAGGTCACTTGGGCGCACAGGTATTTCCCGTTAATGTGAAACGCAATAAAATTTTGCTTCCCTTTCAGGTCTCGTTTGCTGGCCGGTCTGCCACTGGCAGTGCCTTCGTGGATTCTGGCTCATCTGCTAATATCATGTCTGTGGAATTTGCTATGTCTCTAAAGATGCCTTTTATTGATTTACCTTATCCTATCCCTGTAGTAGGTATCGACTCCACTCCTCTTGCTAATGGTTATTTTACTCAGCATACTCCTGTTTTTGAACTCCTGGTTGGCTCCATGCATTTGGAGCAGTGCTCTGTACTGGTGATGCAGGGATTATCGTCTGATCTGGTATTAGGTCTTCCCTGGTTGCAGTTGCATAATCCCACGTTTGATTGGAATACTGGGGATCTCACCAAATGGGGTAGTGAATGTCTTATGTCATGTCTTTCTGTTAACTCTATTTCTCCCCGGGAGGAGGTAAACACGCTTCCTGAGTTTGTTCAGGACTTCGCCGATGTGTTTTCTAAGGAGGCCTCCGAGGTGTTGCCCCCCCATAGAGATTACGATTGCGCCATCGATTTGGTGCCTGGTGCCAAGCTTCCTAAGGGTAGGATATTTAATCTTTCATGTCCTGAACGTGAAGCTATGAGGGTGTATATCCAAGAATGCCTGGCCAAGGGTTTCATTCGCCCCTCGACTTCTCCTGTAGGTGCTGGCTTCTTCTTTGTGGGGAAGAAGGATGGTGGTCTTAGGCCGTGCATTGATTATCGTAACCTGAATAAGGTCACCGTAAGGAACCAGTACCCACTTCCTTTGATTCCGGATCTTTTTAATCAGGTTCAGGGAGCCCAATGGTTTTCTAAGTTCGATCTACGGGGGGCATATAACCTTATCCGCATCAAAGAGGGGGATGAGTGGAAAACTGCGTTCAACACACCCGAGGATCATGTCGAATACCTGGTCATGCCCTTTGGGTTGTGTAATGCCCCTGCTGTCTTCCAGAATTTTATTAATGAAATCCTGAGAGATTACCTGGGTAATTTTCTTGTTGTGTACCTTGATGACATACTGGTGTTTTCCAAGGACTGGTCCTCCCACGTGGAGCATGTCAGGAAGGTGCTCCAGGTCCTTCGGGAGAATAATCTGTTTGCTAAGACTGAAAAATGTGTCTTTGGGGTACATGAGATACCATTTTTAGGGAAAATCCTCACTCCTCATGAATTCCGCATGGACCCTGCCAAGGTTCAGGCTGTGGCGGAATGGGTCCAACCTGCCTCCCTTAAGGCGTTACAGTGTTTTTTAGGGTTCGCCAACTATTACAGGAGATTTATTGCCAACTTCTCGGTCGTCGCTAAGCCTCTTACGGACCTTACTCGCAAGGGTGCTGATGTCCTCCATTGGCCCCCTGAGGCCGTCCAGGCCTTTGAGACCCTCAAGAAGTGCTTTATCTCGGCCCCCGTGCTGATTCAGCCCAACCAAGAGGAGCCATTTATTGTGGAGGTTGACGCATCCGAGGTGGGAGTGGGGGCCGTCTTGTCCCAGGGTACCAGCTCCCTCACCCATCTCCGCCCCTGTGCTTACTTCTCTAGGAAGTTTTCGCCCACGGAGAGTAACTATGATATTGGCAACCGCGAACTTCTAGCCATTAAATGGGCTTTTGAAGAGTGGCGGCACTTCCTGGAGGGGGCCAGACACCAGGTAACGGTCCTTACGGATCACAAGAATCTGGTTTTCCTAGAATCGGCCCGGAGGCTTAATCCTAGACAAGCTCGGTGGGCACTATTCTTTACCAGATTTAATTTCTTGGTTACCTATAGGGCTGGGTCCAAGAATATTAAGGCTGATGCCCTGTCACGTAGTTTCATGGCCAATCCTCCTTCCGAGAAGGATCCTGCTTGTATTTTACCCCCTGGTATAATCGTTTCTGCCACGGATTCTGATTTAGCTTCTGATATTGCGGCTGATCAGGGTGCAGCTCCCGGGAACGTCCCTGGGGACAAACTGTTTGTTCCCCTGCAATACCGGCTAAGGGTACTCAGGGAAAACCATGACTCCGCTCTATCTGGTCATCCTGGCATCTTGGGCACCAAACACCTCATTACCAGAAACTATTGGTGGCCTGGGTTGCCTAAAGACGTTAGGGCTTACGTCGCCGCTTCTGAGGTTTGCGCTAGGTCCAAAACCCCTAGGTCCCGACCTGCGGGCCTACTACGTTCCTTGCCCATTCCCCAGAGACCTTGGACCCATATCTCCATGGATTTTATCACCGATTTGCCTCCATCTCAGGGCAAGTCGGTGGTGTGGGTGGTAGTAGACCGCTTCAGCAAGATGTGCCACTTTGTGCCCCTTAAGAAGCTACCTAACGCCAAGACGTTAGCTTCTTTGTTTGTGAAACACATCCTGCGTCTCCATGGGGCCCCAGTCAATATTGTTTCGGACAGAGGGGTACAATTTGTTTCCTTATTTTGGAGAGCCTTTTGTAAAAAGTTGGAGATTGATCTGTCCTTCTCCTCCGCCTTCCATCCCGAAACTAATGGCCAAACTGAGAGGACTAACCAGTCCCTGGAACAATATTTAAGGTGTTTCATCTCTGACTGTCAATTCGATTGGGTCTCATTCCTTCCCCTTGCTGAATTTTCTCTGAATAACCGGGTCAGTAACTCGTCAGGGGTCTCCCCGTTTTTCTGTAATTTCGGGTTTAACCCAAGGTTCTCCTCCGTTTCCCCTGGTTGTTCCAATAATCCTGAGGTAGAGGATGTTCATCGGGAACCTAGAGGCGTCCCAGAGCGCACAAAAGATTCAGGCGGATAGTAGACGTTCTGATAACCCCCGGTTTGTCGTCGGGGATTTGGTCTGGTTGTCGTCCAGGAACTTGCGCCTTAAGGTCCCGTCCAGGAAGTTTGCTCCCCGATTTATTGGGCCTTATAAGATCATTGAAGTCCTCAACCCTGTATCCTTCCGTCTGGAGCTGCCCCCATCCTTTCGCATACATGACGTCTTCCATGCCTCCCTCCTTAAACGCTGCTCCCCGTCCTGGTCCCCCTCGAGGAAACCTCCTGTTCCCGTTCTCACCCCTGAGGGGGTGGAATTCGAGGTGGCCAAGATTATGGACAGTAGGATGGTCCAGGGCTCCCTCCAGTACCTGGTCCATTGGAGAGGGTACGGGCCGGAGGAGAGGACTTGGGTACCTGCCCGTGATGTTCACGCTCTGGTATTGATCAGGAGGTTCCACCTTCTCTTCCCTACTAAACCGGGTCCTCTTAGTAAGGGTCCGGTGGCCCCTCATAAAAGGGGGAGTACTGTTAGGGATCTGCCAGGTACTACGTCTAGGTATACTCCTGGGATTAATCAATCCACACCTGAGGCCAGACCTGTTCGACTGACACCATCTCCCACCAACCAGGGTGGCAGGCTCAGGAGTGGGAGAGCCTATCGCGGCCTGGTCAGTCGGAGTTAGCTCCGCCCCCTGTCCTTTATTACCTGCTGTGTTCTCCTCCTCAGTGCTTGTAATTCTTTTGGATTCCTGGCCCCACTGCTGCTTGCTCCAGCCTGCTTCTACCGTGCTTCTGCCTTGCTGCTGTTCTGCTTAACCCGCTTTGCTTTGCCTCCGGCTTGCTTCCTCCTCCGTGCTCACTTGGGTATACTCCACTTCATCCTGGTCCTGACAACTCATTCACCGCTCCGTTTCCTCGCGGCGTTCCGTGGGCTACTGCCCCTTCCCTTGCGTGTTCCCTGTTTGTTCTCCCGTGCACTTAGACAGCGTAGGGACCGCCGCCCAGTTGTACCCCGTCGCCTAGGGCGGGTCGTTGCAAGTAGGCAGGGACAGGGCGGTGGGTAGATTAGGGCTCACTTTCCCTTCACCTCCTTCCTGCCATTACAATCCATTTCTTGTTGTGGATTTTCTTCACATGTCCATGATTGGCATTTGCCCTCTTCTGGTACGGCAGACTGGCGTTCCTTTCGAGACTGCTCATGCGTGACATGAGCAGCACGAATACTAATGCTTCTGACAGCGTGACATTCATGAGTCTGCGCAGTAGCAGCTCAATAATGGTGATTACAACACATGTCCTGTGTTTACGTTGGAGCCGGATCTTTACTCTCGATGAGTCCCTCAAGTGTATTGATACCTACACATGTGCACGATCCTATCTAATTATATACAATTAAAAGATTGTTAGATTGTATAACTTTCTGTAATGTATTACAGCTCTGTTGGGATAGTATATTTATAACACATTTCTTAATCATCTAATGTTGCATATATGTATTCACTTTGTACCTTTTTGGCAACCTTATATGTGTTGTTGCATTTTATTGCCACTACTTTTTTATAATATTGGTTCTCCTATAAATGTGTGGTCATGACATGAATCTGTTCACTTGAAAAAGGCTCCTGTGTTGAGCTGAAACGTCGTGTGTATATGGACCAATAAAGCACCTTTTTCTACCTTGCTTATACCTTGGAGTGCTGCCTGATTTTTGGATTCTACTACAGCAGGTCTGTTAGCCCTGACCTGGGCAGGTCGGCACCCACCTACGATTTATAAAGCTGTGCGGCTGACATTGTATTTGGACTTTACTATTTGGCTAGTCATTAGCCTGCACACTATAGAAATGTCTTCACAACTAGCTGGTGCATCATGTCCAGATGTATTCACCTATACTGACAATGACGTGGATCGAATACTTGGAGGTGATATGGGTGAGGCTGGATTTCTAAGTACTCCCTCAGTATTTGACCTTAAACATAGAAAGGAGAGTGAACACAAGCAATTGATCAACCTCCAGCTACATCTAGCCACACTTGGCGAATATTTTAAGGTAAAAAGAATCCCAAGAGGGATGAGATCCAGCAATCAAGTCTTTTGTCAACGTTTTCAACAAATATCTAATAAATATGCCATGGATATTATGCTGCTCAATATCGATTTCTTACAAAAAGAGGTTGCTACTCTGACCGTATGCATGCAGGAAACTGATGCAAAGTTGAAATCTATTGTCTCTAGCCAAGAATTTGACAACATCAACACTGGCATCAATACCTATTTGGTCAAATTCAAATCTGACCTTGAAGATGTTAAAAGAAAAAAATGGTATCGTGACGCAGACGATTATAGTCGTGGACGAGTCTACAATTGGCAACAAGATGATCTGAAAGGATTGGGTACAGTGGCCAAAGATACTAGGAGGAAAAAGGGATATTCTCACAACACAAGAAACCCTGGCTATACGAGATCCACTGGAGACACAACTTTTTTATGTGGGACACCGGGGATGACCACACCGGTGGGAGACGCACCAGAAGGATACCAGACATCGAGCAATCGACCCCCAGTAACACGGGGAATGAACCTAAAGAAACGGACTTAGTGGTAAATATTTCTAGTAAAACACTGTCTGTAACACAATTGGGGGTATTAAGTAAAGGTCTCTCTTTCTGTCCGAATAAAAAAACGGATTGGTTTCAGGTTGAAGCTGACCTTTATAATTTTTTTAGGAGTGTTAAAGGAACAGTGTCATCACAAATTATTTTTTTATATGTTAAAGATGTTAGTGCTTTATTAAAAACGTTTATATTTATTTGTGTGTTTGTGTTTTACTTTTTCTTATTTTTACACTTTTTCTTCCCTATGGGGGCTGCCATTTTTTGTTCCATTTCTGTATGTGTCGATTAACGACACATACAGACATGGAATACGACAGCCACAGTCCCATAGGGACTGCGAACGGCTCCCGTCCCATTCACTTGTGTGTACGGCGTCTGTGTGGGAACTGCGCATGCGCCGCTCCCACACAGTCCAATTTGAAATTGGCGCCGTCCGGCGCCATTTTCCTGTGGACCGGAAGTCGCGGCCGGACAGTAATATTACTACTTCCGGTCGCGGCTTCCGGAATTGTGCACTTGGACCAGCGGCAGCAGACGGAGCGGACGGGCCGGAGGGAGCCGCGGCGGCAGGAGCAGGTAAGAGATTTCAATGTATGTTCGTGTTTGTGTGTGTTTACTACTGTATGTAAACCTACTACACTGTGTGTTAGCTCAAAAAATGGCGACACACAGTGTAGGAGGTTACACCGTTCAAACCCCTCGTTTATCCCGGCACTAGCCAGGATAAAGGAGGGGGGGGATGCTGAGAGCTCACTAGAGCGAGGGCTTTTTACCCAATTTTGCAATGCTGCAATTTTGGGAATAGCTCCATCTAGTGACCAGAAATGGGAAATATTATAAATTAGAATTAATTTATAATATTTCCTGACTAGTGAAAACAAATAAATAAATGTGAACAATGTTTAATCACCCACACACTACATGTTTAATTTAAAAAAAAACAACATGTTTTTCTGGCAACACATTGCCTTTAAACTCAAAATGTGGTTTACCAATAATGTACCCATCCCTAAGGCTAAACTTACTGAATTAGAGCTCAAAAATTTCGGTCTATACAATAAGAGTGTTTTTGTTCCATCTTTCACTGAATCTGGGGTTGATGCCTTTATTAATGTTGTGAAAAGAGATATATATAATTTGAAATCTCGATATGAGGATGAAACATTCACATATAATAATTTGACAAAGGATGAGGCTACGGCCCTTGATGAATTGATCCATGATGACAGTATTACTATCAAACCGGCTGATAAAGGCGGGGCTACTGTCGACATGGACACTTCGCAATATTTGAAGAGAATATACCACCAGCTTGCAGACACAACGATTTATACACCAATCTCGTATGACCCCAAATTTGATATCTCCAGGACAATTCAAAACGTTATCGGTGACGCCAGTAATGGGGGCCTCAATGATGACAACTTGAAAAAAATTCTGAATGTCGAATATACCATTACCCCCGTGATATATATATTGCCTAAAATTCATAAAACTATGATTGACCCACCAGGACGACCGATCGTCTATGGGTCTGATTCTATTTTTTCTAATATAGCGATTTTTCTTGACAGATGCCTAAGGGAATTCGCTATGGGGGCACGTTCTTATATACAGGACACAGCAGATTTTTAAAATAAATTACAGGAGATTAAACTTGTTGAAGGAGTGGAGGTCATTTTGGCCTCCTTCGATGTAACTTCGCTTTACACGTCCATACAGCATGAGGATGGATTGAGAGTTGTTGAGACATTATTACAACAATCAAATTACTCTATTGAATGTAGATCCTTTATATTATCACTTTTGGAAATTATTCTAACAAAGAATTATTTCCTTTTTCGTGACCAGTTTTTTATCCAATATCAGGGAACGGCCATGGGCTCCAACATTGCCCCTACATATGCTAACATGTATATTCGTTCACTCGAGGAGGATCTCGTCTATGTGTCCCACCATTTTCGGCATGTGCTGAGATGGTTGAGGTACATAGACGATGTCTTCCTCATCTGGACTGGCAGTTCCTCTGAGCTTACGGATTTCCATAATTTCTTGAACACCATAGATCAGACAGTGAAGTTTACATTGGTCAGTTCCAAAAGTACTCTGCAATTTTTGGATGTGCTAGTGGAACTGAGTGGAACTACATTCTACACTGACTTATTCGTTAAAACTATGGATAGGAATAGTCTATTGAGATATGATAGCTCACATCCTAGAAAAATGATTAATTCTTTGCCAGTTAGTCAACTTATGCGAACCAAGAGAATCATAGATAGACCTGACAAACTTTGTGTTGGCCTTGATCAGATGATGGACAAGTTCAGGGCCAGAGGATACCCCAAACGTATATTAGAACAGCATAGACGTAGGGTAGATTTCATCCCTAGAGCTGATCTTTTACAGGACAGGATACACAGAGATCAAAAACGTATCCCATTTATTACCACTCATACACAGATGAGTAATCGGATATATGACATTATACGGTTGCACTGGCCCAGGTTGGGTCGATGTTTCCCACATGTAGAACCCTTTAAAAAACAGCCCTTGATTACTTACCGTAGACCACCCAATTTGAGAGACAAGAAAGTCAAATCGGAATTTGGTCTATAAAGAATTAAACGACAGACCTTTTTATCTTCGCCGAGGAAGGGTTGTTTCCCGTGTCTCAGTTGTACGAACTGCACGCTTTTAGTTAAGGGCAGTCAGTTTGTACATCCTGATACTGGTAAACAATTCTTCATCAATTACTTTTTGACATGTAATACTGAATTCATTATCTATGTACTCCAATGCCCTTGTCGTCTCCTGTACGTAGGAGAAACGACACTTGATGCTAAAACGAGACTGAACCAACACCGCTATACTATACGAAAAAAGAGACTTGACCTTCCGGTCTCTAAACATTTTTCTGATTTTAAACACGGTGAAAGAGACTTGAAATTTTGGATAGTAGATCATGTACCCCGACTACGCAGGGGTGGCGATAGAGTTAGATTGTTGAACCGCCGCGAGTTGCAGTGGATTTACAGATTGGGTACACTCAAACCAGGTGGCTTAAACGTTGAGTTTCCTCTGGGTACCGTTATTAAATAAACTTTGCATACAGTCACACCTCTTACATTAGGTATTTAATCCACGTCTTTATTGGTATCAAGATTGATTACCATTTCATGTCTTTTTCAATAATTTTATTGCATGTTTTTAATACACTTCTCTTTATTCACAGATCACGTTTCTCATATTAAATCGCGACATTGATCGACTGGCTCATTTATACTAAAGAAATATGCTTATTGTAATTCCTGTTGGATATCTTGACAACTATAATTTGTATTTCCAAATGCATTGAGACGCGCCAATATTTGACATGTGCTTTGGGTTAGACATGTACAACTATGCAATACGTGCAATTTTTGCGTTATATATGTGCATATATATATATATAAAATCGAGTTGATTTATCTTTTCAGAATACCCTTGATTCAGGGTTCTGTATTTAATCCTCTATGAAGTAGACTGAGGTTTCTTTATATATGCACATACATATTTAGCATTCTAGTACATATTGTCTTCCTGTATTAAGTAGGAGTGACAAGGGGTTTTTCCTTTCACTCATAAAATCCATTTCTTGTTGTGGATTTTCTTCCCATGTCTATGATTGGCATTTGCCCTCTTCTGGTATGGCAGACTGGCGTTCCTTTCGAGACTGCGCATGCGTGACATGCGCAGCACGAATACTAATGCTTCTGACAGCCTGACATTCATGAGTCTGCGCAGTAGCAGCTCAATAATTGTGATTACAACACATGTCCTGTGTTTACATTGGAGCCGGATCTTTACTCTCGGTGAGTCCCTCAAGTGTAGTGATACCTACACATGTGCACGATCCTATCTAATTATATACAATTAAAAGATTGTTAGATTGTATAACTTTCTGTAATGTATTACAGCTCTGTTGGGATAGTATCTTTATAACACATTTCTTAATTCACTTTGTACCTTTTTGGCAACCTTATATGTGTTGTTGCATTTTATTGGCACTACTTTTTTATAATATTGGTTCTCCTATAAATGTGTGGTCATGACATGAATCTGTTCACTTGAAAAAGGCTCCTGTGTTGAGCTGAAACGTCGTGTGTATATGGACCAATAAAGCACCTTTTTCTACTTTGCTTATACCTTGGAGTGCTGCCTGATTTTTGGATTCTACTACAGCAGGTCTGTTAGCCCTGACCTGGGCAGGTCGGCACCCACCTACGATTTATAAGGCTGTGCGGCTGACATTGTATTTGGACTTTTATATATATATATATATATATATATATATATATATATCTGAGAGAAAAGATGACACACGAAACCATGCTTGTATGCTCAAAATCCTTCTCTGTGGTTTATGGATCCAAACAAGTATACTGTATAAGTATAATGACAGGAAAGGTATAGGCTTTGATTTCAGCCAATCATCTACAATATGATAATGACTCTGATTCAGCCAATGAGAATATTTCAATGCATTATAATGATTCTTAACTCTCCAAGGTTCCTACAAGTTAGAAAATGGGGGAGAGATCCTCCAGCTCACCTGACACGTAGCTTGTGTGTCGTGGACGTCGCTCGGATCCTCGTGTCGGCGCACGATGTATAGAAGGCAAACAGAATCGAAGGGTTGAATCCAGCGCTGTAGAGGGTAAAACGGAATCTTGTTCCAAGTTTACTGGTATAAAGTTAAAAAGGTCCAAAGGTATGGAGTCCTGATGTGCAGGAAGGAGTGTCAGTCCGGTCGTAGAGCCTACGCGTTTCAGACGTATTAGACGTCCTTAATCATGGCTGTTTGGTGTTTGGAAACTGGGGCCCTGGTTATATATGTGTAGGTTCCGGTCTTGCAGCTGAGTTCTGATTGCGTTCCAGGAGGAGGGGAATCAACTGGAACGCAAGGCAGAATGTGTGATATTTGCATTGTTTCCGAACTAATGGTGGCCCTTTAGCTTGTGATATCTATAATAAGAAGCAAGTGTTAGGAGCGAGAACATTATCTTAAAGATGGGTTGCTTTAGTTTATTATAGCATGTGGTGCTGGGTACACCGTAACATGGTGTGCTTCTAGTTGTATATGTCAACTGTTTTGTTTGCGTTGCAGGACTCGATATTCTGATGGAGCGCAAAACAGGCCAATCAGGACGACGATGTCCGACACGCCCCCGAAAGTCAGCTGCTGCCGTGGTCCGGAGGAGCGCATAGTAAGTACGTGTAAATTCTCTCTATGACTGAGGAGAACGAAAGTTTTTTGTTTGAGTGCTAGTGATTGGAATTAGTCATTTCATTCTGGCAACAGTATAAGGAAATAGAATTATATTTGGTGACTAGCGTGTGACCATGTTGGGATGTAAACCAGGTCGATGTTGACGTTTGTGTTTATTACTGTCTGGTGTCTTGTTTACGTCGCAGGTCTCCTGTCTTTATTGGAACGCAGGGAAAAACAGCTGATCCGAAGACAGCATTCTACAGACCCCCCTCTGTTCAGTCGTCAGCTGTGGTCGGCTGGTCTGTACCATAGGTAAGTAAATTATCTATTTATGACTGTAAGAAGCACGATGATTAATTTGGTTGTTCATAGCTGGAATGTATTAGTTCATTTATGTGGTATTGTGGAATGTATGTAGGGTGTTGTTGTGCAATCACTAGGGGACATAACCTATATCACCATTGTATTTCCAATGGTGTTTGTGATGGTTTGTATGTTGAATTCTTTACGGGCCTTCAGTTTCTATATTCTGGATCGGAAAGTCTGGAGTGGGGGGAGTGTAGGAAAAAAGATGATAAAATATGATGAGACAAGTGGCTAAAAGAGGTCAATATCAAATGTTATTTCCATGACAAAAAGCACATGTTATGTATGCAAAAAAGTGTATGACTTCATGTGCAGATGGAGAGACAAGACTGTAGAGACTATTGGTTCGAGTTTTGCATTGAGTCGTATAAACAAGACGCTGTAACAGGAGATTGGTTGTTAGCATATATGTTAGTCAATATTGGAACATGAGTTCTTTCTTTAGGTTAAGTCCATGTGGGAACCTTGTTTTTAATCTGTAGATCCAGTAGGCCTCTCTCAGGTGAGTTTTATGTTTGAGGTCGCCTCCTCTTCTAGAGAGATGGATTTTCTCTATGGCGTAGCATCGAAAAGTTTTCGTTGTTCGGTTATGGTGATGTATAAAATGTTTAGATGCGCTAGAGATGTTTGTGATATTTGCATTTCTCACGTAGCTAAGATGTTCAAGGATCCTAGTTTTAAATTTTCTGTTCGTGCAGCCTATGTATTTTAGTAGGCATTCTGTACATTCAATTACATAAATAACGGACTCAGTATTGCAGTTAATATAATTTTGGATGGTATATGTGTCTGACTGTGTGGAATCACAGAAAGTTTTTGTGGGATGAGCATGGAGGCATACCTTACAGGGATGCTGTCCACACCTGTAGAACCCTTTGGTCTCCAACCACGTTGTTTTAGTTTCATGTGATGTGAAAAGGGATGGAGAGAGAATGCTGCCTATTGATGGAGCTTTTCTGGCAATTATTCTGCAGCCTCCCTTCAGGATGGACCGTAGGCTATCGTCTTCCATGAGGATGGGTAAGTACTTGTTTACTATTTGTTTTATTTCTAAAAATTGGTTGCTTTGTTGTAGAATCAGCGTTGGTTGGTTAGAGTCTGACTGGTTGATTTTCTTATGTTGTTCCAGAAGTTGGGCTCGAGGTTTTTTGGTTGTGATGTCTACTGCTCTATTTAAAGACAATTGAGGATAACCTCTGCTTTTCAATCTTGTTGTAATTTGTTCTTGTTCGATGTTGAATTGGTTGGCTGAGCTGCAATTCCTTTTTGCTCGATGTAGTTCTCCCACTGGAATGGCTTTGATTGTATGTTTGGAGTGGTTACTTTTGGCATGCAAAATGGAATTGGCAGAGGTCGGTTTTCGATGCGTTTGTGTTGAAATGACTTGGCCTGCTTTTCCTTCAAGTACTAGATCTAGGAAAATGATGGTTGTCTTGTCGTGATTGTGTGTGAATTTGAGGTTATAAGGGTTGTGGTTGAGAAAGTCTACGAAGTTGGGAATGGTATCAATGGGTCCCTTCCATATCAGCAGAAGGTCATCGATGTATCTTCCGTACCACTCAATCTCCTGACCAAAGGGATTGTTGCTGGAGAAAACATGTGATTCCTCCCACCACGCCATGACTAAATTGGCTATTGATGGAGAGAATTTGGCTCCCATAGAGACGCCTTTTAATTGAAGGTAGTATTTGCCATCAAATTGAAAGAAATTATGCCTCATGAGGAACATCAGTACATTTAAGATATAAGTTTGGAAATTTCTGTCATAGGTGCTGTGTGTTAACAGATGGCTCTCTAGGGCAGTGTAGGCTACATGATGGGGAATGGATGTGTAAAGGGAGACAACATCACACGTGAGCCAAGTGTATTCATCATTCCAGATTTTGTTGTTTAAAGAGGTCAGGACATTTTTTGTGTCCTTTAGGAAACCTGGGGTTTGCTGGGCCAAAGGTTGTAGAAGGGTGTCGAGCCATTCAGATAATTTTTCAAGTACCGATCGGTGGGGGATTGGTTAATTTGTTTTTGGTAGTGCATGAATGATGGGAGTGATAGGTTGTTCAATATACATGTAGTTGAACTGTTTTTGGTTAATGAAGCCTCCATGGAGGCCTTCGTTTAATAGGCTTTTCATTGAAGTTTTTATTTTTTCGGTGGGGTTTGTTTCTAATTTTTTGTATGTGTTCTCATCAGATAGCATATCTAGTATGGATTTTTGGTAGTCTGTTTTATTCATGATGGCGATTCCTCCTCCTTTATCTGCCATTTTTATGGTTAGTTCTTTGTTGTTTTTTAAGGATTTTATTGCCTTTTTGAGGCGAGTAGGCATATTTGATTCTGAGTGGTTAACTTTGAGTTTATCGGCTAGGTCCTGTAGTTCTTTTTCGATGGTGTGTTGAAATTGGTCCATTGATTCTGTTCGTGAGTTCACGGGGTAGAATTGTGGGTTGGATGTTACGAAGTTGGTAGCCATCGTAACTGTTTGTTCAGGACTTTCTGTTTGGAGGCTTTCAAGGCATGCTAGAGTTCTATGCTCCTGGAAGGAGAAATTGGACATGATTTGGTGTACATCTTGTTGGCGATCTGAGTTGATGTTGGTTGTGGGGGAAGATGCTGTGATTGTGTTGTTATCATCTGTTGTAGTAGAGTCTGCAGTAAGGAAATATTTTTTAACAGTCAGGTTACGAATGAACTTGTTTATGTCTAGTAGTGTGTTGAACAAGTTGAAATTGTTATTAGGGGCAAAGTTCAGGCCCAGTGTTAGGACTTCTTCTTGTTCTACCGTGAGAGGAAAGGAGGATAAGTTCGTTATGTTAGAATTTAATGGTGTTGAAATTTTCGGGAGCGGAGGTGGCGGGTATATTCTTGATGAGACCGATTTATGCTTCCTGCCGCCCCTCCTTCCTCATTTTTTGACGGTTGTGTGGTGTCTTCTTGTCGATGATATAGACGAGGGTATGTTCTTACATTTTCTTCCTCTGAAAAACCTTCTGCCGAGTCGGGTTCTGTCGAGCTGAAGCTGACTCTGTTTGATATGTCTCTATAGCGTTTGTACTGTTGGTTACGTTTTTTCAGAATGGGTTTGGGTCTGGTAAAATTTCGTTCTTTTCTATGCCAATTGTATATTTCATTATTTGTGTAGTCCCGTGTATCCCGCTGAAATTTGGACTTTTTTGTTTCCGCTATAGAGAGATCTAGTTTGTCGATGTAAGATGAAGTGCGAATATCAAGCTGTGAGAAAGAAGGTGAGTTGGAGAAGACATCTAGTTGTTTTTTGATGTCTGATATTTTTGTGTCAAGTTCTATTAATTTTAGTTCTTCTTGTCTTGTGATTAGATTCATTAGCTTGGTAGAGCAGTCAGATAAAGTCTGGTTCCATTCTACTTGGAAATCCTCGGAGTAAATATATGAGGGCATTTTTCTTAGGCGTAGGCCTCTTGGAATCATGTCCTTTGAGACATAGTTCTTTAGGGTGGTGAGGTCCCACCATATTTTTGCCTGTTGTGCCAGATGTTTTTCCAAGTTGTGGAACAGATCTTCCAAATCAGGGTTTCTTTCAAGGCTTTTTCCGTTGTTACCGAAGACTTTAGCAGCCAGTTCATTTCTGGTTAACTGTGTCTCATTTGTCATATTTACAGTCGAACTCGAAGTAGTCTGTTATTTATAACTTTTCTTTTCCCAAACGTATTGGGTGTCACTCCAAGTGCTTGAGTAGCAAGTAGATTAAAATCAAATATAGTGAAGAGAATCTTCTAGCCAAACATGTGGAAAATGAATGTCCTTTGTGGATAGATATCTTTTTTCCTGTAGACGTGATGTATGACAGACTTGTATATGGACACCTTATGCTGCACACTGATTCAAGGACAGAGTAGTAGTGAATACACACATATGATGGACTCCTGATTGTCCTCAGTGGGACATGTATATTGGGGAGGTGAGCACGTAAGGAACAAAGCCGAATGCTGAAGAGAGAAAATGGGGGAGAGATCCTCCAGCTCACCTGACACGTCCCTTTTCACATCACACGAAACTAAAACAACGTGGTTGGAGACCAAAGGGTTCTGCAGGTGTGGACAGCATCCCTGTAAGGTATGCCTCCATGCTCATCCCACAAAAACTTTCTGTGATTCCACACAGTCAGACACATATACCATCCAAAATTATATGAACTGCAATACTAAGTCCGTTATTTATGTCATTGAATGTACAGAATGCCTACTAAAATACATAGGCTGCACGAACAGAAAATTTAAAACTAGGATCCTTGAACATCTTAGCTACGTGAGAAATGCAAATATCACAAACATCTCTAGCGCATCTAAACATTTTATACATCACCATAACCGAACAACGAAAACTTTTCGATGCTACGCCATAGAGAAAATCCATCTCTCTAGAAGAGGAGGCGACCTCAAACATAAAACTCACCTGAGAGAGGCCTACTGGATCTACAGATTAAAAACAAGGTTCCCACATGGACTTAACCTAAAGAAAGAACTCATGTTCCAATATTGACTAACATATATGCTAACAACCAATCTTCTGTTCCAGCGTCTTGTTTATACGACTCAATGCAAAACTCAAACCAATAGTCTCTACAGTCTTGTCTCTCCATCTGCACATGAAGTCATACACTTTTTTGCATACATAACATGTGCTTTTTGTCATGCAAATAACATTTGATATTGACCTCTTTTAGCCACTTGTCTCATCATATTTTATCATCTTTTTTCCTACACTCCCCCCACTCCAGACTTTCCGATCCAGAATATAGAAACTGAAGGCCCGTAAAGAATTCAACATACAAACCATCACAAACACCATTGGAAATACAATGGTGATATAGGTTATGTCCCCTAGTGATTGCACAACAACACCCTACATACATTCCACAATACCACATAAATGAACTAATACATTCCAGCTATGAACAACCAAATTAATCATCGTGCTTCTTACAGTCATAAATAGATAATTTACTTACCTATGGTACAGACCAGCCGACCACAGCTGACGACTGAACAGAGGGGGGTCTGTAGAATGCTGTCTTCGGATCAGCTGTTTTTCCCTGCGTTCCAATAAAGACAGGAGACCTGCGACGTAAACAAGACACCAGACAGTAATAAACACAAACGTCAACATCGACCTGGTTTACATCCCAACGTGGTCACACGCTAGTCACCAAATATAATTCTATTTCCTTATACTGTTGCCCGAATGAAATGACTAATTCCAATCACTAGCACTCAAACAAAAAACTTTCGTTCTCCTCAGTCATAGAGAGAATTTACACGTACTTACTATGCGCTCCTCCGGACCACGGCAGCAGCTGACTTTCGGGGGCGTGTCAGACATCGCCGTCCTGATTGGCCTGTTTTGCGCTCCATCAGAATATCGAGTCCTGCAACGCAAACAAAACAGTTGACATATACAACTAGAAGCACACCATGTTACGGTGTACCCAGCACCACATGCTATAATAAACGAAAGCAACCCATCTTTAAGATAATGTTCTCGCTCCTGACACTTGCTTCTTATTATAGATATCACAAGCTAAAGGGCCACCATTAGCTCGGAAACAATGCAAATATCACACATTCTGCCTTGCGTTCCAGTTGATTCCACTCCTCCTGGAACGCAATCAGAACTCAGCTGCAAGACCGGAACCTACACATATATAACCAGGGCCCCAGTTTCCAAACACCAAACAGCCATGATTAAGGACGTCTAATACGTCTGAAACGCGTAGGCTCTACGACCGGACTGACACTCCTTCCTGCACATCAGGACTCCATACCTTTGGACCTTTTTAACTTTATACCAGTAAACTTGGAACAAGATTCCGTTTTACCCTCTACAGCGCTGGATTCAACCCTTCGATTCTGTTTGCCTTCCTACAAGTTAATTAGTCTCTACTTCTTATCTCACTAGAGAATGTACTGTAGATAAGATTAAATAATTTAAACAGAGTGCTTCTCCAGGGCTGAATCCCCTCCCCCATAGTAAACAATGTCATTGTCCATTCCACCAAGACTATTTGATCTGCTCCTTACAAGAGTAATAAAACATTCAATTCAAGAACACAACATAGAATTGCTTCAGGACATCTGCTGACATATGACTTTTTACTTATTAATCTCAGGATGGCTCCTTCAGGCCAAAAGATGGATTCCAATGATCCAAAATGGACGCCTACCATACAAGATGGAGTCCATGCAAAATGTTATCTTTTAAACATATTCTAATCACTTAAAGCCCCTCTGACGTGTCTTTTCACCAGTACACAGTCTCCTAGTTGTAGCTTGTGCACCCCTGGGACGGAATCTGAGTCTGGAATAGAAGAAAACACTGCAGCATGTGTTGCTGTCAACTCTTTACTGAGGGAAATGACAAAATTAACAAGGCTATCATTTCATACTGATTTGGTTGGGCCGGGCGTGACCTCATCAGGGGGTGGGGGGGCGGCCTCTCCCACAGGAAACACATTGCTCAGCTGTGAGGGGGTTTTGCTGCCCACAATGAGGACACACTCAACATGAGGGACCGTCGCCATTATAGGGCGGTGGCAGGTCCTGTGGTTTATAATACATGTAACATAATACAATGCCTTTCTTATTCCTAACTTCCTCTTCTGCAAATCCCTCTTTGCTGACAGCTATGGCCGTCCGCTGCCATGCTAAGGCACTTTCCATCAACTTACTATCTTTCAACTTCCCTTTGTTCTCTCGAATACCTTTTGCCCAGTCTCTGGCTTGTAGCCGCCCTCCCCTATGCATCCCGCACACTTCCATCAATTTGTTCGTTTTACTCACATACTGTTTCCCTTCCCTTCGCTTCACCAAATCATACGAATAGGATCGTCCGGGTAAGGGTGATCCTGATGATTTGAATATGGACCGTAAACCATCCATTCTAGCCTTCTATATCCCTCACGTAATCTATATAACAACTTTTGGTCTGCAACCCTCTAGTGACCGGTTCACCGTGGTCTGGACAAAATATTACCCACGACTTATCAGTGTTCTACACACCCCGCGTGCCCCTGTCCCATGACTTATAACACGTCTTATCAGTGTTCTACAAACCCTGCGTGCCCGCGTGTCCCTGTATAAGACAGGTTATATTTTCTATCTAGTCCCTAATTACCCAGAGGATGGTTAGTCGGGCGCGACTAATTTCTTAAAAGTTCGTGACCACACAGCGGGGATATCTCTCCTGTCGCCTGAGTTAATCCAGCCAACCGACCAGGGTTCTACAGATTCCCACAAGACTGTCCGCTAACACAGATAAGACGAAGATTCATAAAATCAACTGACTTACCGTGTTATTGTGGAGGTGATCAAGCTCCTTCAGTGGGCATCTGCTTCACCCTGTGATCGTCGGTTGTCCGGATTCCGAGATCCCCTCGAGTGTAGCCCCACGTTGGGCGCCAACTGACAGGGTTCCTTTCCCTGTTTTTTCCACACCGAATAACCACCTCTGTAAATTCGAAACTGAGGGCATGCATGGAAGAAATGCACCAGACAGAGTAGTGTTGGTAAAGATCCTCCCTCAGTGAAGTAGGAAGTACAACTGAACTTTTATTAGACAAAGAATTACAAGTTTCCTCCCTAGAGATGTGGGACGTGTTTAAGCCCCATTGGCTCTATTCAGCTGTGAGTTCATCTGCACACTCCTCTTGCATTCCAGGGGCGGTGTCTTCCATGGGCGTTGTCTCAGATGCAGACTCCATCTTGTTGCATACTTTCAGATTCTTTGTGAAATATACTGATATTTAACTTTTGTAAGGTAATAATGTTTTTGCAAGCAATATACATACTAAGGATCCCTGACAGTCCCTCCTAAAAATATTATTACTCTATTACTCTATCCCTGAGTCTTGCCTAGCAACCTACTACTAACCACTCGAACCAGGCGGGTAGGGGTTTTGGATTTCTTCACCAGTTTGAGATGAGCTACTCCTTATGAGTAACCCCCCTTTATACCTGGACTTCCAAGGTTTCAGAATGGTCCTAACTTTCCCTATTCTCCTCAGGATACAGGATGGTTGTCTTTAAAGGGACTGTCGGTGTCACCTCGTCTATTTGTCACGCGGGTGCTCGTAAGATCCAAGATCTAATCGCCCGTCAGTTCTGGTGGCCCACGCTGCCCAAAGACGTCATGGACTTCGTCTCCTCGTACAGTATGTGCAGCAAATAAAGTTGGTCTGCTCCAACCACTGCATGTGCCCGTTGCTCCCTGGCAGCATGTTGCAATGGACTTTGTCACAGATCTCCCTCTCTCTGCGGGTTGCAGTGTGATCTGGGTGGTGGTGGATCAATTTTCTATAATGGCTCATTTTGTTCCCTTGACTGGTCTGCCTTCTGCTGCGCGATTGGCCGACCTCCTCATTCAACACATCTTCCGTCTGCACGGCTTGCCTCTGCATATTGTCTCGGATCGAGTGGTCCAGTTCACCTCGAAGTTTTGGAGAGCACTCTGCGTTCTCCTCGGTGTAAAGTTGGACTTCTCTTCGGCCTATCATCCCCAATCCAATGGGCAAGTCGAGAGGGTTAACCAGATTATGGAGAACTATCTGCGTCACTTTGTTTCCAGACGGCATGATGACTGGGTGCAACTGCTCCCGTGGGCAGAGTTGTCCTATAATAACCACTCTAGTGAGTCCACCACCTCTAGTCCGTTCTTCATCGTCTACGCCAACACCCTCAAATACCTCTTTCTGTCTCTACTATGTCCCAGGTGCCTGCAGCTGACTCTACCTTCAGGGACTTTCTGCAAATATGGCAACAGACCCGATCTTCTATCCTGTTCGCGGTGGACCGCATGAAGAGAAAGGCAGATACTAGAAGACGGGATCCTCCTCAGTTTCTTCCAGGTACGAAGGTCTGATTGTCTTCAAAGAATATGTGGCTGAAGGTGCCGTTCTGCAAATTTGCTCCAGGTTTCTCGGACCATTCGAGATCCTGCTACAAATTAACCCGGTGTCTAACAAGCTGCGGCTGCCTCCTACCCTCAAGATCCCTAACTCCTTCCATGTCTTCTTGCTGAAGCCCGTGGTCCTGAACCGCTACTCCAGGACTCCTAGTTCCGCAGTGGCTCCTGGCGGCTCGTCAGGGACTTTCGAAGTACGGGAGATTCTGGCCACCAAGAAGGTGGGAGGAAGGACGTTTTATTTGTTGGATTGGAGGGGATTCGGTCCAGAAGCGAGGTCTTGGGAGCCAGAGGAGAACATCGATGCCCCTGTCCTCGTGAGGAAGTTTCTCTCCCACTCTGGTCCCAAGAAGAGGGGGGGTAAGAGGGGGGATACTGTAACGTCTATAGCCACGACCCGTCGTTCTGACTTACCCCTCGACGGCCGCGGCCATCGACATGTGAGTTCCATGCAGCATCGTCCCCCTGTGAGGCGCCGGCACACACTTCCTGGTATCGAGACTGTCTCCCGGAGGGCGCGCGCACCCGCGCATGCACGGTCGTAACGGGCCAGTGCGTGCATAAATGCAGGAAATCTGTAATCAAGCCCAGAATGCTACTGGACTGCCCTCTTGTTCTTTGCCTGAGCGTTGTTCGTTACCCAAAGTTTGTCTTGCAAATGGTCTCCTAGTGTCTTCCAGTTCCCAAGTGTTCCCTGTTCTTGTCTCCTGTATCCCATGCTATCCTGGTCAAGTGCCGTGCTGAGCTGTTGTCGTGTTGTGCTGTATTCCACGCCTGTTCTGCTACTCCACACCTGACGTGTACCTGCTGCCTGGTCCCAGTCGAGCCTTCCTTGCTACTGTCCGAGTTCTGGACTATAGACTCTGTACTATACCTGTTTGGCCAGCTGCCATCCCGCTACGCGGTACGGCCCAGTGGGTCCACACCCTGCATCGAGACACCTGTCAACTGAAAGTCATCCACCACCGGGCCTTCCCTCTTGACTTTCTCAGCCTTTTGGTCTGTCCTGTAGCTGCTGCACGTCCTACCATTGCACAGTCACTCACAAATTGGCGGTGCACAGTAGTAGGAAATTTGAAGACACCGTCTCCTGGCTTTTAGTCAAAAATAGGGAGGGGTGGTGAGTGTGGTCATCAGTAGGGAACGTGTCCCTCCCTCATTTACAGCAACTGTGAGTTAGGTTGCTTTGCCTGATTCACCTTGCTATAATTATGGGTGTCAAGTGCTCCCTCTGGTGGCCAACATAGGGAAGCATGTGAAATTATTACTTCATTTTTGTCCATATATGGACTGTGACATGAAGAGCTTTCCCAAGACAGGAGTCCCCGGCCAGAGAGCTTGCGCTGCTCCATAGTTGAATGCTGGAGCAGGGAGCTGACGGTTGCCTGCTTTAGCATTGGATTCAACTGTATCTGTGTCCTGAGGACGCAGATGCAGTTGAAACCGGGACATACCACTGGCTGCCTGGGACCAGGGCCGGCCTTAGAGGTGTGCGACTTGTGCCATTGCACAGGGCGCATCACTCCAGCAGGTGGAAAGGGGCACTGCGCAGGCTCTTCCCCTGCTTGTTTCAGAAGCGCCCGGGCCCGGCGGCTTAGCAGCGCCTTTCCGCCTGGGAGCTTCTTCACTCAGTGGCGTCGCTTCCACTGTAGCAGCCATAGCGGCTGCTAGCGGCGACTCCGGGAATGAAGGCGCCCGTGCCGCCTGTAGGGACGGCCCCCCCCATGGCTGGCAGCACCACTAGCAGCTGCAGCGGCTGCTATAGCGGTAGCGACATCACTATAGCAGAGCAGGGAGGTATCTTCCTGCTCTGCTATCTACTAGCGCCAGCCCCCTTGTAGGTGGTGCCACACAGCCCCCTTGTAGGTAGTGCCACACAGCCCCCTGACCATGGTGCCACACAGCCCCTTGTAGGTATTGCCACACAGTACCCTGTAGGTAGTGCCAGTCCACACAGCCCCCTGGTAGGTAGTGCCACATGGCCCCCTGGTAGGTAGTGCCACACAGCCTCCTGGTAGGTAGTGCCACATAGCCCCCTAGTAGGTAGTGCCACACAGCCCCTTGTAGGTAGTGCCACACAGCCCCCTTGTAGGTAGTGCCACACAGTCCTCTTATAGGTAGTGCCACACAGCCCCCTTGCAGGTAGTGCCACACAGCCCCTTTGTAGATAGCACCCCCCCTTCCTGTAGATAGCGCCACTGTAGCTTCCTGAAGGAGTGGAATCCCCGTGTGGCCGGGGATTCCACTCCTGGACGGAACGCTTGATGTCTCTGTCCATATATGGACAGTGACATCAGGGGCAACTCCTGAAGCGGAATCCCCGCCCACAGTGTTCCCGACTCTATGACTGGGGATTCCACTCCAGGAGAAGCCAGTGGCGTCACTGTCCATAAATGGACACAGACAACAGCACCGACATCCCCGGCCACAGGGGGATTCCGCTCCTTCAGGGAGCTACAGTGGCGCTATCTACAGGAAGGGGGGGGGGGTGCTATCTACAAAGGGGCTGTGTGGCACTACCTGCAAGGGGGCTGTGTGGCACTACCTATAAGAGGGCCGTGTGGCACTACCTACAAGGGGGCTGTGTGGCACTACCTATAAGAGGGCCGTGTGGCACTACCTACAAGGGGGCTGTGTGGCACTACCTACAAGGGGCTGTGTGGCACTACCTACCAGGTGGCCATGTGGCACTACCTACCAGGGGGCTGTGTGGCACTACCTACCAGGGGGCCATGTGGCACTACCTACCAGGGGACTGTGTGGATTGGCACTACCTACAGGGTACTGTGTGGCACTACCTACAAGGGGCTGTGTGCACCATGTACAGGGGGCTGTGTGGCACTACCTACAAGGGGGCTGTGTGGCACCACCTACAAGGGGGCTGTGTGGCACCACCTACAAGGGGGCTGTGTGGTACTACCTACAAGGGGGCTGTGTGGTACTACCTACAAGGGGGCTGATGGTCATTATACTGTAAGTGGGGGCTGATGGTCATTTTACTGTGAGTGGCAGGCTGATGGTAATTTTACTGTGAGTGGGGGCTGATGGTTATTTTACTGTGAGTGGGGGGCTGATAGTCTTCAAGTGGTTTCCACCTCTGAGCTCCAATTAAAATGAATAGGAGGCAGAAAATACCTGCAGCTCCCGTTTGGAGTGCTTTTTTGCCTGCGTCTCTTGCATTAGCTTCAATGGCTTGAAAAAAAAAACGCAAAAAAAAGGTCAAACAACGCTGTCAATTCAAAATCTGCTTCAAAATTCCTGGAAGACTTTTGAGGCAAATTTGTTTGCCTTACAAAAAAACGCTGTGTGAACATACCCTACGAGTGTAGTGCTTGTTTTTAGCCATTTTCTGTCTTTCTCTAAACAATTTTTGGTAGGGGTGCCCTGAGGAAATTGTATTTTTCCAGTCGTGCCTCGAGTCCGAAAAGGTTGGGAAACTCTGTACTAGGCTACAGGATCACGTCTGTCTATGCAAGGGTCTTGTCATGGAGCAGCTCAGTTCGTCGTGGCCTAGGTGAGTAGAATTTTTTTTGCGGGGGCACTGTTTACAAGGGGAAGGTGGGGGCTGTATGGCACGATCTACAATGGGGAGGTGGGGGGATGTATGGCACTGTCTACAAGGAGGAGGTGGTTGATTATGGCACGATCTACAAGGAGGAGGTGGGGGATTATGGCACTGTCTACAGGGAGGCTGTATGGCACAATCTACAGAAGGGCACTCTCTACAAGGAGGGGACTGAGTGTGGAAGTCAGGGGAGGGGGGCATTATACTGTGTGGGGGCCATTAAGTGGACATTATACTGTGTAGGGGTACTACAGGCATGGCCGCCATCAGAGCAGTACTGCTGTTAGTCGGGTCAGGGGCCCGGCAACCAGGATGAAAAGAAGGGGCCCGTCCTTTACTTTAAACATTTTATTGAGGGCCACAGTGTTACTTACTTGGAGAAAGGAACAGATCCTGCAATGTAACGGGCCGTTCTTTACTCTGAAGTAACTTACGCTGGGGACCTGAGAGGAAGACGTTGCCTGAGCAGTAAACAGAAGCTCCGTGTCATGTGTGGAGGGAGCCGCCCCCCCAGACAGGGAGGACGGAGGAAGAAGGAAGAGCTGGAGAGGAGCAGTGCCACGCAGATCCCCCCTCCTGCCTGAAACTTGTACCAGCTGACAAAGATTCCTCCAGGACAGGTAAGAGGGAACTGTAATGTTATGTGTTCTTTACAAATCGTTTTTGTGGGGGAGGGGGAACTTTACTGTAAATGCTATATGTGGGAGAGGGGATTTAGTGTAAAACATTTTTGTGGGGAGGGGGACCTAACTGTAAATGCTATATGTGTGGGAGGGGATTTTGTGTCAAATGATATATGTGGGGGAGTGTGGGACTTGGCTGTGAATGCTATGTGTGGGGGAGGGGATTTTGTGTAAAACGTTTTTGTGGGGATGGTGGGACTTGGCTGTGAATGCTATGTGTGGGGGAGGGAATTTTGTGTAAAAGTTTTTGTGGGGGATGGTGGGACTTGGCTGTGAATGCTATCTGTGGGGGAGGGGATTTTATGTAAAATGTTTTTTCGGGGAGGGTAGGACTTGGCTATGACTACTATATGTGGGGGAGGGGATTTTGTGTAAAATGCTATAGGTGGGGGATGGTGGGACTTGGCTGTGAATGCTATGTGTGGGGGAGGGGATTTTGTGTAAAACATTTTTGTGGGGGATGGTGGGTCTTGGCTGTGAATGCTATGTGTGGGGGAAGGGATTCATTATTAATTTTTCTTGGGGGAGGGGGAACTTAACTGTTAGGCTGAGTTCACACGGGGCGGATACACTGCGTAATAGCACGCAGCGTATCCTCCCTGTGCGCCGCAGGGAATTCAGACCGAAAATCCACACCAAACTGTGGTGCAGTTTTTCACCCGGAAACTGCAGCTGATACTGTATTTGCTGCAGATTTTTTGCAACGAATTCCGTTGCGGAAGAACTGCAGTATTTACTCTACATGTGAACTGACCCTAAGGTCTAATTCATACGACTGTGTTCGGTCCGTGATATATTCGGACCGCATGTCGGCCGCATTTCCCGGACCGAACACAGTGCAGGGAGCCGGGCTCCTAGCATCATAGTTATGTACGATGCCAGGTGTCCCTGCCTCCCCTGTCCCGTGCTGAAAACATGATTACAGTACACGACAGTTTTCCCACAGCAAGGCAGGGACACCTGGCATCATACATAACTATGATGCTAGGAGCCCGGCTCCCTGCACTGTGTTCGGTCCGGGAAATGCGGCCGACATGCGGTCCGACATATCAGGGGATTCTGTTTAAAAAGGCTCTGTTACCACATTATAAGTGCCCTATATTCTACATGATGTGATCGGTGCTGTAATGTAGATTACGGCAGTGTTTTTTATTCAGCTGCAGGTTTTCCCCTTTGAAATCAATTGGGATGCAAAAACCGCAACAGAAAACCAAGTTTTGCGACGTTTGTGGCGTAATCACAGCGTTTACGCCGCAAAAATTGCAACTCTGGAAAAAAAATAAAATCATACTTACCCAGAACGACCTAGAAGGCCGTCCTTCCTGCAGTCCGGCCTCCTGGGACGGCATTGGATCCCATGTGATCGCTGCAGCCAATCACAGGCTGCAGCGTCACATGGCCTGGAACGTCATCCAGGGAGGCCGGAACGGACGTCAGAGGAGGGGGTAAGTATGAGCGCTTTTCTGCGCAGAGGAATTTCCGTCCGAAAAACCGCACCAATGTGGTGCGATTTTTCGGATGGATTGTCCTGCGGGTTCCAGGTCGGACACGCTGCGTCATTTTTATGCAGCGTATCCGACCCGTGGGAACCCAGCCTAACAGCTCAATCCTGCGTGCCAGAGACACGCAGGATCCGCTGTCACTGAACCCGTCAGTCCCGCTGACCTGACGGATTCAGGTTTCAGCGCACGATACAGCTGCTCTGTATGACAGGTATCTCAAAAAGCAAAAATTATTTTGAATAAAATGTAATTGCAAAGTTGCACAAAACACACTGATACACATTTTTATTAAAGAAAAACAAGTTTTCAAAGGTGTAGCGGCTGTAGCCTTTAAATAATTTTTGTGGGGGAGGGGGGATTTCACTGTAAATGCCATGTGTATTGGAACTTATTTAGCATATATTTACAAGTTACGGTCATATTGCGTTTTTGTTTTTTTTGCAGAGATATTTGCAAAACCATGGCAAATGACCTGGTTATAAAGCAATTTTACAAAAACTGTTGCAAAAAACGTGATTTGACCTCGACGTGACCCTTGTAGTTCATTTGTGTAGGGTAGGGGGGCTTTGCTGTAGATGTTATGCAAGGGAAAAGTTTAATTATAGTTTTTGCGCAGGGGATGGTATATTACATGTAGTGTTTGAGGTGCAGTTAAAAAAAATGCATCAAAACCGCGCAGTCAACTGCGCTATTGATTCTGTCAAAACAACGGAAACCTTATAGAACGGAGACAAACGGAAACAACTTGCAACTGATGCGTTGCCATTGAAATTAATTGTAATGCAAATGGAAAGCTATGGTTTCCGATTGTTTCAGTTTGGTCTCCATTCATTGGTTCCCCTGACGGAAAAGTCAGACGGAACCCATGAACGGAGTCCTGATGCAGATGTGAACGAAGCCTTTGGCTGGGTTCACACGACCTATTTTCAGACGTAATGGAGGCGTTTTACGCCTCGAATTACGTCTGAAAAAACGGCTCCAATACGTCGGCAAACATCTGCCCATTACTTTCAATGGCCTTTACGATTTACTGTGCCGACGACCTGTCATTTTACGCGTCGCTGTCAAAAGACGGCACGTAAAAATACAGCCTCGTCAAAAGAAGTGCAGGACACTTCTTGGGACGTAATTGGAGCCGTTTTTCATTGACTCTATTGAAAACAGCTCCAAAAACGCCTCAAAAAACATCTGAAAAGAAGCCTCAAAAGAAGCTCCAAATTTCATTTTCAGCTTCAGGGTATGTGCACACGATGAGAGGCTTTTATGGCTGAAATGACAGACTGTTTTCAGGAGAAAACAGCTGCCTCGTTTCAGCCGTTAAAGCTCCTCCTCGTATTATGCGAGGTTTCTGTGACGCTCGTAAATCTTGAGCTGCTCTTCATTGAGTTCAATGAAGAACGGCTCAAATTACGTCGCAAAGAAGTACCCTGCACTTCTTTGCCGAGGCAGTCAATTTACGCGTCGTCGTTGGACAGCTGTCAAACGACGACGCGTAAATTACAGGTCGTCTGCACAGTACGTCGGCAAACCCATTCAAATGAATGGGCAGATGTTTGCCGACGTATTGTTGCCCTATTTTCAGACGTAAAACGAAGCATAATACGCCTCGTTTACGCCTGAAAATAGGTCGTGTGAACCCAGCCTCAAAAACGCCTGAAAATCAGAGGCTGTTTTCTCTGAAATCAGCTTCGTATTTTCAGACGTAATTGCAGTGAGGGTATGTGCACACGATAGCAGGCATTTACGTCTGAAAAGACAGACTGTTTTCAGGAGAAAACAGCTGCCTCGTTTCAGTCGTAAATGCTCCTCCTCGCATTTTGCGAGGCTTATCTGACAGCCGTAAATTTTGAGCTATGCTTCATTGAGTTCAATGAAGAACGGCTCAAATTACGTCTGAAAGAAGTGTCCTGCACTTCTTTTGACGAGGCTGTATTTTTACGCGTCGTCGTTTGACCGCTGTCAAACGACGACGCGTAAATGACAGGTTGTCTGCACAGTACGTCGGCAAACCCATTCAAATGAATGGGCAGATGTTTGCCGACGTATTGTAGCCCTATTTTCAGACGTAAAACGAGGCATAATACGCCTCGTTTACGTCTGAAAATAGGTCATGTGAACCCAGCCTTAGGGTATGTTCACACGGCAGTGTCCGTAACGGCTGAAATTACGGGGCTGTTTTCAGGAGAAAACAGCACCGTAATTTCAGCCGTAATGGCATGTTGAGGCGCTATTTCGCTGCGTCCATTACGGACGTAAATGGAGCTGTTATTCCATGGAGTCAATGGAAAACGGCTCCATTTACATCTGAAGAATTGACAGGCACTTCTTTGACGCGGGCCTCTTTTTTACGCCCCGCCTTTTGACAGCGGGGCGTAAAAAAAATGACCGTGTGCACAGAACATCGTAAGACCCATTCTAATGAATGAGCAGATGTTTGCCAACGCTATCGAGGAGCATTTTCGGACGTAAATCGAGGCGTAAAACGTCCGAATTACGTCCGTAAATAAGCTGTGTGAACATACCCTAAGGCTGGGTTCACACGACCTATTTTCAGGCGTAAACGAGGCGTATTATATCCAATACGTCGGCAAACATCTGCCCATTCATTTGAATGGGTTTGCCGACGTACTGTGCTGACGACCTGTAATTTACGCGTCGTCGTTTGACAGCTGTCAAACGATGACGCGTAAAATGACTGCCTCGTCAAAGAAGTGAAGGACACTTCTTTGGACGTTTTTGGAGCCGTTTTCTCATAGACTCCAATGAAAAGAGCTCCAAAAACGGACGTAAAAAACGCAGCGATAACGCAGCGAAAAACGCTCAAAAAACGTCTGAAAATCAGGGGCTGTTTTCCGACGTATTGTAGCCGTATTTTCAGACGTAAAACGAGGCATAATACGCCTCGTTTACGCCTGAAAATAGGTCGTGTGAACCCAGCCTTATCGTGTGCACATACCCTAACATATAGAACAGCCCCAGAGTCCCTGGGCAGAGTGGTAGTAGAAGATCTGCCCGGGGACTCCAACCCTGGGAAAGCTCCAATCTCCGGGCGACGTATCCCACTATATGCCATACAATGGGATACGTTTTGGATAAATTTAACAAAATATAGGGCATTAACTGGTCACTGCCTGCTCCATGGTTTAGTTCACTGTAATTGACATCAGCACCAAAATCGGTTAACGCGTATAACGTACAAACATGAGCACCACACTTTCCATTGTCCACCCCTGGTAATGGAGATGGCCAGGGGCGTAGCTAAAGGCTCATGGGCCCGGGTGCTAGAATTCAGCTTGGGACCCCCTAAACCTCCCCAACACACCATCATCAGACCCCTGCGCGCGCCTATGCCCAGACGCCTTGCCCAACAGCCCCCATAGTATAATGCCCCCACACAGTATAATGCTCCCATAGCTGCCCCCACACAGTATAATTCCCCATAACGTATAATGCCCCCCCATAACAGCCCCATACCGTATAAAGCTCCCCATATCAGCCCCCACAGTATAATGCCCACATAGCTGCCCCAATACATTATAGTGCTCACCATATCAGCCCCATACAGTAACATGCCCCCCATATCAGCTCCCCATACAGTAAAATGCCCCCCATATGAGCTTCCCATACAGTATAATGCCCCTCATATGAGCTCCCCATACAGTATAATGCCCCACATATGTGTTCCCCATACAGTGTAATGCCCCTCCATATCAGCACCCCATACAGTATAATGCCCCTCCATATCAGCCCCCATACAGTATAATGCCCCCCCCCATATCAGCTCCCCATACAGTATAATGCCCCTATATCAACTCCCCATACAGTAACATGCCCCCCATATCAGCTCCCCATACAGTAAAATGCCCCCATATGAGCTTTCCATAGAGTATAATGCCCCCATATGAGCTCCCCATACAGTATAATGCCCCCATATGAGCTACCCATACGGTAGTATGCCCCCCCATATCAGCTCCCCATACAGTATAATGCCCCCATATCAGCTCCCCATACAGTAACATGCCCCCCATATCAGCTCCCCATACAGTAAAATGCCCCCCATATGAGCTTTCCATACAGTATACCATACAATTCACTGTAATTGACATCCGCACCAAAATCGGTTAACGCATATAACATACAAACATGAGCACCACACTTTCCATTGTCCACCCCTGGTAATGGAGATGGCCAGGGGCATAGCTAAAGGCTCATGGGCCCGGGTGCTAGAATTCAGCTTGGCCCCCCTAAACCTCCCCAACACACCATCATCAGACCCCTGCGCGCGCCTATGCCCAGATGCCTTGCCCAACAGCCCCCATAGTATAATGCCCCCACACAGTATAATGCTCCCATAGCTGCCCCGACACAGTATAATGCCCCATAATGTATAATGCCCCCCATAACAGCCCCATACCGTATAAAGCTCCCCATATCAGCCCCCACAGTATAATGCCCCACATAGCTGCCCCAATACATTATAGTGCTCCCCATATCAGCCCCATACAGTATAATGCCCCCCATATCAGCTCCCCATACAGTATAATGCCCCCATATCAGCTCCCCATACAGTAACATGACCCCCATATCAGCTCCCCATACAGTAAAATGCCCCCCATATGAGCTTCCCATACAGTATAATGCCCCTCATATGAGCTCCCCATACAGTATAATGCCCCACATATGTGTTCCCCATACAGTGTAATGCCCCTCCATATCAGCACCCCATACAGTATAATGCCCCTCCATATCAGCCCCCATACAGTATAATGCCCCCATATCAGCTCCCCATACAGTATAATGCCCCCATATCAACTCCCCATACAGTAACATGCCCCCCATATCAGCTCCCCATACAGTAAAATGCCCCCATATGAGCTTTCCATAGAGTATAATGCCCCCATATGAGCTCCCCATACAGTATAATGCCCCCATATGAGCTACCCATACGGTATTATGCCCCCCCATATCAGCTCCCCATACAGTATAATGCCCCCATATCAGCTACCGATACAGTAACATGCCCCCCATATCAACTCCCCATACAGTAAAATGCCCCCCATATGAGCTTCCCATACAGTATAATGCCCCTCATATGAGCTCCCCATACAGTATAATGCCCCACATATGAGTTCCCCATACAGTGTAATGCCCCTCCATATCAGCATCCCATACAGTATAATGCCCCTCCATATCAGCCCCCATACAATATAATGCCTCCCATATCAGCTCCCCATACAGTATAATGCCCCCATATCAACTCCCCATACAGTAACATGCCCCCCATATCAGCTCCCCATACAGTAAAATGCCCCCATATGAGCTTTCCATAGAGTATAATGCCCCAATATGAGCTCCCCATACAGTATAATGCCCCCATATGAGCTACCCATACGGTATTATGCCCCCCATATCAACCCCCCATACAGTATAATTCCCCCATATCAGCCCCCATGCAGTATAATGCCCCCCATATCAGCCCCCCATACAGTATAATTCCCCCATATTAGCCCCCATGCAGTATAATGCCCCCATCTTATTAGCCCCCATGCCATATCAGCACCCCATGCCGTATAATGCCCCCCCAATATCAGCCCCCCCCATACAGTATAATGCCCCCATATGTGCATAATAGAAAAATAGCAGAATTACTTACCTATCCCCGTTCCCACGTCGGGTGGAGGATCATTAGCCTCCTCCGGTGTGTGCTATGAGTGACTCGGTGCAGACAGGCGCAATGATGTCTCTAAATCCTGCCTGCCTGCGTCGAGCCGCCCAGGGCACAGTGAATGCTGGATCAAGGAGACGTCAGCTCCTTGCTCCAGCATTGAATGGAACCGGGACCTCGGTGAGTGACTCGCGACCCCCCGGAGGCCTTCACACGAATCCCCAGGGGGACACGTCCCACAGTGTGTAATGTATTGTGTTGTATTGTGCAGTTTGCGGTAGAGACCCACTCCACCGCAAACAGCACAATACAACACAATACATTACAAGGTAACACAATACAACAAAATACATTACATTACAATACATTACATTACAACACAGCACAATACATTACAATTCTGCAGCTCACCTGGAGTCCTCCGCACCGGCTCTTCCACTGCAGTGGATGGAAGACGTGTCACGTGACAACACGGTCACATGGTACACAAAGTGTACCATGTGACTGTAACCAGGAAGTGCCGGCTTCACGGCACAGAAAATGATTTTTTAACAAGGATGCTGTATGGCAACGGGGGCCCGTGGGCCCCCTTAGGCTTAGGTGCCCGGTTGCAACTGCGATCGCTGCGACCCCTATAGCTATGCCACTGGAGGAGGCCCAGACATCTTGGCTGTATGGGGCCCAGACATTCCTGATGGCGGCCCTGACTACAGGGGTCAATATACTGCATGTGGCACTTAGGCATAATACTGTGTCGGCACAAATAGAGGACAAAATACTGAGTCCTTGAAGGGGTTATAATATATATTATTAAATATTATTATTATACTGTATGGGGGGCACTAAAGGGGCATTATACTGTGTGGGGGCACTACAAAGGGCATTATACTGTGATTGGCATTATACTTTTTTATGGGGCAGTTTCTTTTATGATGGGGTGGGGCGCCGAAACATAATTTCGCACGGGGCACCATCTATCCTAAGGCCGGCCCTGCCTGGGACAGCGGGACACCGCCTGGAATATTAGCACAATATACACTATACACTGTGTAATATATACAACTCCTCCTCCTCCAATGCTGTCATCACAGTAACCGGACTGGCCACTGACAGGACGCCACCTAGTGGGGAAAAAAACACAAAACCAGCAGATAACAGCAGACAACAACACAACTTAAAGGTACAATGCATTATGTGAAGCAACATTTTCCTGCAACCTGGAGATGCAATCCCTGCATGTTACAACATCACAACCTGGTTTTAATTAGGTAAGGTGCTGTGACATCACAACTGTGTTTCTGTGAGGTAAGCTGTTATGGCATTATAAGGGGTGTTCAGTCAGGTAAGCTGCTGTGACATCACAAGTGTGTGTTTCTGCCAGGTAACTGCTGTGACATCACAACTGTTTCAGTCTGGTAAACTATTTTGATATCATAAATGGGTTTTAGTCTGTGCAAGGTAAACTGCTGAGCCATCACTAGTGGGTTTCAGACAGGTAAGCAGCTGTGACATCACGACTCTCTTTCTGTCAGGTGAGCTGCTGTGAACTTATAGGTGGATTTCAGTTAGGTAAACTGCTGTGACGTCATAATTAGTTTTAGTCAGGTAAGCTCAAGTGTAGACAGACATGGTTGCCAGCATTTGAAAAATGTTTTCAGGGACACTTAGGATGTGGCTTCTTTGATGGGTGTGTTTAATGGGGGCGTGGCTTATCTGGTGAGAGTGGCTAATGGGGCGTGGCTTTCTTTTCAGAATTTCTGCATACAAACAATCCAACGAAAATGTCTGCACTAGTTTGGTTGACAATTACTATGGTGGCCGGTATCTCTCTCTGGTTATTCGGTTATTTGCAGGCAGGTGATGTCTCACTTTATCACTAGGGCTAGGTGATATGTACTGAGTACTACTGGTAGCGTACAAACCAGCGTAGATAGTGCCATACTCAGTGCCCCTTGTAGATGGTGCTCCAAAATGCCCCCAGTAGATAGTGCCACACACTGCTCCCTGTAGATACTGCTACAGCGCCCCCTGTATATAGTGCCACATGGCCCCTTTTTATATAGTGCCACAGTGCCCTCTGTATATAATGTTACATTGCCCTCTGTGGAAAGTGCCACACCCCCTGTAGATAAAGCCACACAGTCTCCTGTAGATAGAGCGACAGCCCCCTGCAAATGAAGCTAAAGTGCCCTCTGTAGATAATGCCACATTGCTCTCTGTAGATAGTGCCACAGTACCCTTTGTAGATAGTACCACAGTGCCTTCCGTAGACAATGCCACAATGCTCTCTGCAGATGGTGCCACACACACCCTGTAGATAATGTTATAGTGCCCTCTGTAGATAGTGCCACAGTGCCCTCTGTAGATAGTGCCACACACTCCCTGTAGAAAATCCCAAAGTGCTCCTTGTAGATAATGCCACAGTGCCTTCTGTAGATAATGCCACAGTGCCCTCTGTAGATAGTGCCACACACTCCCTGTAGACAATGCCACAGTGCTCCCTGTAGATAATGCCACAGTGCCCTATGTAGCTAATTCCAGAGTGCCATCTGTAGATAGTGCCACACACTCCCTATAGACAATGCCACAGTGCTCCCTGTAGATAATGCCACAGTGCCCTATGTAGCTAATGTCACAGTGCCCTCTGTAGATAGTGCCACACCCCCTGTAGATAGAGCCACACAGCCCCCCTGTAGATAGAGCTACAGAGCCCCCCTGTAGATGGGGCCTCAGTGCCCTCTGTGGATAGTGCCACGGTGCCATCTGTAGGTAATGCCACATCCCCATGTAGATAATGCCATATTGCCTTCTATACTAATGCCACAGTGCCCTCTGTAAATGGTGCCACACAGCCCCCTATAGATGGTGTCACACACACCCTTGTAGATAGTGCCACACACACACACACACACACACACACACACACACACACACACTTGTAGATAGCACTTCTCTGTATAGTGGGTTAGAAGAGGTATAGGAAAACTGTCAGTGATAGTTCAGCGGGTTATAAGTGGAATGAATAGCTTTTTTATGAATAGTTGGTTATACAGGGTACAGGAGACCTGGTCTTATTGCTAGCAAAGCCAATGCTGCGACCTTTTTGCAGCGGCCAGTTTTATTGGGTATTGTGGGACCAGGCTGGACAGGTAGTGGATCCACCGCTGGCTCCTTTTGACAGTGGACTGTAGTGTTTTCTTGGGGTTCGCTCACATTCAGTACTGTACATGTATAGTACAGTACTGCAATAAAGTGAGGCCAATGTAAATGGACTAAGCCGGCGCCATCTAAAATATCGGCCTCTAATATTAGTCTGCCAGTTTTGTGAACTGTCCAATCGCTCCTACTACTATAAAGATGTATTAATAAAGTAATCAGCGCCGAATTTTGAAAATATTTAGATAAAAAACAAAATGGTGTAAAAAGCTTTACATTACTTTAATAATCTATAAGTGCTGACTCTGTCCCATTAAAGACTATGTACACCTTTGAATCTTTCCTTTTTAAATCAATGTTTTTTTGTGATTTTAAGCACTTTTTGAAGTTACTTTTATTTTTTATTTTTAAATTACGATGCAGCTACTCTGTATTCTGTAGCTGTATCATTTTCTCTCAGCAGAAATGGTCAGTTTGATAACAGTCAATTTAAGAAGTGCATAAAAAACATGGATTTAAGGCCTCGTTCACGTCAGCGTCGGGTTCCATTTGGGGTTTCTGTTTATCCATTCTGTCAGAGGAACAGATGAATGGAAAGCCAAACGGAAACCATAGCTTCAGTTTGCATTACAATTGATTTAAATGGTAAAGCTTCCGTTGCAAATGGTTTCCGTTTGTTTCCGTTCCGTAAGGTTTCTGTTTTTATCACAGACACAATAAGGTAGTCGACTACGCTATTGTTTTCGCAAAGAAAACCCGCAAAGCTTACGGAACGGAAGCAAACGGAAACCATTTGCAATGAAAGCATTACCATTGAAATCAATGGTAATGTAAACGGAAGCTATGGTTTCCGAGGCCTAATAAAAAAAAAAAACATTCAAAGGTGTACATCGCCTTTAAGTTCCAAGGGCAGCTTCAGTTTTTTTTTTCTAAACTATAGTCTTTTAAACAGCCAGATTAAAAAAAAACTCTCTAAAATACATTTTTCATTACATTTGTCAAACTTTAGGATCATGAGCAGCTTAAATTAAGTAAAATATCACAATCTAGGAAAAGAGAAGGCGGCTTGTCAGCTCAGAGCCAAAATCAACTTTAAAATACTGAGAAAGATTAGTTCTGTAAAAACGAAAATCCTGGTTAGTGGTGTGTTAGTGCGGAAAGGAAATAGTTCAGCTGTAATAAAACATAGTAGCTCTAAATGGTAACATTCATTTTTTACTGATTACAGAAGTTTGTTTAAAAAGAAAACTAACTTGAACAAGGTTTCACAGGTGATCAATAAGACATTTTAGATCTAAATAATGTAAGGCTCACACTGCTGCTTGTCTCCATTTCCTATGCTTTTGACAGCGAGAATAGCATAGTCTTTAGCGATAAACCCAACTGAACTTGACAAACCCATTATTAGTCAACATAATCTGTCAAGATTCATTAGGATCCGATTAAAAACTGATCTGGCATTGTCATGGGTCTTCGAAGAATAGAAGACGTACATATGGACAGACCCTAAGATGCTTTGAAAAAAGTTTGTATTCATTACAATTATTAAATAGGGTGTTTGAAAATAGATATAAAAAAGGAAAATGCCCTATGATTAAATATTACATTTCTATTAGGGTATGTTCACCTGGAGGAATGTTGCAGGCGGAATCTGCGGCAGATTCCGTCACAAAATTCTGCCTCCCATTAATTTCAATGGTACTTGGACGCTTCTTTTTCCCGCTAGCTGATTATTTCAGCTAGCGGGAAAACGAAGCATCTTGTTCGATCTTCAGGCGGATTGCCCCCCCCGAACCTCCCATTGATGTCAATGGGAGGGAACTTCCTGCTGTCGGCAGGAATAGTTCCGCAGTGGATACTGCAGCGGGATCCGCGACGCAAAATCAGCCATGTGAACTAGCCCTTCACGCAAAACATAACAATTTGCAATAAAAATCCTGTCTAGACATTGCTGTAACATACTTATTATGGTGCTGGTGTTCTTTTGATTCCATTCTCAGAACGTACAACTAATGCAGTGTTCCCCAACCAGTGGCTCGGGAGCCACATGTGGCTCTTAGACCATCTGCATGTGGCTTTCCATCTGTTAACAGAACCAGATACTATAGTGCACTAGTCGCAGCAAGGATGTCATAGCATTACTAGAACTTGTACTACGGTCCATTTCATTGACAATTATTCAGGTGCCATATAACTTTGTCATATTTTTAATAGTCCTTTTCAGTTTTAATAGCCAGTGTAGCTCAACACCATCTATTATATATAAAAGTGTCCTGCAATCTTCATAAAAATGGGGGACCTCTAAACTATCATGTTTATTGTGGATGAGAAAATTGTGCACTGATTCTTATTGGCTGGCCTGTACGATATAAAGAATCACTCCACCACCGGTTTACAAGAGGATGCAGATGGTGGAATGGAGCTACTGGGCATGTGTGTTCACTGGCACTGGACACATTAGGTGTAATGACGGGGTAAGGAAACAGACAGGTGCCTACTTGCACGACCCATCCTAGGCGACGGCGTACAACTTGGCGACGGTCCCCACGCTCAATACGTGCACGAGAGACAAACAAACAAGGGTACACAGAAGCTAAGGGAAATGGGGCAGTTGCCCACGGCAACACTGTGAGCAACAAGAGTAGTGAACGAGCCAAGTCAAACCAGGAGTGTACGAGGTACCAAACGCAGAGCAAGAGCATAGTCAGTAAAGCCAGGGTCAAAATGAAGCTGAGGTCAATAGTAATAGCTGGAACAGCAGAGCCAGGAAACAAGAGAGAATCACAGGCAAAGACAAGAAGCAAATGAAGGTATACATAGACAGAGGGCGGGAGCTAGCTCCGTCTGGCCAGGCTGTGATAGGCTCTCCCACTCCTCAGCCTACCAGCCTGAGTGGTAGCAGATCGAGTCACTCTAACAGACCTAGGAGCAGATGCAGACTGATTAACCATGGGCGTCGACACAGAAGCTGTGTCTGGCTGATCCTTTACAGTACCCCCCCTTTTAATGAGGGGCCACTTGACCCTTCCTAGGTGGACCTGGCTTATTGGGGAACCGAAGATGGAACCTCCTGAGCAATAACCCAGCGTGAACATCCCGGGGAGGTACCCAAGTTCCCTCCTCAGGCCCGTGTCCTCTCCAATGGACCAGGTACTGGAGGGAACTGTGGACCATCCTGCTGTCCACAATCTTGGCCACCTCAAATTCTACCCCTTCAGGGGTGAGAACAGGGACCTGAGGTTTCCTCGAGGTAACCAAGGACGGGGAGCAGCGTTTCAGAAGGGAGGCATGAAACACGTCATGTATTTGAAAAGACGGGGGTAACTCCAGCCGGAAGGAGAAAGGTTTAATGACCTCAATGACCTTGTACGGCCCTATAAACCGGGGAGCAAATTTTTTGGACGGAACCTTAAGGCGCAAATTTTTTGAAGACACCCACACCAGATCCCCGACCACAAACAAGGGGTTAGCAGAACGTCTTCTATCTGCCTGAGTCTTTTGTATGCTCTGGGACGCCTCTAGGTTCTTCTGAACCTGGGCCGAGACTGTGCACAGTTCCCAATGAACGACATATACCCCTGGATTCAGGGGCGTAGCTAGAGGCTCATGGGCCCCGATGCAAAAATTCTTACTGGCCCCCCCCCCCCCGCAAACTTCTCATGGCCGACGGTCCGCTTTCAGCTGCATCGCTGGGTCTCCTAAGTGACCCAACAATGCAGCACTAGCAGCCGGGGGCGTCACTAAGGCTGGGTTCACACACACTATTTACGGACGTAATTCGGGCGTTTTAGCATTGAATTCCGTCCGAAAATGCGGCTCAAAAGCGTCGGCAAACATCTGCCCATTCATATGAATGGGTCTTACGATGTTCTGTGCCGACGGTCATTTTTTTTTACGCGTCGCTGTCAAAAGGCGGCGCGTAAAAAAGTGCCTGTCACTTCTTCAGACGTAAATGGAGCCGTTTTCCATGGACTCCATGGAAAACCAGCTTCAATTACTTCCGTAATGGACGCAGCAAAAGACGCCTGCACATGCCATTACGGCTGAAATTACGGTGCTGTTTTCTCCTGAAAACAGCACCGTAATTTCAGCCGTAACAGACGCTGCCGTGTGAACATACCCTCAGGGCTTCAAATGTCCGGGAAATAGCCCCAATACATAGACAGCATAGCATATCTATAGCACTACGACCCTATAAACTATGGATAGGATTAGATACAGTGGCTGAGCAGACAGTATCACACATGATAGGATTAGATACAGTGGCTCAGCAGACAGTATCACACATGATCGGATTAGATATAGGGCCCAGCAGACAGTATCATACATGATTGGATTAGATACACAGCTCAGCAGACAGTATCACACATGATAGGATCAGATACACAGCTCAGCAGACTGTATCACACATGATAGGATTAGATACAGGGCCCAGCTCGCTGACATTGCGGCTCCAGCGCTGGACCCAGGATAGGTAAGAATAATAATTTTGCTTCTTTATGTGTTACTGATTATTTTTGTGTTTGTGTTTTTTTTACAGGTTCGGTTGTTGGACTTCGGATACGAGGACTTCAATGACGGCGTTTTTTTTATTCTCAATAAAATGGTTAATGAGGGTTGTTTTTTTATTTCAATAAAATATTTTTTCTATGTGCTTGTATCTTTTTAAACTTTATTATCACCGCCTTAGTAATGGCCGCTGGCTGATTGACAACCTCTATTACTAAGGCGAGGCTTAATGTTAGCCGGTGCAGAGGCTACAATAACCCCCATTATTACCCCGGTACCCACTGCCACCAGGGGTACTGGGAAGAGCCGGGTACAAACCAGTACCCGACCATCTGTAGTGACGGGCAGGCACCGGGGTGGCCGCAGGCTGGTAGTATTAGGCTGGGGAAGGCCAAAAACAGTGGCCCTTCCCACCCTTGTAATGCTGCCTGCTGCTGCTGTGTTGTATCTGGCTGGTTATGAAAATTGGGGGGGACCCCACATCGTTCTTTCCAATTTTTTTATTTTTTTTTTAATGACGTGGGGTCCCCCCCATTTTCATAACCAGACAGATACAATAAAGCAGCAGCAGGCAGCATTACCAGGATGGGAAGGGCCACTGTTTTTGGCCTTTCCCCTCCTGATAATACCAGCCTGCGGCCACCCCAGTGGCCGACCATCACTACAGATGGTCAGGTACTGGATGGTACCCGGCTCTTCCCAGCACCCCTGGTGGCGGTGGGTTCCGGGGTAATAAAGGGGGTTAGTGTTAGCCTCTGCATCCGCTAACACTAAGCCCCGCCTTAGCAATGGATGCGGCCAATCAGCCGGTGGCCATTACTAAGGCGGTAGTAATATAGTTTAAAAAAAAAACCACAAAGACATAGAAAAAATATTTTATTGAAATAAAAAAAAAACCCGCACAGCCCTCATTAACCATTTTATTAATTAAAAAAAAAGCTGTCATCGAAGTAGTCCTGGAATCTGCCGTAGTCCAACGACCGAACCTGTAAGAAAACACACAAAAAATGATTAGTAACACATGTGTTAGGGTGTGTGCACACACACTAATTACGTCCGTAATTGACGGACGTATTTCGGCCGCAAGTACCGGACCGAACACAGTGCAGGGAGCCGGGCTCCTAGCGTCGTACTTATGTACGACGCTAGGAGTCCCTGCCTCGCTGCCGGACAACTGTCCCGTACTGAAAACATGTTTACAGTATGGGACAGTTGTCCTGCAGCGAGCCAGGGACTCCTAGCATCGTACATAACTATGATGCTAGGAGCCCGGCTCCCTGCACTGTGTTCGGTCCGGTACTTGCGGCCGAAATACGTCCGTCAATTACGGACGTAATTAGTGTCTGTGCACATACCCTAAGGCTTAGATACAGGGCCCATGTGTGATACTGTCTGTGGGACCCTGTATCTAAGCCTACCACAACGTAGGCTTAGATACAGGGTCCAGCAGACAGTAATCTTATACAGTATAAGATTACTGTGTGCTGGGGCCCTGTATCTAAACCTACAGTGTGGTAGGCTTAGATACAGGGCCCAGCAGACAGGATCACGCATGGGCCATGTATCTAAGCCTACCATGTGATTGGCTTAGATACAGGGCCCAGCAGACAGGATCACACAATCTGTGATCCTGTCTCATGGGCCCCCTAAGCCTGATACATCGTAGGCTTAGGGGTTGTGCAGTCCCTAAACATTGATGGCCTATCCACAGGATAGGCCATCAATAGCTGATGTGTCGCCCGGGACCCGCAAATCAGCTATTTTGAAGGGGCCGCAGCACTCGTACGAGAGCTGCTTCCCCTTCATTTTATTACTCGCCCACACTGTGAATCGCCAACACGGATTCACAGTGTGACCGGAATGAAGTGACAGGAATGAAGGAGAGCAGCTCTCGTACGAGTGCTGCGGCCCCTTCAAAACAGCTGATTGGCGGGTCCCGGGAGTCAGACCCCGCCAGTCAGGGCTAACCTTACCTTCCTCTTCGGCCGCGGCGGGAGTTCTGTAGTCTCGATGCTGTGCGCGGCGGCATAGCGATGTGACGTCATGCGCTGCGCACAGCGCCTGACGTCAGGACCTCCGCTGCGATCCGGAACCAGGAAGGTAAGTAAAGTATGTTACTATAGTAACAGGGGCCCGCGGCCCGAGTTACTATAGTAACTTTTTATTGATGTGGTGCGGGGGGCCGTGGGCCCCCCTGGCTTCGGGGCCCGGTCGCAATTGCGACCGCTGCGACCCCTATAGCTACGCCAGTGCCTGGATTGTTGGAACCACCCGATGAAACGGAGAAGAACCGTGGATTAAACCCAAAATTACAGAAAAAGGGGGAGACCCCTGACGAGTTACTGACCCGGGTATTAAGGGAAAATTCGGTGAGGAGAATGAAGGAAACCCAATAATATTGACAGCCCGAGATAAAACACCTTAAATATTGTTCTAGAGACTGATTAGTCCTCTCAGTTTGGCCATTAGTTTCAGGATGGAAGGCCGAGGAGAAGGACAGATCAATCTCCAACTTTTCACAGAAAGCTCTCCAAAACAATTAAACAAATAGCACCCCTCTGTCAGAAACAATATTGACAGGAACCCCATGGAGACGCAGGATGTGTTTGACAAACAAGGTAGCTAACATCTTGGCATTGGGTAGTTTCTTGAGGGGCACAAAGTGGCACATCTTACTGAAGCGGTCAACTACAACCCACACCACCGACTTGCCTTGAGATGGAGGCAGATCGGTGATAAAATCCATGGAGATATGGGTCCAAGATCTCTGGGGAATGGGCAAAGAACATAGTAAGCCCACTGGTCGGGACCTGGGAGTCTTGAACCTAGCACAAATTTCACAAGCAGCGATGTAGGCCTTAACGTCTTTAGGCAACCCAGGCCACCAATAGTTTCTAGCAATGAGGTGCTTGGTACCCAGGATGTCAGGATGGCCAGATAGTGCGGAGTCATGATTTTCCCTGAGTACCCTTAGCCGGAATTGCAGGGGAACAAACAGCTTGTTCTCAGGAAGGTTCCCGGGAGCTGAACCTTGATCAGCCGCAATTTCGGAGACTAAGTCAGAATCAACAGAGGATATGATTATACCTGGGGGCAAAACACAAGCAGGATCTTCCTCCGAAGGAGGGCTGGCCATGAAGCTACGCGACAGTGCATCAGCTTTAATATTTTTAGACCCAGCCCTATAGGTGACCACAAAGTTGAATCTAGTAAAAAACAACACCATCGAGCTTGTCTCGGATTTAGCCTCCGGGCAGATTCTAGGAAGACCAGATTCTTGTGGTCGGTAAGGACCGGTACCTGGTGCCTAGCCCCCTCCAAGAAGTGGCGCCACTCTTCAAATGCCCATTTAATGGCTAAGAGTTCACGGTTGCCCACGTCATAGTTACTCTCAGTGGGCGAGAACTTCCTGGAGAAGTAGGCACAGGGACGGAGATGGGTGAGGGACCTGGTACCCTGGGACAAGACAGCACCCACTCTCACCTCGGAGGCGTCAACCTCCACGATGAATGGCTCCATTTGGTTAGGCTGAATCAGCACTGGGGCAGAGATAAAGCACTTCTTAAGGATCTCAAAAGCCTTGACAGCCTCCGGAGGCCAGTGGAGGAGATCAGCACCTTTGCGAGTAAGATCCGTAAGAGGCTTAGCGATGACCGAGAAGTTAGCAATGAATCTCCTGTAATGATTAGCAAACCCCAGGAAGCACTGTAACACCTTCAGGGAGGCAGGTTGGACCCATTCAGCCACAGCCTGAACCTTGGCAGGGTCCATGCGGAATTCATTAGGAGTGAGGATTTGACCCAAAAATGGTATCTCCTGCACCCCAAACACACATTTTTCGGATTTAGCAAAGAGTTTGTTTTCCCAAAGGGCCTGGAGCACCTTCCCGACATGCTCAATGTGGGAGGACCAGTCCTTGGAAAACACAAGTATGTCATCAAGGTACACTACAAGAAATACCCCCATGTAGTTTCTTAAAATCTCATTTATGAAATTCTGGAAGACCGCGGGAGCATTACACAACCCAAAGGGCATGACGAGGTATTCGAAATGACCTTCGGGCGTGTTAAATGCAGTCTTCCACTCATCCCCTTCTCTGACTCGGATAAGGTTATAAGCCCCCCGAAGATCAAACTTAGAGAACCATTGGGCCCCCTGAACCTGATTGAAGAGATCAGGAATCAAAGGAAGGGGATACTGATTCTTTACAGTGACCTTATTTTATTTTCGGTAATCGATGCACGGCCTAAGACCACCATCCTTCTTCCCTACGAAGAAGAAAGCACCTACCGGAGAAGTAGAGCGGCGAATGTAACCCTTGGCCAGGCTTTCCTGGATATATTCTCTCATGGCCTCACGTTCGGGACAAGAGAGATTAAATATCCTACCCTTAGGGAGCTTAGCTCCTGGTACCAAATCGATAGCGCAATCATATTCTCTATGAGGAGGTAACACTTCGGAGGCCTTTTTAGGAAAAACATCAGCAAAGTCCTGAATAAACTCAGGTAGAGTGTTCACCTCCTCAGGGAGAGAAATAAAATTAACAGAATAACATGACGTCATGCATTCATTACCCCATTTAGTAAGATCCCCAGTACTCCAGTTAAACGTGGGATTATGCATCTGAAACCAGGGAAGGCCTAAAACCAAATCGGACGATAATCCCTGCATCACCAGTACAGAACACTGCTCCAAATGAATGGAGCCAACAATGAGTTCAAAAACAGGGGTATGCTGCGTAAAATAACCATTAGCAAGTGGAGTGGAGTCGATACCCACTACCGGGACAGGTTTAGGCAAATCAATCAAAGGCATAGCTAGAGACATAGCAAATTCCACAGACATAATATTAGCAGAAGACCCTGAATCCACAAAGGCACTGCCGGTAGCAGACCTACCCTCAAAAGAGACCTGAAAGGGAAGCAAGATATTATTAGGTTTCATATTTACGGGAAATACCTGTGCGCCCTAGCGGCCTCCCTGATGGTCACTTAGGCGCGGAAGTTTTCCGGCTGCTTATTCTTACGCCTAGGACAGTTGTTCACTTGATGCTTGTCATCCTCACAATAGAAGCAGAGACCATTCTTCCTGCGGAGCTCTCTACGTTGTTGGGGAGACACGGAGGCCCCGAGTAGCATTGGTTCAGCCGAGTTTTCCATGGAAGAACGAAGCAACGGAACCTCGGGAGCCATCATGGGGGAGCCAGAGGAGAAGGCACAAAAAAGTTCAAGTCGTCATTCAATGAGACGTCGGTCAAGCCATAACCTGATCAAGAGAGTCAGAAGAGGGATAGCTAACTAACAGGTCTTTCAGGGCGTTCGACAGACCCAATCTAAACTGGCACCTCAAGGCAGGGTCATTCCACCGAGATGCTACACACCACTTCCTAAAGTCAGAACAGTACTCTTCAACGGGTCTCTTACCCTGACGTAAGGTCACCAGCTGACTCTCGGCAAAGGCAGTCTTGTCAGTCTCGTCAAAGATGAGCCCGAGAGCGGAAAAAAAAGGTCAACAGAGGAAAGTTCAGGGGCGTCAGGAGCCAAGGAGAAGGCCCATTCTTGGGGGCTATCCTGGAGCCGGGAGACAATTATACCCACTTGCTGGCTCTCAGAACCTGAGGAGTGGGGCCTTAGACGGAAATAGAGTCTACAACTCTCCCGAAAGGAGAAAAAAGTCTTCCGGTCGCCTGAGAACCGGTCAGGCAACTTGAGATGGGGTTCAAGAGTTGAGGTGGAGGGCACTAGCTGGTTAGCATCATGCTGATCGAACCTCTGAGCCAGGGCTTAGACCTGTAGGGAGAGACCCTGTATTTGCTGAGCCAGGGTCTCAAGGAGGTCCATTGTAGTAGGAACCAGGGTAGAAAAGGTATATGGGCCTGTGATTTTGTAATGACGGGGTAGGGAGACAGACAGGTGAGCCCTAATCTACCCGCCACTCAGTACCTGCCTACTTGCACGACCCATCCTAGGCGACGTCGTACAACTGGGCGACGGTCCCTACGCTCAAAACGTGCACGAGAGACAAACAGACAAGGGTACACAGAAGCTAAGGGAAATGGGGCAGTTTCCCACGGCAACACTGTGAGCAACAAGAGTAGTGAACGAGCCGAGTCAAACCAGTAGTGTACGAGGTACCAAACGCAGAGCAGGAGCGTAGTCAGTAAAGCCAGGGTTAAAATGAAGCTGAGGTCAATAGTAATAGCTGGAACAGCAGAGCCAGGAAACAAGAGAGAATCACAGGCAAAGACAAGAAGCAAATGAAGGTATACATAGACCGAGGGCGGGAGCTAGAACCGTCTGGCCAGGCTGTGATAGGTTCTCCCACTCCTCAGCCTACCAGCCTGAGTGGTAGCAGATTGACTCACTCTAACAGACCTAGTTGCTGATGCAGACTGATTAACCACGGGCGTCGATACAGAAGCTGTGTCTGGCAGATCCTTTACATTAGGTGGATACAATTACCATCTATGTATAAAAAAAAGCCCTAGTGGAAATTTTCAAACTCTGGACTGCCTGGCTAAAAGAGGTAGCAATGGCAAAACAAAGTGAGAATTTAAATAAGGTCTAGAGATTTATTGAATGACTAATATTAGACTAATGTGGGTTAATGTAATAGTACTGGTGTAGTTAAAATCCACAACTAGATGGAGGTTAAATGTGGGGTGTAGAAAGACTCTAATTTTCACTATGCATCTAAATGTAGCGGCAATAACTCAGTTTTTCAAGGTTTCTGCCTGCTGTGGAGTTGATTTTTCTTACAGTTTCAATGGCTTGTTTGCACCGCCAGGCACCCAGCACCCGGGGAACATGACAATAAAGACTTGAAGTAGTGGTCATATTGACGTTTCCTGGTTTTAACCTCTTCCCGCACCATAACATAACTGTACATCGTGGTGAGGACAAACTTTTTGCACTTTGGCGTACAGAAGCTGTTCCTGTGCAGTCAGCAGTGGGTGCTGGCTGTACTATACAGCCAATATGACACTGCAATGGCCGTGATTGGAGATAACTCTGATCCTGGTCGTTCAACCCCTTAGATCCCGCTGTCACTAGCGACCATGGTATCAAAGGAATGTAACAGAAAGAGAGATGGGCTCCTTCTGTTTTCCCCTAACAAAGGCCCCCAGGTCTGCCATGTCTATTTGCCTCTGGTAGTGCCAGAGGCATTGCATCGTGGACACTAACGGTGCTGATGACACCTATTGAGTTTAATAAAGTTTTCGTGAGGGTCCCTGTTTTACCAAAGGAATATTTCACCGGAACTGTGACAGATGGCCCTTATTGACACTCCAACGCAGATGTGAACAGAGCCTACACTGATAGTGCTTTGGTATACTATTTACAGTATATTGAAGCATTATAGAAGCGATCAGAAAATCGCATTGTGAATTCTCCTACGAGGATTAAAAAAAATAATTCTCTACAGTGAAAAAAAGTTAAAAAAACAGTGTTCGCGGTTAAAATAGGATAAAACCATTTTTTCCATTAAAAGTGGTTTTAGTTACCTAAAGTGTTCTAAAAAAATGTAAACATATATGGTGTTACCACGATTGTAACGACCATTATAATAACCTTAACACATTATTCTAAACGCATGTCGAAAGGCGTAAAAAACCCTAAAAAAATTACTGTGGAATTGCTTTTTTCCGATCACCCCAATTTGTTTTATAAAAGTTAATCAATAATTTATATGTACCCCAAAATGGTTCTATAAAAAAAACAAGGCTACATACAGCTACATCGATAGAAAAATAAAACAGTTATAGCTCTTGGAAAGAAAGATTTATTTCCATAAAAGGCACTATTATTGTGCAAAAGTAGTAAAACAATACAAATGCAATACATATTTGGTATCGCTGTAATTGTACCAACCCAAAGAATAAAAGTAACATGTTATTTATGCTGCACGGTGAACAGCGTAAATTTAAAATGCAAAAATAACAATGGTGTAGTTGCTGTTTTTTCCCATTCTCCCCACAAATGTAAGTTTCACTAATTTATATATGTACCCCAAAATGGTTCTATTACAAAAATATGACTCGTCCTGCCAAAAACAAGCCCTCATACAGTTAAATCAACAGAAAATGTAAAAGCAATGGATCTCAGAGAGCGACAATTAAATATTGAACATTTTGTCCTAAAAAAACAAAATAAGCTGGTCTTAAAGGGGTATCATATTTGCAAGTCTCTAAAACACTTGAAAACATCTCTACCTGGTGATCAAGTTCCAATAGTTGTATCTAATATCTGAATAAACAGTCTTGCTGGTAAGGAGAACAAAATATACCCATGTTGTAGCTATTTCACCTCCAACACTTGGAATATGCATATCTGCTACAATCTCAGACGGACGACCAGGATCTTTACAATCATAGACAATAATCATAATTGAGATATTTGCCATTGTCACAGAGCCCATGGATTAAACTGTCACTGGACCAGCAGGCGGCGGTGTGAACCCACCTTGTCACCAAGGGATTTGACTTGGGGCTACACCGTAGAGCGGAGTCCAAGGGAACCCCTGATCTTCACCCTTTAATCCCTGTCCACGGATGTGAACTTCGCTGCAGGAGAACCTCAGGTCGCTACCCCAGAGTAGTCTTCCTTGGTGATGGTGGATGCAACAGGAGTCTGGTGAGCAAGATGCCAGGAAAGGCAGCAGAGGTTAGTTTTGGGTAACGTAGCAAAAGATCAGGGCAGGTGGCAGAGGTTCGTTGCGGTTCACGTAGCACATGGTTAGGGAAGGCGGACACAAAGGAACACTAGGGAACCAAATTATCCTGGCAATGAGTCCAGAGAGGAAGGGCTTCTATATATGGGACAGCTGAGAATTAGACATTTTTGAGCCAGCGTGAAGCGTTGGCAAAGAGAGCGGCTGCCAGACACCAAGGAGGAAAAAGGAGAGCAGCGTGGACCAGGACGCTTGGGACAGGTAAGAACACGACGGGAGTGGGGGACGTTATATCTGTACAAGGAGTTCATTAATAATTCTCATCATTTGGGTAAGTAGCTAGAAATTTAGAAGAATCAAAGAAACTGACTGACTCGTGAAGCATAGTGAATTTTTCTAATGCTTAATTATTTGAAAAAGAGACTTTTTACCAAATAATTCCTGTAAATTAATCTGACTTCACTTTATAATGAGTGTTCAGAATTAATTGTTAATTATCAATGTTTTAACAACAGACAAGTATTTTCTGCGTGCTCAAAATGTTGGAATTTGTAAGCGAAGCTGCAGCTTATCTCTATCTTTTCCCCATTATTTTGTTCACAAATAGGAATGATAAAAGCATTTACAGCTATTACTTTTACATTTTTTTTTTTTACCTTACTTTACTTTTTTATTTGCTGTAGGCCCAGATACAATGGCATAAGTACCATTATAGCAGTCATAGTGGCTTTTACGTGGCCCGCGGCCTAAGGGGGCTCGTGCCGCCCGCTATGGCTTCTACAGCGGTAGTGACACCACATTCAATAGTATCTGCGTTCGTAAGAGGCAGATACTATTGAACACTATGGCAGAGCATGGAGGCATCTCCATGCTCTGCCATCTACTAGGCTACAGGCAATTCGGCCTGCATCCTATCAGGCGCAGGGACGGAATCCTGCGCAGGCCGGCCTGATGAAGTCACTGGATCACACCAGCCTACACAAGGATCCCGTCAGCGTTGTGGAGAAGCTCTATTCGTAGTGGAAACGGGGCCTAGGTGAGTACAATTTTTTTGTTTTATTTGTTTGGGGGCTGTGTGGCACTATCTACAAGAGGGAGGTGGTGGCAGTATCTTTAATGGGAAGGTGGGGGCACTGTCTACATGGGGGAGGTGGGGGTACTGTCTACAAGGGGGAGGTGGGGCACTGTCTACAAGGGGGTGGTAGGGGCACTGTCTACAAGGAGGAGGTGTTGGACACTGTCTACAAGGGGGAGGTAGGGACTGTATGACTATCTACAAGAGGGAGGTGGGGGTAGTATCTACAAGGGGGAGATGGGGGCTGTATGGCACTATCTACAAGGGGGAGTTGGGGGTACTATCTACAGGGGGCTGTATAGCACTATCTACAAAGAGGAGGTTGGTGGTATTATGTACAAGGGGGAGGTGGGGGCAATATCTACAAGGGGGCTGTATGGTACTGTCTACAAGGGGGAGGCGAGTCCTATCTACAAGGGGGACTGAGTGGCACTATCTACAAGGGGGTGTGACACTATCTACAGAGGGGTGGTATGGCACAATCTACAGGGGGGCTGTATGGCACTATCTATGGGGGGGGCTGTATGGAACTATCTACGGGGGGACTGTATGGCACTAGATACAGGGGGGGCTGTATGGCACTAGCTACAGGGGGCAGTATGGCACTAGCGACAGGGGGGCTGTATGGCACTAGCCACAGGGGGTCTGTTTGGCACTATCTATAGGGGGGCTGTATGGCAGAATATACAGGGGGGCATCGGCTGCTGCTGCAAAAATGTTGACCCTCTGCAGCTTCCCCCAGTGATACCAGCTGATCGTTGGTGGTTTCTGAAGTCAGACCTTCAGTGATCAGCTAATCGCCAGGACAAATTAAACCATAAAGGAGGTTGCTGTGATGAGACAACCCCTTTAAAACCTGGGATGTTAATTTTTATATTGTCAAAAATATAAAAAAAAAGTTTTGAAAAGCAATTTTCGAATTGTAATGTTATCTATTACAGAACAAAAAAGGTGTATTGTGAAAAATATTAGACCTTCCTGATAGAACCGCTTTATTTTAGATCAGCTACAAAACGAACTTTCGCTTTCAGCTCCATGAACAGCAGTACCAGTCTGCAAAGATTATTCTATCATAGTTGCCAACGGTCCCGAATTCGTAGGGACTGTCCCAAATTTGGAGACAATCCTGGCAAATTACTAACCTGGATTGTGTCCCGGCAACAGGCGACTGCCATACTCAATTGTATCTGCGTCCTCTGGACGCAGATACAGTTGAATACTATAGCAAAGCAGGAAACGATCCACTTTTTGCTCTGCCATTTACTAGGTTACAGGTCTGCAGCCTATAAGGCGTAGGGACAGGATCCCTGCACATGCCGGTGCGATGGCATCACTGGGTTGCGCCGGTCTATGCAAGGTTTCGGTCATGGCGCCTAGTGGGCTGCAGGACTGAGGAATGTCAAATGTTGGCAACTATGTTCTATGTTTGTACATGTCAACATTAAAGAAACACCATAGTTTTATTTTCAGCTACATGGGATTAGTCTCTTTGATTTCGGAACTAAATACTGTACACCTTTATATATTCAATCCAGTGAGACATTGTTTTACTAGTTTGTGAATAATAAAAAAAATAAAACTCTTAGGTTTATAGCTTTGATGTTAGGAAATCTGATGGAGAACATGTAAAACCCTGAGGAAAATACCATCTTCAAAGAGAACGCTACAGGACTAGCAAAGCATAGCAGTTAATAGTATTTTTATTTGGCTGGTGGAGACATTGAAACAACATTCCTGACTACTTGGATTTAAAATACAAATTGTACAATCTCAGCAATTTAGTAAACCACTCGAGATACCAGATAGCTGGATTTTTGTTGAAAGGACCTTTTCGTCTCCACTGTTGACAGCCATATTGCCAGTTTATTACAACATATTCAGCCAAGTCTCTGTTTCTACATTATATTTTCTGTTGTATTAGCATTCTCCCTGGAATTTACATACACAAAACCATTAAAGGCAAATTGGAGAAGTAAGCAGCAATAAAAGAAAAATTGCAAATACAATTTCCAAAAACCGTGGCAAAATAGAGCGGTTTTGCCTTGAATCCCAACAAAAAATGCAATTTGATTGTGACAAGAAACCCAGCCTCACCATGATTTGTTCATTTTTATATAACGTCACTTTCTAATGAGTTTTTTTTTTCTATTCCCAATGACATTGAGCTATCTTCTCAATATATACTTAATCAGGGATTGTGTAAAAGTTGTCCTCATTGTCTTTTGCTAGGCCAAACATAAGCTGCACAGTCTAGAGGTCCTATTACAACAGCCGATTTTGGCCCATGCAGCGAGTGCCGTTCAACAAGACATCGTTGATAGGCGCTCGTTTGCTCCTGTCACAAGGATCTATGTATGGGCATGAGCGGTCGTTATGCCGATCACTCATCCCTATACGTTATTATCATGTTGGCAGTGCGTCTCCCTGTTTATACTGGGAGATGTGCTGCTTACAACGATAATATTTTACTTTTTTAGAACGATACGACCAGCAGATGCTCGTTCATCTGCTGATCCCTGCCCTGTTTACACAGGGCAATTATCGGCAACGAGCATTCTATGAAGGGTCGTCTGCCCGATAATCGCCCAGTGTAAATCCCCCTTAAATCTTCTGCATGCAGTAACTTCCTCCCTTGATGATGTTATTAGTAAAGCTTTATCAAATAAAGCAGATTTGTTGCAGAAATGTCTGTGACTATGCCATTCATTTAAATGGACCTCACAGAAATCCATGCACGTGCAGGAAGAAAAAAATAATAATTCAGATACATGGAATAGATTTTTTAGTCGCAAAAATTTCTGCAACAAGTCTGCCACATGTGAACATACCCTAAATTACATTGCCCTGCATGTAGAGCTGCCAAGTAGTTAACTGGGGAACTATCAGTTCTTATGTGTAAATTATTTAAGGTGCTTTATATGATCACATGTATTTTTTTAATTTAAGTTTTTATGAATTGACTGTATATGTTTATATTAGTGGCCTGAAACCTGTGGCTCTTCAGGTGTCAGTCTGATGATGGCAACTTGCTAAACGGCAATGATTCTCCATGTGAAGACTTAGCTATCAGGAAGTCCTGAAGGCAAAGCTCATTAGAAAAAGTATGCAAAATAGCTCTCCTCTAGAAGAAAGGCTAACCAGAACTCTACTCTGTACTGACAAGGAGCAATAACTCCAAAACAGTACTGTCTACCAGCAGGAACGGTTTTAGACAAAGGCCCCATGCACACGAACGTGCTTTTGCGGCCACAATTCCCCCGAAAATCCACGGGAGAATTGCGGCCCCATTCATTCCCATGGGGCCATGTACACGACCGTGGTTTCCACGGTCCGTGCATGGCCCCGGAGCCCGGTCCGGGCTCATTGAAAATAATGACATCCCAATAGAATATGAAGATAACTACCATGGATAGTAAAAAATATACATCTTTATTATTACATAACGATACATGGTATGACAATAGTAAGTACAATAAGAATAAAGCGGATCATATATCAAGAGAAATAGCAGTCAGGTACAGATGACAACATACCATGAGGGAAACAAGAGACAACCAAACTCAGGACACGTCCCAGTACTAACATGCCATGAATACAAGTATGATAGAGTGCCAATAGGGTATAAAAAATATATATATGACTATATCTGTAAAAGGAATGCTGCCCGTTGCAAAATATGCATAGAAAGTGCCCGCTAAGGATAAACAGCGCATATGCAGACCAAAATTACAGATAGATGCCAAAAAGAATAAATGTGAAAACCAACAGACATGATGAAAGCAAGGGACGTGAGGAGATGGCACAGAGACGCCTCGACGCGCGTTTCGCTGCGACCGGCTTCGTCAGGAAGCTGATCATCATTAAAAACCGGGGGTTTATATATTGACACTAGGAATAACTGATTCATTGGTGGCACCTATGGAATGCATGTTCAAAGCGGTGCTCAGTAGCCATGCTGCAAACACTGCATCACCAGGAAGCGCCAAGATGTCCACATCATGACGGTGCGTCTCAAATGCTGAAACGCACGTCACCATAGTAACGTAAACAAACAGATCAGGCACTCCGGGATGCAGTGCCCACAGCGCATGCGCCAATGAGTGTCTGTGCAAATAGAGCACAGAGACCATCAAGGAATGGATGGTAATCTGATATACACGCACTTAATTGGATACTGCTGCATGATGAATGGATTTACCAGCAAAAGAATAAATAATTAATAATTTTATATTATTAAACATAATAAATAGGGAATATATATGAATACTTATACAAGAAATATATATAAAATAGAAAGAGGAAACCCATACATGAAATAATCAAAACAAATAATAAATGAGACAAATAAGTAGAACATATGTAAATGCAATAGAATATCATGAAATACAAATAATAAATACATTAAATAAATAAACTAAATATGAATATATGCAATAGGTGACACAAAAAATGAGTATGTGTAAAAATACCAAAGTGTGAAAAAGTATATTATTAACTGAATAATAGAGAATAAAAGAATGTGAGAAAAAAATAAAAAAAATAAAAAAATTAAATAAAGTGTGAGCAAAAATTATATGTAATGAAATCAAATAAAATAACAAAATGAATAGTGATGGTGAAGGGTAAAGATGAAAATGAAACGTAAATGAATACTAAAATGCATTAAAGTGCTCAAAAATATAAAAACTATGATAACGCATGAAAAAAAGGGAGGCGTTAATATGTGCCAAAGCAAACATGTATTATGCATACATTAATATATAGTTCACATACAAGAAATCCAAATATATAATACAACACAAATAGTTATAAAATATATAGGAAAATATGTGAAAAAATAATAATAAATATAAAAATTAAAAATTAAAAATATATAATAAAAAATAAAAAATAATAAATGAAAAATAAAAAATATATGAAATAAAAATGAAAAATATCAATAAAAAATAAAATAAAAAAATAAATAAAAAAATATATAAATATAATAAAAATACAAAAATATATTTTTTTATATAATGACAAATAAAAATAAAAATAAAATAATAAGAAATAAATAAATAGACGAAAGACAATAACACTGAGCAGCATGTCCAAGAATGATGGTCACTCGCAGTCTTCGCAAAGAAGGATGTATACCTCACAGGATAAATAATGACATCAATGGAACCAGCAACACTAGAATATCACAGAACTAAAATTAGGATAACGGAATATTAACAATATATAAACAATCCCCCAAAACTAAAATTCGCGCTGCTTATGACAATTTATAGGAAAGGTTTGAAGCTAGTGGCCTCATTGAGGCCAAAGGATGTAGTGGTATTTAGCAGAGTAATCCACTTAATTTCTTTTTTCAGGAGGGCTTTACGAATATCGCCACCCCTACAGCCCAGGTTGACCCTATCAATGCCCCGAAATCTTATACCACTAGGGTCACAATAATGATGTTGATGGAAATGTCTGGGAATCGGCTGTAGTTGGTCAACATCTTTGGCATTGCTTGCTGTACGGATCTTACTAACGTGTTCAAGTACACGTGTCTTGAAAGGCCTGCTAGTCATTCCTATATAGATCAAATCACAGGGGCATGTTGCAAAATAAATCACAGCCTCCGTTTTACAGGTTATGTTGAACACAATCTTATATTCCCGATCTTTTTTGGAATCATAAAAAGAGGATGAACGTATAATAAATTTGCAGGCAGCACAGCTGCCACAATTAGACTATCCCCAGGGTGGACCACGACTACCAAATGGACTCATTTGGGTCTTGGAAATATAATGACTAGAAGTCAAAAGATCACGCAGATTTTTCGATCTCCTCCAAGTAATGGAGGGATAATTCGACAGGCAAGTGGATAGATGTAGATCCGTGAGGAGCACATTCCAATGCTTCTGCATGATTTAGCGAATTTCAACCCATTGAGAGTTGAATGTTGTGATAAACCTAACATTAGGATCAAAAATCTCTTTGGACTTGGGTTTACTCACCAGTAATCCCTCACGTGGTGTTTTTTTAGCTCTGAGATACCCACGTCTTATATACTAAATCTTTGAAACAAGTAAGCCCTATAGTTTAATTAGCTCTCAGGCAAAATGGTATTTATCCTCCTAAATGTCCGCCCTATGGATGTTAGGCTATTGGTGACTCACACCTGTATAAGCACTGTTCCTGATAGTAACCAACCAAAGGCTATTCAAGCGCTCTAAAAAGTGCGACCCCTGGTTGATTTGAGTCTGAGTCCTGTATTTTATATATCCCTATAATCTAGCTTTGATATGAACACACCCTTACTGTATCAATAATGCAGTCAATTCAGAAGGCGGTGTGCAGAGAACTGCATAGCTGATTTCTAGCACCTACAGGAGTGTTGCAAGCCCCAAACCAAAGCATTTGTCCCCCCTCTCACACAAAATTATCTATATACATATACAGTTATTAAATCATACCCCTATACAAGATGAAATATTACCTGCATACTGTTACTAAATAATACCTCCACACCAATACCACATAGTGACTGACTAATAACCCCATTCTGTTACTGAATAAAAACCACTATACAAAGACCAATATTACCACCATGAAGTGCCCATATAGTGGTAGATGACAGTTATACGCAGTAGCTCTGCAGACGATAGAAGTTATTACAGCAGATTTATATCTATTGACTCACAGGTGATGTTTTCTCTGGTTAGGGCCTGTTCACATCAGTGTTGGCTTTCCGTTCCGGGGTTCCGTCAGAGGTTTCCGTTGGCTGAATCCCACAACGGAAAGTCAAACTGAAACCACAGCTTCCGTTTCAGTCACCATTGATATCAATGGTGACGGAAACATTGCTAATGGTTTCCGTTCGTCACCATTCCAGCAGGTTTCCGTTTTTCTGATGGAATCAATAGTGCCGCTATTGATTCCCCAATTAAAACGGAAATCTGCCGTAATGGTCACGAACGGAAACCATTAACAATGTTTCCGTCACCATTGATATCAATGGTGACAGAAACGGAAGCTGTGGTTTCAGTTTGACTTTCCGTTGCGGGGTTCACCCGCCGGAAACCTCCGTCAGAACCCCGGAACGGAAAGCCAACGCTGATGTGAACAGGCCCTTAGAGTATTTCACTTTCCCTTTTGTTCACCATCTGGCCCAGACCACTGTGACGACTTATTCCAGCCACGACTCATCTTTGCAGAATTTGACACACAGAAATGTTGGTTTCTCGCTTTTCAAGCAGCCACCACACCTATACCCCATCCTCTAAACAAACTTGTAATCCACAGTGCCCCAGATGGTAATAATGATCCCTCAGTGCTCAACATAATAAAAGTGCCCCATCAGTAACTCTGCCCCCTTTGTGCTCCCACAGCAGTAATGCCCCCTGTAGATAGCGCCACACACAGCCCCCTGTAGATAGCGCCACATTCCTCCCCCTTATATATATACTGCCACATAACCCCCCTTATGCCTGATTCACGTGAGCGCTGTGCATCTCGGACATAAAAAACTGCAGTTTTTCACGTCCGAGGTGCATCCAAGCTCAGCGCTGCTGGACACGATGTAACACATCCCCCATAGATGAGAGTCTATGGAGGGATGCACGAAAAGAACGGACATGTCCTATTTTCGCACGGACCCTTCACACGGTCCATTGAAACAATCGCTGCGTGAACGGCCACATTGAATTACATAGGTCCGTGGGACGGCCGCTGTTTCAACGGCTGTCCCATGGACGTTTAACACGCTCGTGTAAATAAGCCCTTAGTAGATAGTGCCACACAGCCCCTCTTGTATATAGTGCCACACAACACACCATTAGTAGATAGTGCCACACAGCTCCTCTTGTATATAGTGCCACGAAGTCCCAACTCCCTCCTATAGTGCCACTCCCTTGTATATATAGTGCCACACAGCCCCCCCTTGTATAAAGTGGCACACAGCCTTGCTTGTATATAGGGCCACACAGCCCCCCTTGTATATAGTGCCACACAGCCCCCTCCTTGTGTCAGGGATCATTACTATGTATATTGTTTGAAAAATATTATCCTCACACATATGTATATACATTTCAGTTCTTTGTGTAATATACTGATATATATATAACAAGTTCTTTGTTCATGTTGGACACACCTATGGAAGACACCGCCCCCTGGAATGCAAAGAGGAGTGTGCAGAAGAATGTACAGGAAAACTTACAGCTGAGGAGCCAATGGGATTTAAGCAAGTCCCACATCTATAGGGAGGGGCAATAGATAGGTATAGATCAGCAGCACAGGATACATTTTTCAAGAGGGTGCACGTCTCCTGGGTCACAGTCCGAGTGACCCCTCAGTCAAGACAAGGAAGAAATGGAGACAGCACTACCGAATTTTCAAAGTGAAGATCCTTTTATTCCACGGTGCAACGTTTCAGCTCAATACGAGCCTTTCTCAAGCATAATAATGTGACACACAGAGCGCATATATATGCAATACAGGGTCATAAAGCCAATTACATACATATAATAAACTTGTGCAATAATGCTACAACAGGTATACAAAATTTTTATATCAATAGGATCCCCTATGGATGTGCTAATACAAGAATAGAAAAATAAATTAAAAAACATTACATATACATAGTATAAATAGTGCATTCACTGTAATAAGGCCAATCAATCAGATGGGCTACATGTGTATAATGACATGTGGTAGTGTAAGAAAACAGGTGTATAGAATAAAGTTAAAAACATCTTACCCTCGCTGGATCGGCTGATAGCGTTGTGCACTTTCTTACTACATGAAAACTAAGCATTGCGTAATCCTAGCACCTGTGTGTATGAGTCATCGCATGATACGTCATTATACGCATGCGCATTGTCTACCAGAGGCGCTAGTCGCCATATTGAAAGAGGGCTATACACCCACAAATGTTTCCCATGGATGACGTCGGATCCTGTCCGTCTCAACTATGAGTCATTGGACATATCGTAGATTCGCATCTGCGCAATGCCCATTAAGGATCGTCGGACCCATTTTGAAAGAGGGCAACATCACTACATATGTTGCACATACATCCCATCCACTATAGAGTCTAATTGGTCAAATATAAAACGATGTGAACTATATATACTATCTCTGTAAACTGAGAATAAATATTATGTCTCAGACCAATAATCCTTATACCTCATCTATAATGATGGGGATTTAGGAGCACATATGGGTATATATAAAGCTCATAATATACAGACACAGAGATTTACACATCGTCTTAGAGATACTGTGGACGGAAGACATGAATAACATATATGAGAAAACTTTTCAAAAAATAGGATGCATATAATCAGGTATAAGAGTAGTGCAAATATACAGCCTCAACCGATCCTTGAGGCAAATCTTGAGAGTAATATCTAAGATAAAGAGAAAAAGGAGAAAAATGTATAAAATAGTTTGTAGGACATTGACAATATATATCAGACCTAAACATTGTAAATAGCATATAAAATATAATTATAATATAGATATGGTCAAATTATTTCCTATTCTCCCAATGCACAGAGGAGGGGGAGGAACAAGGGGAAGATGATAAATGCACGGGCAGATGTTCAAATCAGAATGTACCACTGGGTTATCTAGAGAAACTTGGAAAGATCTTGAAGTCTATATTAAGACCTCTAGGGGATAAGGTGTCTAATTTAAAAATCCATTCCAACTCCAATCTTTTCAGTTTGGAGATCCTATCTCCACCTCGTCTATGGCGCGGTACATGATCAACAATATATAACTTTAAAGTCATTCTCGCCATGGTTATTTTCCACAAAATGTTTAGGTAATGGTAGGTCAATTTTCTTGGTACGAATGGTGGACTTATGGTTGTTTATACGTTTTCTGCAATCTAGAGAGGTTTCACCTACATACAATAATTTGCAAGGACATTGGGTGATATATATTACATGGTCCGATTTACATGTAAGATGATGTTTAATTTTGTAGGTAGAACCTTTAATAGGATGGGTGAACACCTCGCTCTTAACCATATTCCTACAATTATTACAACCTAAACACGGGAAGCAACCAAATTTTTGGGGGGCTAATAAAGACTGATAATTCTTAGTCAAAGAGCCCACATCAGCATGTACTAAACGATCTCTCAAATTTTTGGTCCTGCGATAGGCTATACGTGGTGGGACCTCAAATTCCGGGATTTTATCAAAAGAACTCCTAAGTATCCCCCATTCTTTTTTAATGATGTTGGCAATATCATTGCTCTTATGAGAGTATGTAGACACCAGTGTTAGTCTATGGGAGGGTGATTGTTTACGATTTTGCAGAAGATCATATCTCGAAATCCCCTCCACTTTAGATTTTTTATTGTCCAATAGTTTTTTAGGGTACCCCCGATTCCTGAATTTCTGAGACATATCACTCAACCTGACGTCGAGAGTTGAAGGATCCTGCACAATCCTTTTCACCCTCAACATCTGGCTATAGGGGAGAGAAGCGATCATAGGGTGGGGGTGACAGCTTTCAAACCTCAGTAAATTATTACGATCCGTAGGTTTACTGTACAAATCTGTTGTAAGTTTATGTTCCTGAATATAAACTCTAGTGTCAAGAAAATTTAGAGATGTTGTTGAAGAATCCATAGTGAATTTAATATCATCATCTATATTATTCAGAAAGCTAAAGAAACACTCCAACTCCACTTGAGTGCCTGTCCAGATGACGAAGACGTAGTCTATGTATCTCCACCACCTCAAAACCTTAGTGAGGTGGGGAGAGACATAGACGGCGCCTTCCTCCAAAGCTGTCATAGACATATTTGCATATGTGGGAGCCACGTTAGATCCCATGGCCGTACCCCTCCTCTGTACATAGAAGGAGTCACCAAATAAAATAATTTTCTGTAAGGACAATTTCCAAGAGACACATAAGAAGGTTAATACATTCATGGGTATAGTTAGACTGTTGTAACGCTTCAGATACAGTATGAAGGCCTCTCGTGTGGTTGATTGAGGTATAGAGACTGCACACATCAAATGATACAAGTGTGCAGTCCCCCGTCAACTCAACCTCATTCAATTTAGTCAAAAAGTCAGTGGTGTCCTGAATATATGATTTAGCATTGGTGGCAAAATCACGTAACATTTTATCTAGAAAAATGGCTATCGGTGAAAAAATGGAACCGCAACCCGATATAATCGGTCTGCCCGGAGGGTCTACCAATGACCTGTGGATTTTTGGAAGACAGTACAGCACAGGAACCACCGGATGCCGCACCGTCATGAAATCCAACAGGTCACCATCAATGATACCCGCATTATGGGCCTCAACCAATATTGTATCAATGGTATTTTTGATTCTAAATTTAGGATGCCCGGGAAGTGGCTCATAAACATTAATATCTGACAATTGTCTAGTTAATTCAGCCAAATAGTGCGATGTGTCCATGACCACCAAGGCACCACCCTTGTCCGCGGGCTTGATGGTCAGGGACACATCACGAGAAAGGCCATCAACCGCCACTATCTCATCCCTCGTCAAGTTGGGAGGACCTACGAATCTACCATTGTCACTCTCTCTCAAGGTACGAATACGATTTTTCACAATATCAATAAATGTATCAATTGCAGGTTCATTAATAAAGGGTTGATGTACACTTTTTTTATGTAGCCCAATCTCTCTTAGTGTGATTTCAGTATGATGTACAGATCTAGTGTCAAAATTTTTACCGGCAAACAATACCTTGAATTTTATTTTACGAAAAAAGTCAAAAAGATCCAGTTCTAATTGGAACCAATCCACACTAGAAGTAGGACTAAATGATAATCCCTTATTCAGGGCTGAAATTTCCACATTAGATAAGTCACGTGATGATATATTTACCACAAGATTTTCTATGGATTTATGCTGACTTTGTGTTCCTTGTTGACAAATTGACGGTCCCTCTTTGCTCTGAAGGCTCGGGTCCTTGTGCCACCTTCTGTGTTTGTGTCCCCCTCTTCTTGGACGTCGATGTCCAGATTGACACCTAAAAAACCAGTAGATGTTTCAATATTATCAGTATCGGACGTGTTGGAGAAGCGTTTTCTTCTTTTCATATAGTTGGTATTTGTATTACCCTTATTGATGGTAGGGTCTCGTTGCCAATTATAGATCTTCCCGGATTCATAATCCTCGATGTCTCAATGCCATTTCTGGCGTTTGGCGTTCTCACCATTTAGGCGAAATTTCTGCATTGATTCCACTATACGTAACTTGAAATTCTTCAGATCATCTTCAGACTGGAGAGTTTTGAGTGTATCATCCACAGCTTGCATCCGCATCCTGATCTCACATAGCTCTTTTTGGAGAAATTCAATATTCAGCAACATGATATCTCGTGAATATTTATTTGCGATCTGTATTGATCTTTGACAGAAATCCGCATTATTGGAAAATAGATTTGGTGCCAGGTGTGAACGCATCCCACGGGGTATGCGATTGACTTTGCAATACTCGCCCAAGGTAATCAAATGCAATTCCACTGTAATGGCCTTTTTGGACTCATTCTCCCATTTCCTTTTAATGCTTTCCACAGCCGGTACACTGAGAAATGACACCTCTCCCGGTAATCCCCGTAAAATTCTACTCACATCCTCCTCAGAGTAGGAAAATAAAGTGGATTGAGGTTCCATGTAACCTTCAGGATCTTTGCAAATGAGTATCCGTGCACGCTTTTGGGACTCAGCAATAGATAGGTATAGATCAGCAGCACAGGATACATTTTTCAAGAGGGTGCACGTCTCCTGGGTCACAGTCCGAGTGACCCCTCAGTCAAGACAAGGAAGAAATGGAGACAGCACTACCGAATTTTCAAAGTGAAGATCCTTTTATTCCACGGTGCAACGTTTCAGCTCAATACGAGCCTTTCTCAAGCATAATAATGTGACACACAGAGCGCATATATATGCAATACAGGGTCATAAAGCCAATTACATACATATAATAAACTTGTGCAATAATGCTACAACAGGTATACAAAATTTTTATATCAATAGGATCCCCTATGGATGTGCTAATACAAGAATAGAAAAATAAATTAAAAAACATTACATATACATAGTATAAATAGTGCATTCACTGTAATAAGGCCAATCAATCAGATGGGCTACATGTGTATAATGACATGTGGTAGTGTAAGAAAACAGGTGTATAGAATAAAGTTAAAAACAACTTATCCTCGCTGGATCGGCTGATAGCGTTGTGCACTTTCTTACTACATGAAAACGAAGCATTGCGTAATCCTAGCACCTGTGTGTATGAGTCATCGCATGATACGTCATTATACGCATGCGCATTGTCTACCAGAGGCGCTAGTCGCCATATTGAAAGAGGGCTATACACCCACAAATGTTTCCCATGGATGACGTCGGATCCTGTCCGTCTCAACTATGAGTCATTGGACATATCGTAGATTCGCATCTGCGCAATGCCCATTAAGGATCGTCGGACCCATTTTGAAAGAGGGCAACATCACTACATATTTTGCACATACATCCCATCCACTATAGAGTCTAATTGGTCAAATATAAAACGATGTGAACTATATATACTATCTCTGTAAACTGAGAATAAATATTATGTCTCAGACCAATAATCCTTATACCTCATCTATAATGATGGGGATTTAGGAGCACATATGGGTATATATAAAGCTCATAATATACAGACACAGAGATTTACACATCGTCTTAGAGATACTGTGGACGGAAGACATGAATAACATATATGAGAAAACTTTTCAAAAAATAGGATGCATATAATCAGGTATAAGAGTAGTGCAAATATACAGCCTGAACCGATCCTTGAGGCAAATCTTGAGAGTAATATCTAAGATAAAGAGAAAAAGGAGAAAAATGTATAAAATAGTTTGTAGGACATTGACAATATATATCAGACCTAAACATTGTAAATAGCATATAAAATATAATTATAATATAGATATGGTCAAATTATTTCCTATTCTCCCAATGCACAGAGGAGGGGGAGGAACAAGGGGAAGATGATAAATGCACGGGCAGATGTTCAAATCAGAATGTACCACTGGGTTGTCTAGAGGAACTTGGAAAGATCTTGAAGTCTATATTAACTGGACAGGCACTCAAGTGGAGTTGGAGTGTTTCTTTAGCTTTCTGAATAATATAGATGATGATATTAAATTCACTATGGATTCTTCAACAACATCTCTAAATTTTCTTGACACTAGAGTTTATATTCAGGAACATAAACTTACCACAGATTTGTACAGTAAACCTACGGATCGTAATAATTTACTGAGGTTTGAAAGCTGTCACCCCCACCCTATGATCGCTTCTCTCCCCTATAGCCAGATGTTGAGGGTGAAAAGGATTGTGCAGGATCCTTCAACTCTCGATGTCAGGTTGAGTGATATGTCTCAGAAATTCAGGAATCGGGGGTACCCTAAAAAACTATTGAACAATAAAAAATCTAAAGTGGAGGGGATTTCGAGATATGATCTTCTGCAAAATCGTAAACAATCGCCCTCCCATAGACTAACACTGGTGTCTACATACTCTCATAAGAGCAATGATATTGCCAACATCATTAAAAAAGAATGGGGGATACTTAGGAGTTCTTTTGATAAAATCCCGGAATTTGAGGTCCCACCACGTATAGCCTATCGCAGGACCAAAAATTTGAGAGATCGTTTAGTACATGCTGATGTGGGCTCTTTGACTAAGAATTATCAGTCTTTATTAGCCCCCCAAAAATTTGGTTGCTTCCCGTGTTTAGGTTGTAATAATTGTAGGAATATGGTTAAGAGCGAGGTGTTCACCCATCCTATTAAAGGTTCTACCTACAAAATTAAACATCATCTTACATGTAAATCGGACCATGTAATATATATCATCCAATGTCCTTGCAAATTATTGTATGTAGGTGAAACCTCTCTAGATTGCAGAAAACGTATAAACAACCATAAGTCCACCATTCGTACCAAGAAAATTGACCTACCATTACCTAAACATTTTGTGGAAAATAACCATGGCGAGAATGACTTTAAGTTATATATTGTTGATCATGTACCGCGCCATAGACGAGGTGGAGATAGGATCTCCAAACTGAAAAGATTGGAGTTGGAATGGATTTTTAAATTAGACACCTTATCCCCTAGAGGTCTTAATATAGACTTCAAGATCTTTCCAAGTTTCTCTAGATAACCCAGTGGTACATTCTGATTTGAACATCTGCCCGTGCATTTATCATCTTCCCCTTGTTCCTCCCCCTCCTCTGTGCATTGGGAGAATAGGAAATAATTTGACCATATCTATATTATAATTATATTTTATATGCTATTTACAATGTTTAGGTCTGATATATATTGTCAATGTCCTACAAACTATTTTATACATTTTTCTCCTTTTTCTCTTTATCCTAGATATTACTCTCAAGATTTGCCTCAAGGATCGGTTGAGGCTGTATATTTGCACTACTCTTATACCTGATTATATGCATCCTATTTTTTGAAAAGTTTTCTCATATATGTTATTCATGTCTTCCGTCCACAGTATCTCTAAGACAATGTGTAAATCTCTGTGTCTGTATATTATGAGCTTTATATATACCCATATGTGCTCCTAAATCCCCATCATTATAGATGAGGTATAAGGATTATTGGTCTGAGACATAATATTTATTCTCAGTTTACAGAGATAGTATATATAGTTCACATCGTTTTATATTTGACCAATTAGACTCTATAGTGGATGGGATGTATGTGCAACATATGTAGTGATGTTGCCCTCTTTCAAAATGGGTCCGACGATCCTTAATGGGCATTGCGCAGATGCGAATCTACGATATGTCCAATGACTCATAGTTGAGACGGACAGGATCCGACGTCATCCATGGGAAACATTTGTGGGTGTATAGCCCTCTTTCAATATGGCGACTAGCGCCTCTGGTAGACAATGCGCATGCGTATAATGACGTATCATGCGATGACTCATACACACAGGTGCTAGGATTACGCAATGCTCAGTTTTCATGTAGTAAGAAAGTGCACAACGCTATCAGCCGATCCAGCGAGGGTAAGATGTTTTTAACTTTATTCTATACACCTGTTTTCTTACACTATCACATGTCATTATACACATGTAGCCCATCTGATTGATTGGCCTTATTACAGTGAATGCACTATTTATACTATGTATATGTAATGTTTTTTAATTTATTTTTCTATTCTTGTATTAGCACATCCATAGGGGATCCTATTGATATAAAAATTTTGTATACCTGTTGTAGCATTATTGCACAAGTTTATTATATGTATGTAATTGGCTTTATGACCCTGTATTGCATATATATGCGCTTTGTGTGTCACATTATTATGCTTGAGAAAGGCTCGTATTGAGCTGAAACGTTGCACCGTGGAATAAAAGGATCTTCACTTTGAAAATTCGGTAGTGCTGTCTCCATTTCTTCCTTGTCTATAGGGAGGGGCATGTGTCTTCTCTGTGTGTGTTTCTTTGTTCTGAATAAAGTTTAGTTCCTCCTGACTGAGAGAGGGAAAGCTGTACCAAACATCTGTGTGGTGTACTTCTCTCCAGGCATGCCTTCAGCTTTCAATTTACAGAGGTGGTTATTCGGTGTGAAATACGGACCTGACATTTGGCGCCCGAACGTGGGGCCTCACTCGAGGAAATATCAAAATCCGGACAATCGACAATCACAGGGTGAAACAGATAACTCAAAGTTGCCCACTGAAGGAATTTGATCACCTCCACAATAACACGGTAAGCGAATTGATTTTATAAATCTTCGTCTTATCTGTGTTAGTGGACAGTCTTGTGGCGATCTGTAGAACCCTTTTGTTGATTTCCTGGATTATCTCAGGCGACAGAGGTGATATTTTCCGCTGTAAGGTTGAAGACCTGTGAGACCTTAGTCGCGCCCGACTAACCATCCTCTGGGTAATTAGAGTCTAAATAAAAGATTATATTACCGACCGGAGGGCTGCAGACTGTGAAATTGTAATATTTTCAGCGAGGCCAGAGAGTCTAATTAAAGATTTTTTTATATCCTAGCGAGATGTAATAAATTACATTGCAGACTAGAGATGATACTATTTCGGCGAGACTTAGCATTGCAGACTGTGAAATTATAATATTTCCTGCCAGACCAAGAGTTGTGGACCGAAGATTGTTATATAAATTACGTGTATAATATAGACTGTTAGAATGGATGGTTTACGGTCCATATTCAAATCTCCAGGATCGTCCGTAAAATGGAAGGTAGTAAGTTGATGGAAAGTGCTTTAGTGGGATTTGTAGAAGAGGAAGTTAGGAATAAGAAAGGTATTATATGTATTAGAAAACACAGGACCAGCCGACGCCCGGTAATGGTGTCCGTACCTCATGTTGAGTGTGTCCTCATTGTGGGTGGGAAACCACCCCCCCTTCACAGCTGAGCAATGTGTTTTCAATGCGAGAGGCCCAACCAAATCAGTATGAAATAATCGCCTTGTTAATTTTGTCATTTGTAGTGTTTTTTTTTCTATTTACAGAAGTTCCAGTCTAGTTCACTGATGAAACAACACGTCATCATAATATAGAGATGGTGGCCGACAGATTGTACTGTTACAAATTATGTGGTTGATATTTTGAACGTAGATATTTCCTATACAATGGTGTGATGAATGATTGCAGATACGTATGTTGTTTTGCCGGCATTGAAAGTGTTAAGATTGTGAGACTAGACGCTGTTAGAAGCTGTGAGTGTGTGACCCCCCTCCCTCTCCCCTGTAGTGTGCTGTGTTTGGGTGGAGGAGGGGGGCTGACTGGGTGCAGTCTGCAGGGCTGATGGGACAAAGGGATTTCAATATGCACTGCTAGATATATATCAGTAATGTCTACAAACCTAAATAAATTTCTTCTCTTTGCGCATGCGCTGTTGTTTATAAAAGTTACCATAATTATGTGTTATGATGTGATCAGATTTCATGTGTTTTGATGTTAATTCAGATGTATTAAACTATAGATACTGTGAGACACGGGGTTTTGAAAATGTATGTGCCCCCCACCGTTCCCTATTTTTATATACAGTTTATTGGTTTGCAGTAATTAATGTTATCAGATATAATATTTTCTGTTTTATTGAATAACTAACTACAATTGTTTTGTTTTTGATTTCACACTTGAGTCATGTCATTGTAAAGATAACATGTATTTTCGTCAGGAAAAAAAAGTCATTTATGTTTCAGGCTGTTGTACATTACAGGGGGTTAAACTAGTGTTATGTTGAGATGTAGTTTTGAACGCTGCTACATTACGTTCGCAGAGTCCACAAAGGGGGGAAGGGTGAAGGAACTGATCAGGTACAATTTTGGTTTGTTTTGAATTAATTAATTTGGTTTCAGGAGATCTACAAAATGTGTAAGAGACCGGAGCTGGAGGTGCTCGCTGAGGCTGTAACCTGGCAGAAGGTAAGACGGCCGACATTTACACTGACTCTAGGTACACTTTTGGCATCGCCCACAATTATGGGCCCATTGGTAGTAGGAACTTTATTGGATCATCGGGTAAGCCAATTGAGAGAGCGAGAGAAGACAGACCTGACAACAAGGATATGTGCAGCCAGGTGTCAGTAAATTGGCTTGTCCCTGGATACAATAATACCACCACTAGGTTTGTAGCAGCCGGCGTGATGTGCGCACGGCATGACATAGGTAAAACAGCAAAGGTACCTGTGAAAAGTGCAGCCCGGCCAGATTAACAGTCCCAGCGACTGCAGAACATACAACTACCCGAGGTAGAAGTGTATGACAATGTGCTCGTGTGTGTAGATCTGTTCTCAGGGGGGGCCTGAAGCCCGGTCTGTATCTTCCCCACTGCAGATGTTGTGTGTAAGTGACGGGGGAACAATGTTATCCCAAATATTGACCTGATGTTTGTACAATGATAAGATGTCAGCAGTTCTCTAGATGTTATTCCAAAGTTAGTTTGTTTAATAATTGTATTTAAGAAGTGTTGTGGGAATATTAAATACTGAGGTTAAGTTATATGTAAAGTTCTGGACCAGCCTTAGCATTGGACTATTAGAGTCATGCGTCAGATAAAAGGTACAGAAGCGGAATATTCCCATTCGAAAACATTTTTGTTTATTTTTATTTTTGTTGTGAAAGGGAAATTTTAGAGCAGAGAATTCTGTGCAGTGTATATATGTGTATATATGTGTATGTATAGATATATATATATAAAGAAAAGAGGAATCAGTTTGTAGGTATCAGTTTTAGTTACTGACCAGTGTGAACGTTTAACATAAATCTGTCATTGTTAATGTTTTTCTTCAAGTTAATTATCTGATTAAAATCAATTACTGATTAGGCTATCAAAAGCTTGTTCTCCACAGGAAGAGTCCAACTGGGAGCGGAAGGCGTGAGAACCAGATTCTGACAGAATGTGAACGGATAAAGGAAGGTAAACCGGTACCACCCAAGGCACTCTTGATGGCATTTGTATTGATGGTGTATGACCTCACATATGCCCCAAGACTGCAAGGATCGATGTGGTAAGATCTAATTGGCATGCCCCAGGTTTTACAGCTGATGCTGCTAAATTCTGTTAGAGCTGTTTGATTTGCCTACAGAACAGTCCTGGCAGACCGGTGCCAACCTTATCATACCCGCCTCACACGAAGAGAACCGACCTTGAGAGGCCTTCCCAGGTAGAACGAAACGGATTAGAGTAAGAAAAATAGGTTTAAGAAACTTGTCAGATAAACATGTGGAATCTGTGTATGTTTCTGTGAGGTGGAGATGTTCTAGGCAATCAGCTGAGATCAAGGTACAAATCCTGCTGAAAGATTATCACCAAGTGCAAATGAAATGTACCCAATAAATGACACATCTTCTAGGTGCCCTGTCCATTGTAACAGAGAAGTTTTTCCTTATATAGAGGTGTTTGATGTCATTTAGGGGCCTGACATTATTGTATGTACTTAGAACAACGTTTATAGTGTATGCGGATGATGTTATCACCAGATTAGTATTTATTTTAACAATTGACAAGAGTTGGGGGTCCCCAGCAAGTGCCAGTAAATATGAACTAAGAGACTTTTAACACGATGAACTCCATCACTGAGATGCGGCAGGCGCAGCCTGAGCCACTACAACGCGCTTATCATGAACTGACGGCAGTGTAACAATTCTAAGCGGCCGCCCAGACAAGTAACTTGCCAGAGGAAGAGTACAGATGCGGAGGGTTTGATAGTCACAATACAACTCCACTAATCCGCCTATGTGGGATCTCACCCCAGGCTCACAGCATGAGGTGCTATGTACAGCCTGATGACGTAAACTAAAGGAGACGGTGTCGGACAGATGAGAAGGACCAAACACAGTCCTGCTGACATCAGCAAAGTTCAAAGTAAAGACCAAAGACCTGAGTGAATCCATCAGCAGGATCAAGTGTTTTGATAAGTAAGTGGCTAGGAGGGGGTAATAATAACTCCCCCACTGGACACCAACGTAGTCTGACTCCACAATTGTGTGGGTTACCCTGAGGGTGACAGTCAGTGAAGAGCAGAAGACAGGAGAAGAAGAAGACGATGGTGTACAGGACTGGCAATGAACTGATGGGACCCGAAACCTGAGGGTGATAGCATTATGATTATTAGTTGAGGCCCTATTGTTTATAATGTCTGAGGTTTATAATTATAATGTGTGTAAATATGCCATGGTGCTGCAAATTACAATCTGAGGAGTTTTATGTGAAGGTGTGAGGTGAAGGTCACTGTGCTGCCCATGACCTGTCATATCTGCAGGGGTAAAAGTCCCATTAGGACAGTAAGTGACAGTGCGACAGTTGTTACTATTAATAAAATGTAGACCGGATTAATTATATATATATATTACAACCAGCAGCGGTTTGTAGATTATATCAAGACAACCATCCTGTATCCAGAGGAGAATAGGGAAAGTTAGGAGCACTCCGACACCTTGGAAGTCCAGGTACAAAGGGGGGTTACTCATCAGGAGTAGCTCGTCTCAAGCTGGTGAAGAAATCCAAAACTCCTACCCGCCTGGTTCGAGTGGTTAGTGGTAGGTTGATAGGCAAGACTCAGGGATAGAGTAATAATATTTTTAGGGGGGACTGTCAGGGATCATTACTATGTATATTGTTTGAAAAATATTATCCTCACACATATGTATATACATTTCAGTTCTTTGTGTAATATACTGATATATATAACAAGTTCTTTGTTCATGTCGGACACACCTATGGAAGACACCGCCCCCTGGAATGCAAAGAGGAGTGTGCAGAAGAATGTACAGGAAAACTTACAGCTGAGGAGCCAATGGGATTTAAGCAAGTCCCACATCTATAGGGAGGGGCATGTGTCTTCTCTGTGTGTGTTTCTTTGTTCTGAATAAAGTTCAGTTCCTCCTGACTGAGAGAGGGAAAGCTGTACCAAACATCTGTGTGGTGTACTTCTCTCCAGGCATGCCTTCAGCTTTCAATTTACAGAGGTGGTTATTCGGTGTGAAATACGGACCTGACACTTGTATATAGGGCCACACAGCCCCCCTGCCTTGTAGATAGTGCCACACAGAACCCCCCTTGTATATAGTGCTGCACAGCCACCCTCCTTTGTATATAGTGCCACACAACCCCCTCCCTTGTATATAGTGCAACACAGCACCCCCCTTTGTATATAGTGCCACACAGCCCCTCATCCCTTGTAGATAGTGCCACACAGAACCGCCATTGTATATAGTGCTACACTGACCCCTCCCTTGTATATAGTGCCACACAGCCCCCTCCTTGTATATAGGGCCACACAGCCCCCCTCCCTTGTATATAGTGCCAGACAGTGCCCCCCTTGTATATAGTGGCACACAGCCCCCCTTCCTTATATATAATGCCACACAGCGCCCCCCTTGTATATAGTGCTATATAGCACTCCCTTGTATATAGTGCTACACAGGGCTCACCCTTGTATATAGTGCTACACAGGGCTCCCCCTTGTATATAGTGCTACACAGCGCCCCCCTTGTATATAGCACTACACAGCGCCCCCTTGTATATAGTGCTACACAGCCCCCCCTTGTATATAGTGCTACACAGCGCCCCCCTTGCAGATAGTGCTACCCAGCGCTCCCCCCTTGTATAGTGCTACACAGCACCCCCTTGTATATAGTGCTACACATTGCCCCCCCATTGTATATAGTGCTACACAGCCCCCCTTGAATATATTGCTACATAGCGCAGCCCCCCATGTATATAGTGCTATACTTCGCTCCCCCTTGTATATAGTGCTACACAGCCCCCCCATTGTATATAGTGCTATACAGCCCCCCTTGTATTTAGTGCTACACAGCGCTCTCCCTCCATTGCATATAGTGCTGCACAGCCCCCCATTCTATATAGTGCTACACGGCCCCCCTTGTATATAGTGTTACACAGAGCTTTCCCCCCATTGTATATAATCCTACACAGCCCCCCATTGTATATAGGGCTACACAGCACCCCCCTTGTATATAGTGTTACACAGCGCCCCCCTTGTATATAGTGCTACAGTGCTCCCCTCTTGTATATAGTGCTGCACAGCACCCCTTTGTATATAATGCTTCACAGCGCCCCCTTCTAAATAGTGCTACACAGCGCCCCCCATTGTATATAGTGCTACACAGCCCCCCCTTGTATATAGTGCTACACAGCGCCCCCTTGTATATAGTGCTACACAGCACACCCCCCTTGTATATAGTGCTACACAGAGCCCCCCTTGTATATAGTGCTACACAGCCTTCACTTGTATATAGTGCTACACATCGCTCCGCCCTTTTATATAGTGCTACACCGTGCCCTCCCCTTGTATATAGTGCTACACAGCCCCTCTTGTATATAGTGCTACACAGCCCCCCACTTGTGTATAGTGCTACACAGGCCCCCATTTGTATATAGTGCTACACAGCACTCCCCCATTGTGTATAGTGCCACACAGCCCCCCTTGTATATAGTGATACACAGCGCCCCCTGTTGTATACGGTGTTACACAGCGCCCCCCTTGTATATAGTGCTACACAGTGCCCCCCTTGTATATAGTGCTACACAGCACTCCCCTTATATATAGTGCTACACAGCGCCACCCCCTTGTATATAGTGCTACACAGCGGCCGCCCCTAATTGTATATAGTGCTACACAGCACCCCCCCCCCCGGTATATTGTCAGACAGCCACCGAAACATTTTTTTTAAACTTTTTTACTTACCTTAACCTGTTCCCGCGACGGCCGGAGCGATGCAGTACCTCCAGACGGAACGCATGCGCAGACCAGCGTGATGCAGTTACATCATCACGCCGGCCTGCACAGGGAGTCTTCCCAGCACCTTATAGGCTGCAGGCCTAACGTGGCCTGCAGCCTACAATATTAATTTGTATCTGCGTCCTGAGGACGCAGATACAAGTGACTGTAGCTGTCGCCAGCATCAGGGCCCCCTCCGGGGCTAGCGACACCACCAGGCGTGAGGGGACCGTGCCGCCCAGCCCATAAATGTTATGAGAAGGACAGCGCGGGCCCCGTAGCAGCTGCGTTTCAATTGCCCAGTTTGCCCCCCCCCAATGCCAGCCATGTCTACCAGGGGCATTGCTAGAGTCTTAAAAGTTCAGGGGCACAAGCCCCGAGACATATATTTACCCCCCCCAATTAATTTTTTTACATGCATATCGGAGATAACATATCTATAAGACTAAGGCTCCTATAGCTACACCACTGGATAGAATTGAATACATTGTCTCAGCAGACCGTATCATACATGATAGGCTTAGGGTATGTTTTCATGCAGAGTTTACAGGCGTATTTCGGGGCTTAAACACCTCAAAATATGCCTGAAAAAATAGTAGCTAAACACCTTCCAACATCTGCCCATTGAATTCAATGGGAAAAAAAGCATTTTAATTTTTTTTTATAATTGGTCCAACAGGTTTTTCCTGATAAAAAAGAACAAGCGTAAGTGTGAACAGAGCATTTGGCTCTGTTCACATGTGCATTAGCTCTTTTCCATCAGGTTTTTGTGTAGTGTAGACAAAACAAAAAAAAAAAACTGACAGATCCAATACTTGTACTTAAAATGTAATCTTCCATCATGTATCTGATTTTGCTTGACGGCAAGAATAACGCTACAAACTATGCTATTTTTGCCGTCACATCACAATGGAAACCCAAACGAACGGACGCCAATTCAGCGTTAATCTGAAGATAAACTAATGTACCTCCCAACTTTCAAGTATCACAAAGAGGGACAACAGATGCGGCATGCGTAGCTCGGCTTGCGTAGCGCGTTGCGCCATATTGTTTTTCTTTTAAGCCACGCCTCTAATCCCACCCAATCCCCGTCCATACAGACCCGATTCAGCCCACAAAGTATCATGCTCCCATAGTGCCTCCCACACAGAATAATACCAAATAGCTGCACACACAGTATAATGCCCTCTAGCTGCCACCATACAGTATAATGCCCCATAGATGCACCTATAAATTATAAAGCCAACACAGATTTCCCCATACAGCATAATGCCCACACAGATTCTCCCATGCAGTACAATGCCCAAACAAATTCCCCCATACTGCATAATGCCCCCTTAGCTGCCCCTAGTGCAAGTGCCCTTGTAGATAGTGACACAGTGCCCATGTAGATTGTGCCCATGTACATAGCGCCACAGTGCCCCATGTAGATAGTGCCCCTATAGAGTGCCAAAGTGTCGATGTAGCTAGTGCCACACCCCCTGAAGATAGCGCCACACACCCCCTGTAGATATGTAGATAGCGCTATTGGGACTCCTTCTAGTAGTGGAATCCCCAGCCAGAGCATAGGCCGGAGATTCCGCTCCTAGAGGGAAGCCCTGATGTCACTGTCTATATATGGACAGTGACGTCAGTGGCTACTCCTTGAGCAGACTCCCCGTTGCTGACTCTGGCCGGGGATCCCGCTCCAGAAGGAGCCCCTGACGTCAATGTCCATATATGGACAGTGACCTTAGGGGTTTCCTCTAGGAGCCGTCCAGATCATCGACAACGGGGATTTCGCTCAAGGAGTAGCCCTAATTCTGAAGCAGGGAACCATCAACTCCTTGCTTCAGAATTAGGGCAGAGCGGAGGAGCAGGGGGAGCTCCTCCACTCACCTACTTTAAGCGCTGTGCTCGGGGAAGCCCTGGCAGTACTGCCCATATGTGGCTACTTTTTGAGCGGAATCCCCATTGCCGACTCTGGTCAGAGATTCCGCTCCAGGAGAAGCCACTGACGTCAATGTCCATATATGGACAGTAACGTCAAGGGCTTCCCTGAGCACAGCGCTTAAAGTAGCGCAGTGCTCCGGGAGTCCTCGGCAAGCGGTGGAGCTCCCTCTGCTCCTCTGCTATGAACTAATTCTGAAGCAGGGAGCTGATTATTCAGAATTAGTTATTTTACTTTGGAAATAGGGAAAGAGGAAAAGAATTGTGGTTCCTTTTATAAATTGAAAATAATAAATTTTATTTTTATTTTAATGTTAAAATATTTTTAATAATTCTATATTTCTCAATGTAGGTCAATTATTCAGTAGTGCAGATGACCCCTTGTCCTGCATTAAAGAGAAGAATTTGTCTTTTATATACTACTATCATATAACATTAAAGTTGGACTTGCTGAGGTGAGTATAGATCTAATGACATAGATATATTACATGTACTGTATGAATCAGTGTTGGCTGTCAATCATTAAACATTGTATCAGTTTTGTATGCATTGATATTTCCAATGTTCTCTGTTTGTAAATAGACAAGTATTAGTTATACATTGTGTCTATTCATTTTATACTGAAATCAAACAGACACTTTATCTATTTTGTGCTTTAAACATTGTATCAGTTTTTTATGCATTGATATTTCCAATGTTCTCTGTTTGTAAATAGACTAGTATTAGTTATACATTGTGTCTATTCATTTTATACTGAAATCAAACAGACACTTTATCTATTTTATTTTTTTTGTGCTTTGCACTGTTGTTGTTAGATCATATTCTCAGGATAAATTGCAACAGTCTTTGCTGAGATTTGATTTTTATTTTTTATATTTTTATTTTTTGTCTCTTATATAAATTATGCAGTCCAAATTTTGTTAGAATTAGGTTGACAGCAGGACATACCCCTGACCGCCCGAGACAGCGGGTCACCACCCGGAATCCGGGACTGTCCCGCTGAATCCGGGACGGTATGGGAGGTATGGTTACTCACTTTATTCAATGACATTTTCACCTCATATAATCCCATCATGACACTTGCAGTCTATAATGTAAGGACAATATTACCTCAGGAGCAGTAAGGTCCCCTGCACATGTAGCAAATTTGTTGCAAAATTTCCATCTGGATTTGCAAGTGAAAAATCCACAGTGAAAGACTGTTGCAGGCAAGGAGATGAGATTTGAAAAATTTCCTCCACATGATGCTGAATATTTTCCGCACATAAATCAGAGCATACTGCTAATTTGCTCATTCTGTTCCGGATGTTTACTGCCGATTTCACCCTTTTCAATGTAAAAGGGGTAAAGTCCACAACAAATCCGCTATGTATGTGGGTACCCTTAGGCCGGGTTCGTAAAAACTGCGCAGCGTATCCGACCTGGAACCCACAGTATATTCTGCCAGAAAAACCACACCTTGGTGTGCTTTTTCAAACTGAATTTTCGCTGCATAAAAAAACACTCATACTTACCCCCTCCTCTGACGTTTGCTCTGGCCTCCTACGATGACTTTGCAGGCCATGTGACGCTGCAGCGGTCACATGGGATGAAATGTCACCCCAAGAGGCTGAACTGCAGGAAGAAAGAGAGAGTTTTGGGTCAGTATGTTTTTTTTTTTCTGGAGTTGCACTTTATTTCGGCGTAATCACTGCGATTAAGCCGCAACACTTGGCTTTCTGTTGCGTGTTTTGCATCCGGTAAACCCGCAACAGAAAATCAACAAAACGCAGCATAAATTTACATGCTGTGGAGTTAAGTTCCGCACCGCAGGTCAATTTATTAACGTTTACGCTGCGTTTTTTTCCCCACAGCGTAGGCATGAGATTTTCTATATCTCATCCACTTTGCTGCTACTGTAAATGCTACGGAATTTCCGCACACAATCCCGTTACAGAAATTACACAGCATTTACACTACGTGGGAACCGGTCCTTAGGGCACGGTCCCACATAGCACCGTTTGGTCAATGGCAGCATATTTTTGCCAGTAAAATCCGGCAAAATCGTGCAACCATTGACCACATCAGATAAGCAGGGCGTCGGCCACATGGAGACGCGGCTATGTGGGACCTGTCCTCCGAATTGAGCGGTGGTCGAGCATGTGCACTGCTGCCCCATTCACTGTCTCTGGGACTGCCGGAGACAGCCAAGTACATCGCTCGGCTATCTCCAGCAGTGCCATAGAGAATGATTGGAGCAGCAGGGCGCATGTTTGACCGCCGCTCCATTCGGAGGAACAAACTCTTGTGATTGGTGAGGGTCCCAGTTGTCCGACCCCCACCGATCAGCATGTTATTACCTATCCTGTGGTTAGGGGATAACATTTAATCTTGGGACAAACCCTTTAACCCCTTCAGGACCCAGTCTGTTTTGGCCTTCAGGACACAGCCGATTTTTTCAAATCTCACGTGTTACTTTATGTGGTAATAACGTTGGAATGCTTTTACTTATCCAAGCGATTCTGAGATTGTTTTCTCGTGACATGTTGTGCTTTATGTTAGTGAAAAAATTTGGTCGATAATTTTGGTATTTATTTCCTAAAAACACCAAAATTTAGAAAAAAATAGCAAAAGTTAGCATTTTTCTAAATTTAAACGTATCTGCTTGTAAGATAGTAATACCACACAAAACAGTTACTAGTTAACATTTCCCATATGTCTACTTTATGTTTGAATCGTTTTTTTTGAACGTCCTTTTATTTTTCTAGGACGTTGCAAGGCTTAGAATTTTAGCAGCAAATTCTCATATTTTAAAGAAAATTTCAAAAGGCCATTTTTTCAGGGACCAGTTCAGTTCTGAAGTGGCTTTGAGGGCCTTATATATTAGAAAATCCCCAGATGTCACCCCATTTTGAAAAATGCACCCCTCAAGGTATTCGAATCAGCATTCACAAAGTGTTTTAACCCTTTAGGCGTTTCACAGGAATTAAAGTAAAGTAGAGGTGAAATAAAAAAAAAAAAATTGTAACACAGAAGGTTTTACCAGAGAAATGCAACTCAATATTTATTGCCCAGATTCTGCAGTTTTTAGAAATATCCCACATGTGGCCCTAGTGTGGTAATGGACTGAAACACAGGCCTCAGAAGCAAAGGAGCACCCAGTGGATTTTGGGCCTCCTTTATTTTAGAATATATTTTAGACACCTTGTCAGGTTTGAAGAGGTCTTGTGGTGCCAAAACAGTGGAAACACCCCAAAAGTTACCCCATTTTGGAAACTACACCTCTCAAGGAATTTATCTAGCGGTATAGTTAGCATTTTGACCACACAGGTTTTTCGCTAAATTTATTAGAATTAGTCTGTAAAAATGAAAATCTACTTTTTTTTTCTGAAAACACATAGACATTTTTAATATTTACAAGGAATAATAAAGAAAATGCACCCCAACATTTGTAAAGCAATGTCTCCCGATTACGGCAATATCCCATATGTGGTAATAAACTGCTGATTGGACCCACAGCAGGGCTCAGAATGGAAGGAACGCCATTTGGATTTTGGAGCACTGATTTTGCTGGATTGGTTTTCGGTGCCATGTCGCGTTTGCAACACCCCGGAGGGACTAAAACAGGGGAAACCCCCCAAACGTGACCCCATTTTGGAAACTACACTTCTCAAGGAATTTATCTAGGGGTATAGTTAACATTTTGACTACACAGGTTTTTTGCAGAATTTAGTGGAATTAGGCAGTGAAAATGAGAATAGACTTTTTTTCTGAAAAAGCATGGAAATTTAAAATTTTTACAAGGAATAAAGGAAAAAAAGAGCCACAGCATTTGTAAAGCATTTTCTCCTGATTACGGCAATACCCCATATGTGGTAATAAACTGCTGATTGGACCCATGGCAGCGCTCAAAAGGGAAGGAGCGCCATTTGGATTTGGAGCACGGATTTTGCTGGATTGTATTTGGTGCCATGCCGCGTTTGCAACGCCCTGGAGGGACCAAAACAGTGGAAACCCCCCAAGTTACCCCATTTTGGAAACACCCGTCAAGGAATTTTTCTAGGGGTATAGTGAGCATTTAGACCCCACGGGTCTTTTGCAGAATTTATTAGAATTAGGCCGTGAAAATGAATATCACAATTTTTTTCCACTAAAATGTTGAATTTTCTCATTTTCACAAGGGATAAAGGAGAAATAAACAACCAATTTTTGTAAAGCAATTTCTCCCGAGTACGGAAATACCCCACATGTGGTCAAAACTTTTTTTTCAATAGAAATGAATTAACCCTTTCAAGACTGATCCATTTTTTGCTTTCTTATTTTCGTTTTTCACTCCCCGCCTTCCAAGAACCATAACTTTTTTCTTTTTCCATCAGTAGAGTGATGTGAGGGCTTATTTCTTGCGGGAGGAATTGGAGAATGTACTGGGATACTGAAAAAAATAGGAAAATATAGGAATATAGGAAAAAAATCTGATTCCATTTTTTGGAATTTTCATTTTTACAGCCTTCGCCGTGCGGTAAAAACGAAAAGCGATTTTGGCGGTTTAAATTATTTACGTTTTTTACGGTGTTCACCGTGCGAGTTAAATAATGGTATATTGTAATAGTTCTGCCTTTTACGGACGTAGCGATACCAATTTTGTTTATTTTTTTACATTACTTTAGATGAAAAATGGGAAAAGGTTTTTTTTTTACTTTAAACTTTTTCTTTTTCTCACTACTAATAACTTTAATTCTTCTAAACATTTCATTAGTCCCCTTACTGGACTTGAACCAGCGATCACTGGATCGCTGGTACAATATACTGCAATACTAATGTATTGCAGTATATTGTTATTTTTACCGGCTTCTATAACCGCACGATCGCTGTTCCTGTTTGTTAGTCCTGGGTGGCAGCTGTAATACACAGCCGACACCCACAGCGTATGGAGTGGGTTCAGCATGTGAGCCCGCTCCATACATTAACCCCCGCACCATGATGTGCTATTAAGTCATAGTACGCAAAGGGGTTAATGCACAGCGGATAGTTTGAATATTGCAATTTTCCACTGATATGCCTATTTAGTGCATAATATGTTGTGCCCAGTTTGTGCCACTGAAGACAAATACCTCATAAAGCGTTAAGCTGGTTCTCTCGGGTATGGTGATGCCATATATGTGGGCGCAAACTGCTGTTTGGGCACGCTGCAGGGCTCAGAAGGGATGGAACGCCATTTTGCTTTTGGAGCGCAGATTTTGCTTGGCAGTTGTTCTGTTTGGGGTTTTGCTGGTATTTCAGTTTATAATGTGGGGGCATATGTAAGCTGGGTAGAGTACATCAGGGCATAATATGAGGGTATAATAATGGGGTAAATAAATAATATTTCATAGATGTGTGGCTGGTGTCACACTGATAAATGGTGCCTGATCTTATCCGATTTTGGAACACTGCACATTTTGCATCGCCATATTCTGAGAACCAGAACTGTTTTATTTTTTCACCACCGGAGCTGTGTGAGGGCTTATTTGTTACGGGACAATCTGTACTTTTCATTGGTACCATTTTGGGGTACATGCGATTTTTTTGATCACTTTTTATTCAATTTTTTTGCAAGCCGGGTGACCATAAACAAGCAATTCTGACAATGTTTTGTAGTTTAGTGTTTTTGCGGCGTTCACCGTGTGCTATAAATGACGGTTTTACTTTATTCTGCGTGTCGGTACGATTACGATATGTATATAGGTTTTTTTATGTTTTGCAGCGTCACCATATTCCGAGAGCCATAACTTTTTTTTTCGGGTGTTCATCGTGCGGGAAAAAATAACATTACAGCTTTATAGTTGGGGTCGTTACGAATGGGGTGATACCAGATATGTGTACTTTTTTTAACGTGTTCATTTTTCCTATAATGAAAGTCTTATTATAGGAAAAAAACAGTGTTTGTTTATGTAACTTCTAACTTTTATTTTTACACTTTTTTTAAAACATTTTTATTACTGTCTTTTAAATTTTTTACTTGTCCCACTAGGGGACATTTAGACTTGCAGCTTTGATTGCTGCTAGAGTAAACTACACTACCTACGTAGTGTAATGTGTTCTAACTGTCATTGTGACATGACAGTCACACTGACAGGAAGCCTCGGAGGACCGGCCGGAGGCTGCTCCTCCGAAGCTTCCGTACATGGCAACCCGGAGGTCATTGTCTGGCCGCCGATTGCCACGACAAGCATCGGCAGTCCCCACAATCACTTCGTGGGGGCTGCCGATGTGCTTCAAACCCCTTAAATGTGGCGAACGCAATCTGTCACCGCATTTATGAGGTTAATTGCCGAAATCAACGGCGATTGTCCGCTGACCGGCAAGACTGGAGTGTGAGCTGTCGGGGACAGCTGACCTCCCGGATCCCGGACACTGCCCGTTAGGACAGTGTGCGCCGGGAACTACTCCGCAACTGTACGTCCTGATGCGGGAAGCAAGCCCTCTGCAGGACGTACAGTTGCAGAGCAGCGCGTGAAGAGGTTAATGTTTTTTCTTGGCCCATATAAGTTCTCAAACTAAAATGTACATAAATTAATTCTGTGTAGATTAGAATATAAAAATTGAGCCATACTGAAACTGAATATGAATATTTTTCAGTATGCCTCAATTTTTTTATTTTATTATCCTGCTAGTTGATGTACATGTATTATGCGCTTATTTTATTTAGCTGTGTATGGGCAGGGGCTAGGCATAGGTCACACTAAAAAATATGACCTAACCTACCAAGCAAGTAGAAATCTTCTGTCCCATCTCTGTCCACAAATGTGCTGCCTGTGAGCCGGGAGTGGACACTTGTTCCTCCCTGTGATGATGGTTGACTGACGTCACGTGCCTACACTCCCTGTCTCACTGCACTATCGAGCGCTGAGAAGAGGATCAAGCCAGGTACCCACTATGCATGCTGCTGCAAGCCAGAGGCAGCAGTGTGTTAAGGAAAAAAAATTTTTTTTTCTCTTAGGCGATTGTCAGCGATTCGGGGCAGTCGACTTTCTAAGTGCCTAGAAACGCCACTGTCCACAGCCATGCTTTATCATACAACGCCATCCGGTCCTCTTTCCTGTTCTGAGTAGTGTATTTACCCTCAAGGAGTGTGCAAGGCCGGGTTCCCACACAGCGTAAACGCTGCAGAATTTCTGCAACGTAATTGTGTGCGGAAATTCCGCAGCATTTACAGTAGCAGCAAAGTGTATGAGATTTAGTAAATCTCATGCCCACACTGCGGGAAAAAAATGCAGTGTAAATGTTAAAGGGGTTATCCGGGGACAAAAAAAGAAGTCACTTACTAATGTACTTTAATTTAAAATTCGGTACTAAATCATGCAGTTAAAACCCGGTGAATTGTTTCCGGAAGTCCTGGAGCTTTTCTAATATTGATGACGCACCTACACGGCCCCACGTGACTGAGGGCTTGCTTCCTGTGCTGTTTGTGTCGGCGTGTTATCAATGCCATGACTGCCAATGGCTGACACATTGTCTATTGCTGGAGTCCCCGAGCAGAGCATCAGCTAGTGCTTTGCTCGGGACTCCAGCACTGCTCCTGACATTTGGTCAGTCACTTCAGGGGTTTCCTATCGCTGGAGTTCCAGAGCAGAGCATCAGTTTCAACTGCATGATTTAGTCCCGAATTTTAAATGAAGCCCTTCAGGACACAGCCTGTTTTGGCCTTGTGGACGCAGGCGATTTTTTCAAATCTGACATGTGTTAGTTTATTTGGTAATAGCTTGGGAATACTTTTACCTATCCAAGCGATTCTGAGATTGTTTTCTCGTGACATATTGTACTTTATGTCTGTGAAAAAATTTGGTCGATAAATTCAGTATTTATTTGTGAAAAACACAGAAATTTAGAGAAAATTTGCAAAAAATTGCATTTTTCTAAATTTGAATGTATCTGCTTGCAAAACAGATAGTAATACCACACACAATAGTTACTAGTTAACATCCCCATATGTCTACTTTATGTTGGCATCGTTTTTTGAACATCCTTTTATTTTTCTAGGACGTTACAAGGCTTAGATCTTTAGCAACAATTTCTCACATTTTCAAGAAATTTCCAAAACCTATTTTTTCATGGACCAGTTCAGGTGTGAAGTGGCTTTGAGGGCCTTATATATTAGAAACTCCCCATAAATCACCCCATTTTAAAAACTTCACCCCTCAAATTATTCAAAACAGCATTCAGAAAGTTTCTTAACCCTTTAGGCGTTTCACAGGAATTAAGGCAATGTAGAGGTGTAATTTACAAATGTAATTTTTTTTGCCGAAATTCATTTGTAATAGAAAAATTTCTGTAACACAGAAGGTTTTACATAAGAAACACAACTCAATATTTATTGCCCAGATTCTGCAGTTTTTAGAAATATCCCACATGTGGCCCTAGTGTCCCAATGGACTGAAACACCGGCCTCAGAAGCAAAGGAGCACCTAGTGGATAATGAAGCCTCCTTTTTATTACAATATATTTTAGGCTCCATGTCTGGATTGAAGAGGTTTGTGGTGCCTAAACAGGGGAAACCCCCAAAAAGTGAACCCATTTTGGAAACTACACCCCTCAAGGAATTTATCTAGTTGTATAGTGAGCATTTTAACCCCACAGTTTTTTTTGCTGAATTTATTGGCGTTACTCTGTGAAAATGAAAATCTACATTTCTTCTGAAGAAACATAGACATTTTTAATTTTTGCAAGGAATAAAGGAGAAAAAGCACCCCAACATTTGTAAAGAAATTTATCCTGATTACGGCAATACCCCATATGTGGTCATAAACTTATATTTGAACACATTACAGCCCTCAGAAGGGAAAGAGCGCCATTTGGGTTTTGGAGCAAAAATTTTGCTATAATGGTTTTCGGTGCCATGTCCCATTTGCAACGCCCTGGAGGGACCAAAACAGCAGAAACCCCCCAAAAGTGACCCCATTCACTATCAGAATCCAAGAGAGCAAATGCCTCTTCAGTGGTATATAACTTGCGTGCCATTTTTTTTACGTATTTTTTTTTTTTACTTATTTTTTGTAACAGTTTTAATAAAAGTAACAAAGAAAAAGTCCACTAATCCATTGATCAATAGATTTATGAACAACCCTAAGGCCCTGTTCACACTGAGTTTTTTGACGAGTTTTTAGGCGCGGAAACCGCTCCACAAAACTCGTCAAAAACCACCCGAAAATGTCTCCCATTGATTTCAATGGGAGTTGGATGAGCTTTTTACCGCGAGCAAAAAAAACGCATCGCGGTAAAAAGAAGCGACATGACCTATCTTGAGGCGGTTTCCGCCTCCAAAACCCCATTTCAATCAGTCAGAAGGGTAAAAAAAAACACCTCAACGAGTGTTTTGACGAGTTTTTGTCAAACCACTGTGCAAAAAACGTCTGGAGCAGTTTTTGCAGGAGGAATTTTCCTCCTGCAAAAAACTCAGTGTGAACACAGCCTAACAATGAATCAATGTATTTAGAATTTCCAGATGTGTAAAATATATGAAGAGATTTATATAAGTATATATGTGTATACGTATATATTACATGTACGTATATATCTATATGATGTTATAGATATATAACATCCCTAATTATTAATTTTTAGTATTAACAAATTTCAAATACATGTCTATATATAATATATATTACGTGTATGTATATATATATATATATATATATATATATATATATATACTACCGTTCAAAAGTTTGGGGTCACCCGGACAATTTTGTGTTTTCCATGAAAACTCACACTTATATTTATCAAATGAGTTGCAAAATGACTAGAAAATATAGTCAAGACATTGACAAGGTTAGAAATAATGATTTTTATTTCAAATAATAATTTTCTCCTTCAAACTTTGCTTTCGTCAAAGAATGCTCCATTTGCAGCCATTACAGCATTGCAGACCTTTGGCATTCTAGCTGTTAATTTGCTGAGGTAATCGGGAGAAATTTCACCCCATGCTTCCAGAAGCCCCTCCCACAAGTTGGATTGGCTTGATGGGCACTTCTTGCGTACCATACGGTCAAGCTGCTCCCACAACAGCTCTATGGGGTTGAGATCTGGTGACTGCGCTGGCCACTCCATTACAGATAGAATACCAGCTGCCTGCTTCTTCCCTAAATAGTTCTTGCATAATTTGGAGGTGTGCTTTGGGTCATTGTCCTGTTGTAGGATGAAATTGGATCCAATCAAGCGCTGTCCACAGGGTATGGCATGGCGTTGCAAAATGGAGTGATAGCCTTCCTTATTCAAAATCCCTTTTACCTTGTACAAATCTCCCACTTTACCAGCACCAAAGCAACCCCAGACCATCACATTACCTCCACCATGCTTGACAGATGGCGTCAGGCACTCTTCCAGCATCTTTTCAGTTGTTCTGCGTCTCACAAATGTTCTTCTGTGTAATCCAAACACCTCAAACTTCGATTCGTCTGTCCATAACACTTTTTTCCAATCTTCCTCTGTCCAATGTCTGTGTGCTTTTGCCCATATTAATCTTTTCCTTTTATCAGCCAGTCTCAGATATGGCTTTTTCTTTGGCACTCTGCCCTGAAGGCCAGCATCCCGGAGTCGCCTCTTCACTGTAGACGTTGACACTGGCGTTTTGCGGGTACTATTTAATGAAGCTGCCAGTTGAGGACCTGTGAGGCGTCTATTTCTCAAACTAGAGACTCTAATGTACTTGTCTTGTTGCTCAGTTGTGCAGCGGGGCCTCCCACTTCTCTTTCTACTCTGGTTAGAGCCTGTTTGTGCTGTCCTCTGAAGGGAGTAGTACACACCGTTGTAGGAAATCTTCGGTTTCTTGGCAATTTCTCGCATGGAATAGCATTCATTTCTAAGAACAAGAATAGACTGTCGAGTTTCACATGAAAGCTGTCTTTTTCTAGCCATTTTGAGAGTTTAATCGAACACACAAATGTAATGCTCCAGATTCTCAACTAACTCAAAGGAAGGTCAGTTTTATAGCTCCTCTAAACAGCAAAACTGGTTACAGCGGTGCTAACATAATTGCACAAGGGTTTTCAAGTGTTTTCTAATCATCCATTAGCCTTCTAACACAGTTAGCAAACACAATGTACCATTAGAACACTGGAGTGATGGTTGCTGGAAATGGGCCTCTATACACCTATGTAGATATTGCATTAAAAACCAGACGTTTGCAGCTAGAATAGTCATTTAGCACATTAACAATGTATAGAGTGTATTTCTGATTAATTTAATGTTATCTTCATTGAAAAAAAACTGTGCTTTTCTTGCAAAAATAAGGACATTTCTAAGTGACCCTAAACTTTTGAACGGTAGTGTATATATATATATATATATATATATAATATAGACATGTGTATGTATATATATATATATATATATATATATATATATTTATATATATATATATATATATATATATATATATATACACAAAGAGAAAGCAGCAGCACTCACATGGAAATCAATGAACGGGTGCCCAGCAAAAACGTCCTGATCCTCGGACGAAGTGTCAGATATAGCAAAAGAAGATATGCGGCACTCCAATGAAGAAAATGGTGGTTTATTCAATTCCAATACAAAAGCGACGTTTCAATCCTACAATAGGATCTTTATCAAGCATAGTGACACATCTAGCATTGCAAGCATATATAGGGCTGAGATCACTTTACATAATTGATCTCATTAAAAAACAAATAAAGTGCTTGGTGTCAAAATCATTATCAGCAGATAATTTAAGGTATCAATAAACATATAAATATGATACATAAAGTGCTAATGTGCATCAACAATAATTGTGAACTACAATACATCATACAGAAAACGTTAAAAACAAGTTATTAGGACATAATCATTTAAGCCTCAGCTGTGTCAAAATAAAGCATCACAGATCCGTTCACCAATCAGAACTTCAGGACTTCGTTTAACATGTCAGGTCATTGAAATCCATAGCGATGTTCAGCTGCGCACCACGTTGTAATCATGGAGTAGTGCGACTGTCTAAAAACAGCGGAAGTATATAGTTGCTGGGCAACAAGGCGCACACGGCGCATATTGACGACACTGTGCGTTCCACCATCTGGATCATGTAGATGGTGGCGTCCTCAGTTGCCAAGCAACTGACATGGATCTGCCGCACTTCGTTGCTACCACGTCAGGTGGCAATATCGCAAATTCTTATATCATAATAACAGAGTAACAAAGCTACAACGAGTTAGATAGTCCAACACATGGAAAAAACCATATATACTATTAAGGGCTCCTGTTGATGAGTGACGGAGAAAAGGAAAAATAGCGATTAAGTATAACGGATTTTCGTCATTGTAATAAGAGGATATTGTTGTTGATCCACATGTGGGTATGTGGATCTCTGCTCACTATTGCGTGTTCAGAACGATCACACTCCCGAGGTCTCCAGAATCCACTGGCATCATCTTCATGTGCACAGGATATTCCGTCAACCACACACGTGTAACGGACCAATAGTACCTCTTTTAGCAACATAATATAAATATAAATAATATCACAATATCTCTGTAAAGGATCTGCCAGGCACAGCTTCGGGGTTAACTCCCAGAACTAATCAGTCAGCACCTGAGAATACATCCCTGAGACTGACTCCTGCTTCCACCATTCAGGCTGGCAGGCTTAGGAGTGGGAGAGCCTATCGTAACCTGGCCAGACTCAGCTAGCTCCCGCCCTCGGTCTATTTAAGCCTGCACTTCCTGTCCCTCGGTGCTTGTTATTGCTTGTGTTTCTTTCCTTGTGGTTTCCTGGCCCAGCTACAGCTCCTGCTATTTTTTATCCTGCTCCATACAGACCCTGGCTTACCGACTACTCTTCTGCTTTTCGTTTTGTACCTCGCACACTCCTGGCTTGACTCGGCTCGTTCACCACTCTGGTTGCTCACGGTGTTGCCGTGGGCAACGGCCCCTTTTCCTTGCTTGTGTTCCTTGTATGTTTGTCGTGTTTGTCGTGCACTTACTGAGCGCAGGGACCGCCGCCCAGTTGTACCCCGTCGCCTAGGGCGGGTCGTTGCAAGTAGGCAGGGACAGAGTGGCGGGTAGATTAGGTCTCACTTGTCCGTCTCCCTACCCCCTGCCATTACATAATAACAAGCCCATACCTATTCTACCCCTGGTCCCTGACACCACTATGGATCCCCGTGAGACCCTGGCTCAGCAAATGCAGGGTCTCTCCCTACAGGTCCAGGCCCTGGCTCAGAGGGTCAACCAGCCTGATGCTACCCTTTTAGTTCCCCTCACCGCACCTCTTGAACCCCACCTCAAGTTGCCCGACCGGTTCTCAGGGGACCGGAGGGCTTTTCTCTCCTTTCGGGAGAGTTGTAGGCTTTACTTTCGTTTAAAGCCTCATTCCTCAGGTTCTGAGAGCCAGCAGGTGGGTATAATTATGTCCCGGCTCCAGGAAGGGCCCCAAGAGTGGGCCTTCTCCTTGGCTCCTGACGCCCCTGAACTTTCCTCCGTTGATTGCTTCTTTTCTGCTCTCTGACTTATTTATGACGAGACTGACAGGACTGCCTTTGCCGAGAGTCAGCTGGTGACCTTAAGTCAGGGTAAGAGACCTGTTGAGGAGTATTGCTCTGACTTTCGGAAGTGGTGCGTAGCTTCTCGGTGGAATGACCCTGCCTTAAGGTGCCAGTTTAGGTTGGGTCTGTCGAATGCCCTGAAAGACCTGCTAGGTAGCTATCCCTCTTCTGACTCCCTAGACCAGGTTATGGCTTTAGCGATACGACTTGACCGACGTCTCAGGGAACGACAACGTGAACGTTTATGTGTTTTCTCCTCCGACTCCCCCATGATGCCTCCCGAAGCTCCGTTGCTTCGTTCCTCCCCGAAAGATTCAGAGATACCTATGCAACTCGGGGCCTCCGTGTCCCCCCAACAACGTAGAGAATTTCGCAGGAAGAATGGTCTCTGCTTCTACTTTGGGGACGACAAGCATCAAGTGAACAACTGTCCTAAGCGTAAGATTGCAGCCAGAGAACTTCCGCGTCTAAGTGATCATCGGGGAGGTCACTTGGGCGCACAGGTATTTCCCGTAAATATGAAACGTACTAAGATCTTGCTTCCCTTTCAGGTCTCTTTTGGTGGTAGGTCTGCTACCGGCAGTGCCTTCGTGGATTCAGGGTCCTCTACTAATATCATGTCTGTGGAATTTGCTATGTCCCTTGCTATGCCTCTTATTGATTTGCCTAAACCTGTCCCGGTAGTGAGTATCGACTCCACTCCTCTTGCTAATGGTTATTTTACACAGCATACCCCTGTTTTTGAACTCCTTGTTGGCTCCATGCATTTGGAGCAATGCTCTGTACCGTTGATGCAGGGATTATCGTACGATTTGGTTCTAGGTCTTCCCTGGTTGCAGTTGCATAATCCTACGTTTGACTGGAATACTGGGGAGCTAACCAAATGGGGTAATGAATGTTGTACGTCATGTTTTTCTGTTAATTCTATTTCTCCCCCTAAGGAGGCGAATACGCTACCCGAGTTTGTTCAGGACTTCGCTGATGTTTTCTCTAGGGAGGCCTCCGAAGTGTTACCTCCTCATAGAGAATACGATTGCGCTATCGAATTGGTACCAGGAGCTAAGCTTCCTAAGGGTAGGATATTTAATCTTTCTTGTCCCGATCGTGAAGCTATGAGAGTGTATATCCAGGAATCCCTGGCCAAGGGTTACATTCGTCCCTCTTCTTCTCCGGTAGGGGCTGGCTTCTTCTTCGTGGGGAAGAAGGATGGTGGTCTTAGGCCATGCATTGACTACCGTAGCCTGAATAAGGTCACGGTAAGGAACCAGTATCCCCTTCCTTTGATTCCTGATCTCTTTAATCAGGTTCAGGGGGCCCAATGGTTTTCTAAATTGGATCTACGGGGGGCGTATAACCTTATTCGCATCAAAGAGGGGGATGAGTGGAAGACTGCGTTTAACACGCTCGAAGGCCATTTCGAATACCTCGTCATGCCTTTTGGGTTGTGTAATGCCCCTGCGGTCTTCCAGAATTTCATAAATGAGATTTTGAGAAATTACCTGGGGATTTTTCTGGTAGTGTACCTTGATGACATACTGGTGTTTTCCAAGGACTGGTCCTCCCACATTGAGCATGTCAGGAAGGTGCTCCAGGTCCTTCGGGAAAATAAACTGTTTGCCAAAACCGAAAATTGTGTGTTTGGGGTACAGGAGATTCCATTTTTGGGTCAAATCCTCACTCCTCATGAATTCCGCATGGACCCCGCCAAGGTTCAGGCTGTGGCGGAATGGGTCCAACCTGCCTCCCTGAAGGCGTTACAGTGTTTTTTGGGGTTCGCTAATTATTACAGGAGATTTATTGCTAACTTCTCGGTCATCGCTAAGCCCCTTACGGACCTCACTCGCAAAGGTGCTGATCTCCTCCACTGGCCTCCTGAGGCTGTCCAGGCTTTTGAGGTCCTTAAGAAGTGCTTTGTCTCGGCCCCGGTGCTGGTTCAGCCCAACCAAATGGAGCCATTTATCGTGGAAGTTGACGCATCTGAGGTGGGAGTGGGGGCTGTCTTGTCCAAGGGTACCAGGTCCCTCACCCATCTCTGCCCCTGTGCCTACTTCTCCAGGAAGTTTTCGCCAACTGAAAGTAACTATGATATTGGCAACCGCGAACTCTTAGCCATTAAATGGGCATTTGAAGAGTGGCGCCACTTCCTGGAGGGGGCTAGGCACCAGGTAACGGTCCTTACCGACCACAAGAATCTGGTTTTCCTAGAATCTGCCCGGAGGCTAAACCCGAGACAAGCTCGATGGGCGTTATTTTTTACCAGATTCAATTTTTTGGTTACCTATAGGGCTGGGTCTAAAAATATTAAGGCTGATGCACTGTCGCGTAGCTTCATGGCCAGCCCTCCTTCGGAGGAAGATCCTGCTTGTATTTTGCCTCCAGGTATAATCATTTCCTCGATCGATTCTGATTTAGTCTCTGATATTGCTGCTGATCAAGGTGCAGCTCCCGGGAACCTTCCTGAGAACAAGCTGTTTGTTCCCCTGCAATTCCGGCTAAGGGTACTTAGGGAAAATCATGACTCCGCACTATCTGGCCATCCAGGCATCCTGGGTACCAAACACCTCATTACCAGAAATTATTGGTGGCCTGGGTTGCCTAAAGACGTTAAGGCCTACGTCGCCGCTTGTGAGGTTTGTGCTAGGTCCAAGACTCCCAGGTCCCGACCAGCGGGCTTACTGCGTTCGTTGCCCATTCCCCAGAGACCTTGGACACATATCTCCATGGATTTTATCACCGATTTGCCTCCATCCCAAGGCAAGTCGGTGGTGTGGGTGGTGGTGGACCGCTTCAGTAAGATGTGCCACTTTGTGCCCCTCAAGAAACTACCTGACGCCAAAACGTTGGCTACCTTGTTTGTCAAACACATCCTGCGTCTCCATGGGGTCCCTGTCAATATTGTTTCGGACAGAGGGGTACAATTTGTTTCATTGTTTTGGAGAGCCTTCTGTATGAAGTTGGGGATTTATCTGTCCTTCTCCTCTGCCTTCCATCCTGAAACCAATGGCCAAACGGAGAGGACTAATCAATCTCTAGAACAATACTTAAGGTGTTTTGTCTCTGACTGTCAATTTGATTGCGTCTCTTTCATTCCCCTCGCCGAATTTTCCCTTAATAACCGGGTCAGTAACTTGTCAGGGGTCTCTCCTTTTTTTTGTAATTTTGGGTTTAATCCACGGTTCTCCTCCGTTTCACCTGGTAGTTCCAACAATCCTGAGGTAGAGGTCGTTCATCGGGAACTGTGCGCAGTCTGGGCCCAGGTTCAGAAAAACCTAGAGGTGTCCCAGAGCGTACAAAAACTCAGGCTGATAAAAAAACGTTCTGCTAACCCCCTGTTTATGGTCGGGGATCTGGTGTGGTTGTCGTCTAGGAACTTGCGTCTCAAGGTTCCGTCCAAGAAGTTTGCTCCCCGGTTTATTGGGCCGTATAAGGTCATTGAGGTCCTCAATCCTGTCTCCTTCCGGCTGGAGTTACCCCCGTCTTTTCGGATACACGACGTGTTTCATGCCTCCCTCCTCAAACGCTGCTCCCCATCCTTGGCTCCCTCGAGGAGACCTCCTGTTCCCATCCTCACCCCAGAGGGGGTGGAATTCGAGGTGGCCAGGATTGTGGACAGCAAGATGGTCCAAGGCTCCCTCCAGTACCTGGTCCATTGGAGAGGATACGGGCCCGAGGAGAGGAATTGGGTACCCGCCCAGGATGTTCACGCTGGGGTATTGGTCAGGAGGTTCCACCTGCGTTTCCCCAGTAAGCCAGGTCCACTTAGAAAGGGTCCGGTGGCCCCTCATAAAAGGGGGGGTACTGTAAAGGATCTGCCAGGCACAGCTTCGGGGTTAACTCCCAGAACTAATCAGTCAGCACCTGAGAATACATCCCTGAGACTGACTCCTGCTTCCACCATTCAGGCTGGCAGGCTTAGGAGTGGGAGAGCCTATCGTAACCTGGCCAGACTCAGCTAGGTCCCGCCCTCGGTCTATTTAAGCCTGCACTTCCTGTCCCTCGGGGCTTGTTATTGCTTGTGTTTCTTTCCTTGTGGTTTCCTGGCCCAGCTACAGCTCCTGCTATTTTTGATCCTGCTCCATACAGACCCTGGCTTACCGACTACTCTTCTGCTTTTCGTTTTGTACCTCGCACACTCCTGGCTTGACTCGGCTCGTTCACCACTCTGGTTGCTCACGGTGTTGCCGTGAGCAACGGCCCCTTTTCCTTGCTTGTGTTCCTTGTATGTTTGTCGTGTTTGTCGTGCACTTACTGAGCGCAGGGACCGCCGCCCAGTTGTACCCCGTCGCCTAGGTCGGGTCGTTGCAAGTAGGCAGGGACAGAGTGGCGGGTAGATTAGGGCTCACTTGTCCGTCTCCCTACCCCCTGCCATTACAATCTCCCTGTCACTTATCACCAAAAAGGAGACTAGAAATAAACTCCATGTAAAAAGGTATTTTATTTAATGTGTTTATAGGACAAAAAACTCGTAATATAGCAATGTGTAATGTCTGTCAAACAAGGTCATTAGTATCAGATATAAATATGAAAGATCCCGAGGTTCTGTTGAGATTGGTGTTTGGATCTGAAAGAAAGAAAACAAAATATAAATATAAAAAGTAAAATTTAGTGCTGATAGAAATAAACATATAGATAAATAATACCAATGTGTCATAAATTGTTATAAAAATGAGAGCATTAGAGAACCTCAAAAATAAAGCGGAGAAGCGAAAGCATCACATGGTAATCCTATCTACACTGAATTCTACATTGAGGCCGGATGGTCTCAACGAGTTCAATGAGCATATCCATCTCAGTTCTTTCTTATGTAAAGTCATATGTCTATCACCACCATATTGTAATGGCGGGATATGATCAAGGATCATAAATGTAAGATCCCTTTCATTGTGTCCATGTTCTGAGAAATGTTTGGCTACAGGTAAATCAAGTTTCTTTTTTCGAATAGAAAAACGGTGGTTGTTTAAACGAGTTTTAAAAGCGCAAGTGGTCTCCCCCACATATAAGAGGCCGCAGGGTCACCATAGAACATATATGACCCAATCAGAGTCACAAGTAAAATTATGACTGATGTTAAACTTATGACCAGTTAGTGGATGTGTAAAAGTGTTACCCTTACACATTAATGAGCAGTTAACACATCTGTGGCACGGGACATTCCCTGGTTTTAGAGACTTTAGTAAGGATTGTGACCCTTTTTTGTATGTTGTCACCCTAGTCTTAACCGGTTAAGGACTAGGCTGTTTTACAGCTAAATGACCAGAGCAAATTTCACAATTTTGCTATGCGCTTCTTTAGATGACTATAACGCTGCAGGTGAATAAAGTTAATCTTTGAATTTTACACTCTTTTTAAAGGACAGATAGGGCTTTGTTTTAGTGGCATTTGTCAGTATATATCATTTTTATTTTTTTCTCTAAAGTGGGCAAAATTGGAAAAAAATGCAAGAATTTAGCAAATGCGTCAGTTTAGGCTAGCATTTTTCACACACGGTATAGTCCACGGACAAAATTCATCTCCTTTCACATTCTTCCACTTCTCCCGTGCATGGGGATACCAAATATGTGTGCCTTATTCGCTGTGCGGGCATGTGCCAGGGCTTGGCATAAAAGGAGGCTTTTTGGCCTTTTCGGTCCAGGAATTTTGCATTTGATTTTAGAGCCGCATACTGTTTTCTGGGGGGCCTAATGCTGCTGAAACATTAGAAACACCCCATAAATGACTTCATTCACACAAGTAGACCCCACAAGGTTTTCTTCAAGGGGTTTATCATATTTTTAGACAGTCCAGTTTTCTTCTGAAAGTTTCTTGAATAAGATGGAACAAAATAAAATCAGCACTTTTTTAGCAAATGCGTCAGTTTAGGCTAGTATTTTTCACACACGGTATAGACCACGGCCAAAATTCATCTCCTTTCACGTTCTTCCACTTCTCCCGTGCATGGGGATACCAAATATGTGTGCCTTATTCACTGTGCGGGCATGTGCCAGGGCTTGGCATAAAAGGAGGCTTTTTGGCCTTTTCGGTCCAGGAATTTTGCATTTGATTTTAGAGCCGCATACTGTTTTCTGGGGGGCCTAATGCTGCTGAAACATTAGAAACACCCCATAAATGACTTCATTCACACAAGTAGACCCCACAAGGTTTTCTTCAAGGGGTTTATCATATTTTTAGACAGTCCAGTTTTCTTCTGAAAGTTTCTTGAATAAGATGGAACAAAATAAAATCAGCACTTTTTTAGCAAATGCGTCAGTTTAGGCTAGTATTTTTCACACACGGTATAGACCACGGCCAAAATTCATCTCCTTTCACGTTCTTCCACTTCTCCCGTGCATGGGGATACCAAATATGTGTGCCTTATTCACTGTGCGGGCATGTGCCAGGGCTTGGCATAAAAGGAGGCTTTTTGGCCTTTTCGGTCCAGGAATTTTGCATTTGATTTTAGAGCCGCATACTGTTTTCTGGGGGCCCTAATGCTGCTGAAACATTAGAAACACCCCATAAATGACTTCATTCACACAAGTAGACCCCACAAGGTTTTCTTCAAGGGGTTTATCGTATTTTTAGACAGTCCAGTTTTCTTCTGAAAGTTTCTTGAATAAGATGGAACAAAATAAAATCAGCACTTTTTTAGCAAATGCGTCAGTTTAGGCTAGTATTTTTCACACACGGTATAGACCACGGCCAAAATTCATCTCCTTTCACGTTCTTCCACTTCTCCCGTGCATGGGGATACCAAATATGTGTGCCTTATTCACTGTGCGGGCATGTGCCAGGGCTTGGCATAAAAGGAGGCTTTTTGGCCTTTTCGGTCCAGGAATTTTGCATTTCATTTTATAGCCGCATACTGTTTTCTGGGGGGCCTAATGCTGCTGAAACATTAGAAACACCCCATAAATGACTTCATTCACACAAGTAGACCCCACAAGGTTTCCTTAAAGGGGTTTATCATATTTTTAGACAGTCCAGTTTTCTTCTGAAAGTTTCTTGAATAAGATGGATCAAAATAAAATTAGCAATTTTTTAGCAAATGCGTCAGTTTATACCAGCATTTTTCACACACGGTATAGACCACGGTCAAAATTAATCTCCGTTCACATTCTGCCACTTCTCCCGTGCACGGGGATACCAAATATGTGGCCTTATTTATCACATAGAGATGTAGGAGGGCGGAGGATAGAAGAAGATTATTTCACATATCGCTTTTTTTCAAAGCTGGTTTTACAAAACTCAACAGAGTTTCTATAACACTTCCAAAATATCTGCTCTTGAAGCAGAAATCCCAAAATATTCATCTAGGGGTATAATGGGAATTTATTTTTTGGGGTTTTCTAAAATAAGAAATTGCAGGTTTATGCAAATGGAGCTCTCCAGCAGATGAACTTTAGAGAATATGCAAACATGACATCCACCCCCCACCCATTCCCTCCCTCACCCTTGGAGTAAAATCATGGGAAAAATAAAAACGTAATGTAGGGCAAATATATTTTCAACAAATTAACTAAAATCTAATAATTCAGAACAGTGTGGTATTTTTTAAAACATGGCTCAATGCACAGGCCTGGTTGCGAGGGACATGAGGGACAGAAATATCGGGAATCTTTGCGGTGCCTGTCTTTTCTGCAGACGCGGCACTTTTTCTGAGGGTTGCTTCTGGTTGCTGTTGGGGGAATCCGACTGATGAAGTGTCTTTCAGTCAGTCGCGTGACATCCTCAGACTGGGGGCATTCTCGGGTGTCCTGAACATCAAAAATGAGGCCTTCAATAATTTTTTCCTGGAAATCCAGGTATGTATCTCTGCCTCTGTTTTTTTTGTAGAGCACAAATGAATTGTGGATTGCCACCTGTAACAAATAAATGGCCACCTTTTTGTACCAGGTTTTAGTTTTGCGTTTTACTAAATAGGGCTGTAAAACCTGGTCGCTTAAATCCACCCCCCCCATGTACTTGTTATATTCGGACACGCTCACTGGTTTGTGCTTGTCCGATGTTGCCCCTCTTTCCCTCACTGCCACTGTTCCTGCGGTATGAATCGTGCTTAGCACATACACGTCTTTGCGATCCCTGAACTTGACCGCCAGCAATTCTTCAGATGCATAAGCACAGGAGTCCCCCTTTACCATGCGCTTCCCCACTAATTGCTGTGGAAAACCAATTCTGTTTTTGCGCATGGTACCACATGCCCCAGTCCTTGCAGCATGCAAATGCCTAAACAGGGGCACACTCGAATAAAAATTATCACAGTACAGGTGGTACCCCTTGTGAAGTAGAGGCTGCATTATCTCCCACACGATCTTACTGCTGGTGGAAAGATCAGGGGGGCATCCAGGAACATTTATTGTGTGGTCCCGCCCTTCATAAATCCTGAAGGCGGTGGTATATCCTGACCCGCTTTCACACAATTTGTAGAGCTTAACGCCATATCTTGCCCTTTTGGAAGGTAGATATTGGCGAAAGCTAAGTCTGCCATGAAAGTTGAGGAGGGATTCGTCCACACTTACATTCTGCTCAGGGGTGTAGAGTTGCAGAAATAAATTATTCAGGGAATTTATTAGCGGTCTTATTTTGAACAACCGATCCCGGTTTGCATCGGTACTTGGGGGGGCCTGTGCGTTGTCATTGAAGTGGAGGAACCTCATTATTGTCTCATAACGAGACCTGGGCATTACTGCAGAATATACTGGGGTGGCTTGGGCGGGTCTTGTTGACCAGTAAGACCTAATGGAGGGCTTTTTGACAATACCCATATTTAGGGTGAGCCCCAAAATTTTTTTTAATTCCTGCAAATTGGTGGGCGTCCAATCTCTGGCATGGGTGGATGAAGGTTTCTGCCTTATATATTGCGTGGCATATAAATTTGTTTCGTGGACAATCTGATTTAGGATGTCGTCCGTTATAAATAAATGGAAGTAATCCATTTGGACAAAATTTGTATTGTCCACGGTTATGCCAGGAGTGGCCGTAAATCCGTGGATTCTAGGCCCAAAAGATGGGGCAGGTGCCCATACAAGAGCCTGGACTGGAGGGACCAGGCTGTCCCGTGCTACAGCGCTACTTGGCCCTGCGCATTCATGTTCTGCAGTTTCGACTGCATCAGGGACAACGTCCCCTGAAGATGAACCTGAAGTGACGCTGTCATCGTCACTACCTAAAACAGGTTCCATCTCGGACGCCATCTCTGATGCGGTCTCCGACTCAGACCACAGCATGGCGTATGCCTCCTCGGCGCTAAACAACTTCCTCGCCATAACGTAACTAACACTAACACTAACGAAACAAATTTTTTTTTTTTTTTTTTATAAAACACACAAACTAACTGCTATATATATCTACACTACCGCTAACAAAAAAATAAACCGCTATTGCTATATATATTATATATATGTGGATATATATATAATTATATACTCCCTACCTGCCTATTCTAATAGAATAAAAGAAAGAAAGGTAGATAGATAGAAAAAAAGATAGATGGATAGATAGATTGTATAGATAGATAGAAATCTATCTATACAGAGAATGTTTTAGAGTGTAACTGTATTTTTTTGTAACTGTAACTGTAATCTTCTGGCAGCAATTCTCCTGAGTCTCTTCTTCTCCTCAAACTGAAACAATGTTTGAGGAGAAGAAAAGAGGCAGGAGATTTACTGCCAGAAAAGTCAAAATAAAACAAATGTGGTCGCTGTGATAGGTTTTCACAGCGGTCACATGTTCAGGGACCATCAGATTGGTCCCTGATACTCTGCCCAGTGCCCAGAGCTGTTGGTAACAGCGTGGGCACAGGGCTGTGTGCACGCGATCGCGTGCACACTGTTTTATAAGCAGGAATGCATGTGATCGCTGTGATTGGTTGTCACAGCGACCACATGTTCAGGGACCATCAGATTGGTCCCTGATACTCTGCCCAGTGCCCAGAGCTGTTGGTAACAGCGAGGGCACAGGGCTGTGTGCACGCGATCGCGTGCACACTGTTTTCTATGCAGAAATGCATGTGATCGCTGTGATTGGTTGTCACAGCGATCACATGTTCAGGGGCCAAAAGATTGACCCCTGACATTCGGCCAAGTGCCCATGGCTGTTAGCAACAGCCAGGGCATAGAGCTGTGTGCATGCGATCCCGTGTGCACAGTCTCTGAAGTGCGGCCGTATATATACTATACGCCGGACTTTAGAGACCCTGACCGCTGGCCGTATATTTACGGCCAGCGGTCGGGAACCTGTTAACCAATCGGTCACGAAGATTTTGTGAACGTCGATAAGACATTAGAGGATTATTTTTAAATTCCTCGGTGTGCGCAAAACTGTTGCTAATAATAGACCAATGTCTATTCACAATCCTGGAAAGATCTCCACTAGCTTCATTGTAAGTTGAAATAAAAGGAATACGTTTTTTTTGTTGTTTCTTTTGTGTGAGGGAATTTGCAGATTGAACTAGACTATCCCTTGTGACATTACAAAGCTTATTTTTATGAGATAGCAGCAATAATTTAGGATATCCTCTCTGTAGAAAATTATTTGTCATGATACTTAATGATTCATCATATATATATATAAATCATATAGATATATATATATATATATATATATATATATATATATACTGTGTATATATATATGTATATATATATATATATATATATATATATATATACACACACACACATTATAAGCCCTAATTGATTATTAATTAACTAATTAATTGTCCTAGTCTGAGTACTATCTACCTAACAGACTACCTGAACTATAACTAGCTGCCTACACTAAACTATCTATGTGGAGGTGTTTTTCACAGTCATTGTGTCTTTATAGGAGACACACAGCAGCTGCTCGGCACAGCTTCTTCTCCACCACTGTCTCAGAACGATCTGACAGGGAGGGAGGAGAAACATTGTAACAAACAGCACGAGAAGTTTGTTGCTGCAACAAACTTTGCTGTGAACACCGTGATAGATTTATCATGGTGATCACGTCATCGGGACCGACACCAATCCGGTCCTGATGTCTTCTCTCAGCACTTAGGCTGCTTGTAGCAGCGTGTGCTGAGAGATTCAGAGCATAGGGAGAGCGCTGTGCACTCTGTTCTGGCACCAAGTGAATTAACGGGCTGCAGGAGAAAAGCCCAGCATGGCAGCCCGTTAATCTACGTGGGCTGGTCGTGAAGGGGTTAAAGTACATTAGTAAGTGACTTCTTTTTACATTAAAATATTAATACAATGCAATTTTTGATCCCCGGATTACCCCTTTAATAAATTGACCTGTGGTGTGGAATTTAATTCCACAGCATGTCAATTTATGCTGCGTTTTTGTTGATTTTCCGTTGCGGGTTTTCCCCATTGAATTCAATGGGAATGCAAAACCCACAACAGAAAGCCAAGTGTTGTGACTTTTGCGGCGTAAACGCAGTGATCGTGCCACAAAAATCACAACTCGAGAAAAATAAATCATACTAACCTAGATCGCCCTCCTTCCTGCAGTCTGGCCTCCTGGGATGACGTTTCGTTCCAGGTGAGTGCAGCAGCCAATCACAGGTTGCAGCGGTCACATGGCCTGCAACGTCATTGTAGGAGGCCGGAGCGGACGTCAAGGGAGGGAAGCAGGGGATACATGTATGATCGCTGGCAGCAATAAGGAGAACGGGGGACCGAAAGTCCCCCGAAGTTCTCCATGACAAACCTCGGACTTCCGGCGTCTGCGCAGTTCAATAAAAATGAAAGGTGCGCTGGTCACGCATGCGCACAAGCGCGACAAGTGCACAATTCATTTCTATGGAGCTGCAGACAGACCCCGGAAGTCCGAGGTTTGTCATGGAGAACTTCGGGACTTTCGGTCCCCCCTTCTCCTTATCGCTGGGCGTCCCAGCGATCACACATGTGTCCCCTTTCCTGTGGATAGGGGATGCATGTGTTTTGTAGGAACAACCCTATCAGTGACGTCGCGCTGTAGCAGCTGCTAGCGGAGCCTCCGGCCATGGGGGGGGGGGGCCGTACCGGCAGGTGGCACGGGCCCCCTCATGCTGCAGGCCCCGTAGCAGCCGCTACGGCTGCTATATCGGTAGTTACGCCACTGGAGGGAAGGGTAAGTATAAGTGTTTTTTTACACATCGGAAGTTCCATTTGCACCACAATGTGGTACGATTTTTCGGATGGAAGGTGCTGCGGGTTCCAGGTCGGATACGCGACGTGTTTTCTACGCAGCGTATCCGACCCGTTGGAACGCCGCCTAAGTCTTACACCAGCTAAAAGCACTAATCGTCCCATAGATCCCTATATGCTTTACCAATCAGCATTTCACTGGAAAAAGTGGTGAAGGGCACAGTGAAACAAACTTATGAGTATGACGTTTTCCAATTTCTAGGATCTACCAGTAGATTACAAGCTAATATTTGGCCACGATTGTTATACATGCTTAAGTTTAGATTTTTGTGGGTTTGCTTTTGTTCTTAGATCAGCCAGCAAATAATTGTATTTATTAGTTATTCAGTATAAAATACAGGGTGGGCCATTTATATGGATACACCTAAATAAAATGGGAATAGTTGGTGATATTAACTTCCTGTTTGTGGCACATTAGTATATGGGAGGGGGAAACTTTTCAAGCTGGGTGTTGACCATGGCGGCCATTTTGAAGTCGGCCATTTTGTATCCAACTTTAGTTTTTTCAATGGGAAGAGGGTCATGTGACACATCAAACTTATCGAGAATTTCACAAGAAAAACAATGGTGTGCTTGGTTTTAACGTTACTTTATTCTTTCATGAGTTATTTACAAGTTTCTGACCACTTATAAAATGTGTTCAAAGTGCTGCCCATAGTGTTGTATTGTCAATGCAACCCTCTTCTCCCACTCTTCACACACTGATAGCAACACCGCAGAATAGCATACAGAACCCCCCCTGTAGAGAACGCCATACAGACCCCCCCCTGTAGATAACGCCATACAGACCCCCCTGTAGATAACGCCATACAGACCCCCCTGTTGATAACGCCATACAAACCCCCCTGTAGATAACGCCATACAGACCCCCCGTGTAGATAACGCCATACAGACACCCCTGTAGATAACACCATACAGAATCCCCACCCTGTAGATGACGCCATACAGACCCCCCTGTAGATAACGCCATAAGACCCCCCTGTAGATAACACCATACAGAACCCCCCTGTAGATAACGCCATATAGCCCCCCCCAAAAAAATTTTTGTCCTACAAAGGATATGTATCCCCTATCCACAGGATAGGGGATACATGTGTGATCGCTGGGACGCCCAGCGATAAGGGGAACGGGGGACCGAAAGTCCCCCCAAGTTCTCCATGACTAACCTCGGACTTCTGGAATCTGCGCAGTTCAATAAAATTGAAAGGTGCGCTGGTCACGCATGCGCACAAGCGTGACCAGTGCACAATTCATTTCTATGGAGCTGCAGACAGACCCCAGAAGTCCGAGGTTTGTTATGGAGAACTTCAGGGACTTTCGGTCCCTCGTTCTCCTTATCGCTGGGTGTCCCAGCGATCACACATGCATCCCCTATCCTGTGGATAGGGGATGCATGTCTTTTGTAGGAACAACCCCTTCAGTGGCGTCGCGCTGTAGCAGCCATAGCGGCTGCTAGCGGATCCTCCGGCCATGGGGGGGCCTGTGCCGGCGGGTGGCACGGGCCCCCTCATGCTGCTATAGCGGTAGTTACGCCACTGGTTAAGAATGTTAGTTTCACAAATAATATTTCAACATATTAAGAAGTTAATCTAGAATGGAAAATCATCTACCAGTGAATGATTACACAGTCTAGATGATTAATGGCTTTTACACTATGTCATCTATTTCCATATAGGTTTATTATCGTGAACACAACAACCTTCAACAAATTTCCTAGCATTCATTAATATCTGTCATACTTTACTTGAATTTATCTCTTTTTTAATGGACTTGAACTGTGATGTAATTTTTATTCTTTTTACTAAACTTTGATTATGAGATAATCAAAAAGCAATGGACTTCTTATAATTACCCTCCTTGTAATGGGAAAGGAGCAATTCTGTACCTTGTTTCGAGATAACACTTGTTACACTAACTCATTCATTGAATTTACCACAGTGCTTGTACTGTTCAGTGACTAGGTAAGGGTTTGCTAGTCCAAAATATGTCTTGCGTTTTTCCTATTGGAAAACATTCTCCGCATGCAATTGGGCTGGTATATATTTATATACAACCTTTATACTGTTCCGTGTAAAAATATAGTACAGAATTACCCAACAAGAAAAACAGAAAACCACCTAAAAAATATGTAACAAATCAGTATTAGTCATAAATACATGATTAAAAAGTACCATTCATTAAATTGTTGCACATACATTACCCAAGATAAATGTATCCCCCCACTGGCTGGCCCTTAAACCTTATAATAGCCCAATAGGGTATCAGTGCAAGTAGTGCAAGATAAATGATTAACCATACTAATACATATACATAGCAGATACAGTACTCCACATAAGTATAACAAGATTGAAAAACCAAAATCCTTCTTTCAGGGGCTATCAAGAAGAAACATGTGTAGGGTTGGATTTCCTTATTGACTTGGTCTGTATGCCTCATTTTACTGGATTTGGTTTTTCCATCTTGTTATACTTATGTGAAGTACAGAACGTAAACCATTTACCTCGCACTACTTGCACTAATACCCTATTGGACTATTATGGGGTTTAAGGGCTAGCCAGTGGGGTGATCCTTTTCTCTTGGGTAATGTGTGTGCAACGTTTTAATGAATGGTACTTTTTAAAACTTGAAACGAGCCAACGCTAGTGAAAGTGGTAAATGGAGCTGAGCGGAGAAAATTTAGGTCACATCTACCACTGGTTTATATATATAATCAACACAGCAGGTTGGGGGAGTTGTAAAGAAAAAGTGCAATTGTAAGCCGAGCTCTGCAAGGCAGGGAGATCTTAGTTGCCAAGATGACAGAAAGCCCAAATTTGATCCCAAAGAATAGTTGTATTACTAGGCTTGTTTTCTCCACAAACGGCCACAGGGCAGTGCAAACACTTCCCAAGATGGGCGGCAGTGTCTGTTTAAAATGCTACACAAACAATGGTGGCAAAGTTTGCAATGGTGGCTGCAGGGTATAGAGAAGGTATCTTTGACTAAGAACCTCAAGGTCAAAAAGCGTAAGTGTCCTTCCTAGGAAAGCTTTTTACTTGTTTTAACCAGATGAAATAAACTTTTTGTTTTTATGGGATCGAGTCCTGGACGCCATCGTCTCTATTTTTTTTATTTGATTTACCTGCTACTGATGCATGCATTTGTCCACAGCAGCGTATTGGATTTTAACCGTGGTGTCTAAAGAGTACCTGGTGCATGGTGAACGGACCAATCGTTTTTCTAGTCTTGTCAATTTACATCGGTGGTTACTATTCTTTGCTCCTGTGTATGCAGCATTGCAGTTGATTTATTATATCATCACGCTGCATGGATTGAGTATTTGAAGTGCAGCACATATATGTTGCTTGTTTAAACATGACACAAACAAGTGTTTTTGCCCAAGGTGTTTAATATTTGGATCAAAACCTGGCAGGGATTAGTAGCCAGGAAAGACTGAAAAGAGCGGCTGCTCTTTCTTCTGATCAAATGTCAGTTAGCACAGAATATAATCACAATCTCTTAGATTTGTTACTAAGTCTGGATAAATATTCATGTCAACAATTGTGGATCTGGTGGGATAGTACCACTCTTCAAACCTACATAGACAAAGCCATAAAACCTAGGGGGCTGCATAGTCATAAGCCCCGACAACTATTTTCCCGTGACAGCTTTGTCATAGAATCAGATTCCTCACTGAGGTTGATGCAATTTATCGTTAAATACGAAAATGACAAGCTCAAGGAGATTGAAGTCTCCATTGAAGAGATTCGTGATTCCTTACAGACATATACCCAACATCACAAATATGATGAACTAAATCAGAAATTGAAGGATGATATTTCCAAACTACAGGACATTATAACTAGAACTAAACGTTCCAGATTTGAACATGACATTAAAGATTACAAAACGGACACTGTCTATACGTGACGTGACAAACGCATCACCATGACCTATGCTTAAAAGTAAAAATAAAAAGCATTATAAGAGGAGTGAGCAAAAAGTGCATTTTACTTCATCAGAATATGATTCCACAGATTTTACAATGGAACTTTCTGACTCGGATGGTTATCCAGAGCACAGTGGAGATATTAGGCATCATTCGAATGCGCAAATTAATCCACTGACCACTAACCAAACTAATTCCAAGTCTTTTTTAGGGCCTGGCTCGACCACAAAAAATGCACCAGAAGGTGTGATAAAAAATTCAGGCACAAAGGGCAACAGGTATGCCATACGCAGAAGTAAACAATACTAACACAACAAATGAATGAGTTTACAGAACTTAAAGTGGTTGGCCAGGAAAAAAAAAAATATTTTCTAAAAAGTGTCCATCAGCCTTGGTTTGCCTTCCCTAAAACCCCCTACACACTTTCTAACCAGTTTCTGTTTGAACTCAATCGTCACTGCTGCTCTTTCTGTTTGTTTACATCCCTTGCTTCTGGTCCTGGCTGTTTCCTGTCTTGTAACCCACCATACCCATGATCCCTCTGCTGCATCTGAGGAGACAGTTTACATCCCCTTCCTCCCTCCACAGCATCTCAGCTATTTGCATACTGCCACGCCCCTCTATGTTCACAGGTCATTCCCTGCACTAATTACAGGCACCCAGCTCCCTGCACTGTCACACACACCCAGTAATAATCACACAGGGGGATGGGGGTAAAATACAGGGATGATGGGGGTTATAAACAGGGATGATGGGGGTAATACACATTGATGTTGGGGTTATACACTGGGATGTTGGGGTTATAAACAGGGATGATGATGTAATACACAGGGATAATATGGGTTATACACTTGGATGATATAACTCCATCATACCTGTATACAACCTATATGTAACCCCCATCCTCCCTGTGTATTACATCATCATCCCTGTATATAACCCTGATCATCCCTGTGTATTACCTCATCATCCCTGTATATAACCCTGATCATCCCTGTGTATTACCCCATCATCCCTGTGTATTACCTCATCATCTGTGTATTACCTCATCATCCCTGTATATAACCCCCATCATCCCTGTATATAACCCCGATCATCCCTGTGTATTACCTCCTCATCCCTGTGTATAACCCCCATTATCCATGTGTATTACCTCGTAATCTGTGTATTACCTCATCATCCGTGTATATAACCCCCATCATTCCTGTATATAACTCCCATCATCCCTGTGTATTACCTCATCATCCCTGTGTATAACCCCCATCATCCCTGTGTATAACCCCCATCATCCCTGTATATAACCCCCATCATCCCTGTGTATTACCTCATCATCCCTGTATATAACCCCCATCATCTGTGTACTACCTCATCATCCACAGGCATGATGAGGTAATACACAGGGATGATGGGGGTTATAGACAGGGATGATGGGGGTTATATACAGTGTTGATGGGGCTAATACACGGGGATGATGGGGGTTATGCACAGGTACGATGGGAGTTATATTCAGGGATGATGGCCCCATCATTCCTGTATATAACCCCCATCATCCCTGTATTTATATAACCCCTGTAATAACTGTATATACCATCAGAGCGGTGGGGGCCATGGGGGGCGGCGTGCGAGATGAGAGGAGATGGGCAGGCAGTGCGGGAACTCCAAGATAGGAGGAGGAGGGGCCGTGTACAAGCAGAGACGACGTTCCGTGTCTCTGCTCAGCCAGTACTTCCTGCTGTGTAGAGACACGGCGCGTCATCAACTATGTTTACAGGTGGCAGGACCAGAGGAGGCGGAGCTCTGAAGAGCTCATGAAACATCCGCCCAGCCCACTGCCTGTAAATGTAGTTGATGACGCGCCGTGCCTTTCTCAGCCGGAAGTGCTGTGGAGCAAAGACACCAAACATCACAGGAAATTAAAAATTTACTCTCGGTGCGGTCACGTGACCGCAAATCAGAACATAGTATCGCTGCCACATGTAAACAGACATTATATTAGAAATGTACTTAAATATGTCCAATTAGGTTAAAATATAAATAAAATGTATTCCTAGACAACCCCTGTAATCTATCTGCATGTATTCTAACAAAAGATCAAATCAGTGTTCTTAAAAGGGGTCTCAATTTTGTTCTAACTAAGAGATTCGATTTATACCATACTCTTCTTGATATTAATACATTTGTCCGTTTATTAATGGTGAAGAAACATGTGTTACATCTTGATAGAATGGACACTGTATTAAGAGAAGATACTTTTATAAATATATCAAAACATAATGAGTTTTTGGATCTTGATTTTGGCTAAACACTTACGGTTTTGAATTTAAAGTCATTACATAACGAATGTTCTGAACCTGCCACAACTATGCAAGTAGAAAATAGGTGTAGTACTATCCACTTCACTCTAGATCCACAGCAATGGATGATTTTCAGGTCCTGGTGGAACAGGACCCGTAAGGAACTGTATAATAAGAGAACTCCTATACCTTCCAATCTAACTAGAGGCGAAAATTTGGCTCCTCAATAATTACAGGGAATGAGCAATATTGTTATAGGGAATTCTGACCAAAGGGGCTCAATAGTCATCTTGGACTCCGGCCTCTATGAACGAGAAATAATATCGATGCTCAATGACAAAACAACGTATCGTAAAAGAACATCCGATCCAACTAGTATTTTTAAAAATCGACTATCTCATATTTTGAAGGAAGGCCCATCATAGAAATATTAATGAATAGACAAGTAGAATATATGAGTAGAGACTATCCTATCAGTCCAATTTTTCATGCTTTACCGAAGACCCATAAAAATCTATTTCCTCCGCCTTTGAAACCTATCGTGCCGGGAATAGGGTCCACTACAGAACACCTGTGAGCATGGTTGGATGACAAACTACAACCTTTAGTATGAAGATCCCCTAGTTATATTAAGCAGATAAGAGACACAAAACACGGCGCCACATAGAGTAGATTACCAATGGTAAAAGGATGTAAAATCCCGAAGTCCAATTAGGTGCTCACCTAGAAACAAAGGACAACGAACGATGGAGAGAAAGGTTGCTGCTGCTGCCAGGACTTGGTGCCGGTGTTCCAAGGAAGACCGCAAATGTAATGCTGATATACAGAAAAAGATAGAGTCTCCAAGGCGCTGCTGCACGGGGAAGCAATAAGCAAGCAAAGTATCAGGTAAAGGTGGTTTATTAGAAACAAGGCTACGCGTTTCAATGCCGCACCGGCATCTTCATCAGGCCATAAAAGAAATAAAACATCTGCACAGTTTAAATACACACTGACCAATTAAAAAACCCGCCAATGCGGCTGGGGTCAAAGTTCTCAGATGACGTCACAAATGAGAAAAAATGTGACAGTTCACACGAGGCAATAGATAGAAAAACAGCATTCAGGACCATGGACAGCAGTAGTATCAAACATACGCAACTGTATAGATGGAGCGCACATAGCCAACAGGGTAAAAATGGTACATAGGGTATAGAAATGCGAAATTGCAGAAGGGATAATCAATGATAAAATGCACAAAATGTTGAAATAAAAATAATAAATGACACATATAAAAGGAAAACATCCAAATCTACAGTAAACTCATATAAATATATAAATGTGCCGCGATAAGGTTACTAGGAGAGAAACAAGCACATCCAAATGGATGTTTGAAAGATAACATCCACATGGATGTTGAAAAGAGTATAATAAATGATGTTAAGAGAAGGAAATAAATAAATAAGAGACAGCGCATATGTAAATGGAAAGACGGGCATAGACAAACGTAATGGGCAATGATATAAATAGCGATGTTCTTTTGATGAGAAACTATACAATTATGAGATACAATTATATGATAATGTACAATTATGGAATACAATGATGTAGATACAGCACAAAAAATAATAAATCAACAGATAATAGACATAAAAAAACGGGGTAAAAGGGACCAAGTTACATGAACACCAATATATAGATAAATCATCAGGGGGCTAATGATAAATAAATAGATGAACACCAATATATAGATAAATCATCAGGAGGCTAGGTAAGCAAAAAATAAAGAATAAATGTAAGGGAGTGATTGGAAAAATAGGGTAGCATGAAAATGAAGAGCAGGAAGGGAATATCACTAATACTCTTTATTTGATAGCGGAAAAATGACGCTACATAGAAAAGACCTGAAATTATGAGGCAAACGAATTTAAGGGAGTACATGAAACTAGGAAGTGCAAAGCACTCACAGATGTTAGGAAAAAACGGACTCAAACGAACGGGAAGAGGGATTAAAGATGAATGGATGGAAAAAATGTTGATAAATGAACTGTTAGTAAATGATATTTAATCAAGGGAAGATTCAGTTAGATCATTTAGACCATATGGTTGTAGAGTCCTGAGTTTAAAGATCCAATAGTTTTCGCGTTGCTTGAGTTTATTAAACCTATTTGTAGTGTTTAATGAGATTAGTTCAATGGGTGTGACCTTTATTTCATTAAAATGATTGTTATGTGTGGAGGCGAAATGGCGTGAAACACTATGTTTCATAAAACCAGAGGTAACATTGAACCTGTGACTATTTATTCTGGTTCGTAGGCACTGAGTAGTGCGGCCTATATATTGTAAACGACAAGGGCATTCAAGCATATAAACTATATATGAACTCCCACAATTGAGGAAATTATTAATCTTAAAAGATTCATCGGTCACTGTTGATGTATATTTAGTGGCTCTATGAGTAATCACAGTACAGCACATACAGCGTTGATGGCCACATTTGAAAGAGCCTAATAATTTAGGGAGCAGAGTGGTGCTAGTAGTCGGTGGATTGCTTAGTCTACTTGGGGCCAAAATATTTTTTAGAGATTTAGAACGTCTGAACGTGACTACGGGTTTGATGGGCAATTCATTCTTAAGATAGGGATCATTAATTAAAATATGCCAATGACTCTCTAGGATTTCCCTAATTTTCTTATTACCACTATTGAATGTGGTGATAAAATTATTACTAAAATTTTGGGCAGTCTTACTGACTACTTTTTCCTCAATACAGGATGCTTGGGTTAATAAGGCAGCTTTACGTCTAGCTCCTTTGATGAGGTTGGTAGGAAAGTTCTTCTGTTTAAACCTTCTTTCTAAAACATTACATTCCCTATTAAAATCTAAGTTGGTGGTACAATTTTTCCTAATCCTCCTAAACTGACCGAACGGAACATTCTTTATCCATGGCGGATAATGAGCACTATTAAAATTAAGGTAGCTATTGACGTCTACCGTTTTAAAATGGGTTTTCGTATTAAATTTATTGGAGGCAATATCAAAAGAAATATTTAAGTCAAGAAAATCAATGGACGTGGCTGAAAAAGTATGTGTGAAAGAAAGCCCATATGTGTTCTGGTTAAGGAAATTAATAAAGGATGCAGCTTCAGATTCATTACCTGTCCAAATGAAGAGAAGATCGTCAATATAACGTTTATACCATAAAATATTATTTTTGAAGCGATGATCCTGGTGTATATAAAGATCTTCAAAGTTACCCATATAGAGGTTGGCATAAGATGGTGCGAACCTGGAACCCATAGCACACCCCTTTATTTGGTTATAAAATTTTTTATCAAAGCTAAACGAATTATGGTGGAGAATAAAATGAACGCATTTGGTAATAAAATTAATCTGAACAGAGGGCATGTTGGTTTTGGTGTTTAGAGCAGCTTCAATGACTTCAAGGCCTTTGGAGTGGGGGATATTACTGTATAAAGCAGTGACATCTGCAGTCAGAAAATTAATGGGATGCATGAGATTGGTTACATTAATGGCAAGAAGCTCTCTAATAACTTGTGTTGAGTCTTTGAGATATGAGGATAGGCCGGCCACCAGGGGTTGTAAATGTAGATCAACGAAATGGGAAAGGTTGCTCGTCAGGGACCCTATCCCAGAAATGATCGGGCGCCCAGGGGGATTGGTGATGGATTTATGGATCTTGGGAAGATGGTACATAAATGGCAGACTAGGAAATGGCATATGGAGAAAGCCCTTTTCTTTTTTTGTAATAATGCCTTCCTGGAAGGCTGTTTCAATCAGATTAGCATATTTTAATGAGTGGTCGTGTAGGGGGTTCACTGTTAATGGGACATAGAAATTAGTATCTCCCAAAATTCTGTAAGTCTCACCCAAATATTGGTCTCTGTTCATAACTACAATGCCACCTCCTTTGTCAGCTGAACGAATTACGATATTCTCATTTTTTGCCAATGCTTTAAGGGAATTCCTTTCCTGATAAGTGAGATTATCAGATTTGTGTAAAGGTTTGCCAAGAGTTCTGAACTCATTACCTACAAGAGTGGAAAAAGTTTCTAAAACGGAGCCCTGATGGTGCATGGGATAAAAACAGGATTTAGGTTTTAGATTAGTGGTGATAACTGACGCAGCAGTATCGTATGTGGTAGATACAGGCGTAGGGACAGATGTTACAGATGAGGGCACCATTTTGGAGAGCGAAAAGTGTCTGGTAAGAGTAAGTTTACGGATGAATCTATTGAGGTCCATAAAGAGATCAAAATTATTGGGAGATGCGACTGGACAAAATGAAAGGCCTTTATTGAGCAAGCTAATCTCATGTGGATTCAACATGTGAGAGGACAGGTTGAAAAGTTTCATTTTTAATGATTGGTCCGATGTTTCTTTAGAGTTGTCGAGAGGGGCTGTTTTATTGCGCTTACGACCTCCTCTTCTTCCTCTGTATCTAATTTTCTTTTTATGGATATTTTCTGTACCAATGGGAAAAAATGTGTGATAGTTTGGATTTTCGGGCTTAGAAGATAAGTCACAAGTTGGTCGTCGCTGTTGAAAGTGGGTGTAACAGGTGGCATGGTTAATTGGGAGGGGAGTCCTAAAAAAGAAGTGGTGGTATCCAAAAAGGATATAGGAGCTATGGTAGGTGGATCATGATTATCATGGGGTGCATCATTGGAGGGTGATGCAATACCAGCGTCTTCTATATTCGTAGGAAAAAAATTATCCAAAAGATTGGTGGAGGTATCATGGGTGGATAATTGTAACAGGGATGTGGATAAATCATGCTCTGAGAGTACCATGGAGATATTTGTGGATGGTGAAATGATAATAGGAGTGGAAGGGTTTTCCAGGGTGGATTGAAATTGTAATAACCGCGTTTCTAATTCAGAGGATCTAAACGCATTGACAGGAATATCCGAAAGATGGTTAATGGAGGGCATATAATCAGTACCTTTGGAGCAGGTGGCAGCAGTACTTTTGGAATTAACCTTAGCTTGAAGAAACACAGATTCAGTGGTGTGGGACATTACTGAAGAATTATCAAAGCGGGTAGGGTTGGTATGGAGCTCAACAGAATTCATATTTCTGTGGCTGTTTTTGAATGTCCTACTGTGAGGTGAAAACCTACGTGATTCAACCTCTGGAAACTCATTGCGGGGGTATCTGCGAGGTCTACCCTCCGTTAGGGGAAAAAAACTCTTTTTTCCAACTCTACCTTTATTAGTAGTAGAACGATCAATGGCAGTATCACTTAAAAGTGCTGAACCTGCAGTAATATCCTCAATAACATTAATTTGATGATGCTCACAGCGATCTCTCTTAAATTTGTTTGATTTACGGAGGATCAGATCTTTGTCATAGGCACAGAGCCTATTATTGATGGATGTTTCTATTTTTGAGAAATCAGGGTGGTCTGAGAAATTCACCAATTTATCCTTAAGCAAGGAGATCTCGGTTTTTAAAGAATCACTGACAATGGTGCTAATCTGATTGAAACAGCCTTCCAGGAAGGCATTATTACAAAAAAAGAAAAGGGCTTTCTCCATATGCCATTTCCTAGTCTGCCATTTATGTACCATCTTCCCAAGATCCATAAATCCATCACCAATCCCCCTGGGCGCCCGATCATTTCTGGGATAGGGTCCCTGACGAGCAACCTTTCCCATTTCGTTGATCTACATTTACAACCCCTGGTGGCCGGCCTATCCTCATATCTCAAAGACTCAACACAAGTTATTAGAGAGCTTCTTGCCATTAATGTAACCAATCTCATGCATCCCATTAATTTTCTGACTGCAGATGTCACTGCTTTATACAGTAATATCCCCCACTCCAAAGGCCTTGAAGTCATTGAAGCTGCTCTAAACACCAAAACCAACATGCCCTCTGTTCAGATTAATTTTATTACCAAATGCGTTCATTTTATTCTCCACCATAATTCGTTTAGCTTTGATAAAAATTTTTATAACCAAATAAAGGGGTGTGCTATGGGTTCCAGGTTCGCACCATCTTATGCCAACCTCTATATGGGTAACTTTGAAGATCTTTATATACACCAGGATCATCGCTTCAAAAATAATATTTTATGGTATAAACGTTATATTGACGATCTTCTCTTCATTTGGACAGGTAATGAATCTGAAGCTGCATCCTTTATTAATTTCCTTAACCAGAACACATATGGGCTTTCTTTCACACATACTTTTTCAGCCACGTCCATTGATTTTCTTGACTTAAATATTTCTTTTGATATTGCCTCCAATAAATTTAATACGAAAACCCATTTTAAAACGGTAGACGTCAATAGCTACCTTAATTTTAATAGTGCTCATTATCCGCCATGGATAAAGAATGTTCCGTTCGGTCAGTTTAGGAGGATTAGGAAAAATTGTACCACCAACTTAGATTTTAATAGGGAATGTAATGTTTTAGAAAGAAGGTTTAAACAGAAGAACTTTCCTACCAACCTCATCAAAGGAGCTAGACGTAAAGCTGCCTTATTAACCCAAGCATCCTGTATTGAGGAAAAAGTAGTCAGTAAGACTGCCCAAAATTTTAGTAATAATTTTATCACCACATTCAATAGTGGTAATAAGAAAATTAGGGAAATCCTAGAGAGTCATTGGCATATTTTAATTAATGATCCCTATCTTAAGAATGAATTGCCCATCAAACCCGTAGTCACGTTCAGACGTTCTAAATCTCTAAAAAATATTTTGGCCCCAAGTAGACTAAGCAATCCACCGACTACTAGCACCACTCTGCTCCCTAAATTATTAGGCTCTTTCAAATGTGGCCATCAACGCTGTATGTGCTGTACTGTGATTACTCATAGAGCCACTAAATATACATCAACAGTGACCGATGAATCTTTTAAGATTAATAATTTCCTCAATTGTGGGAGTTCATATATAGTTTATATGCTTGAATGCCCTTGTCGTTTACAATATATAGGCCGCACTACTCAGTGCCTACGAACCAGAATAAATAGTCACAGGTTCAATGTTACCTCTGGTTTTATGAAACATAGTGTTTCACGCCATTTCGCCTCCACACATAACAATCATTTTAATGAAATAAAGGTCACACCCATTGAACTAATCTCATTAAACACTACAAATAGGTTTAATAAACTCAAGCAACGCGAAAACTATTGGATCTTTAAACTCAGGACTCTACAACCATATGGTCTAAATGATCTAACTGAATCTTCCCTTGATTAAATATCATTTACTAACAGTTCATTTATCAACATTTTTTCCATCCATTCATCTTTAATCCCTCTTCCCGTTCGTTTGAGTCCGTTTTTTCCTAACATCTGTGAGTGCTTTGCACTTCCTAGTTTCATGTACTCCCTTAAATTCGTTTGCCTCATAATTTCAGGTCTTTTCTATGTAGCGTCATTTTTCCGCTATCAAATAAAGAGTATTAGTGATATTCCCTTCCTGCTCTTCATTTTCATGCTACCCTATTTTTCCAATCACTCCCTTACATTTATTCTTTATTTTTTGCTTACCTAGCCTCCTGATGATTTATCTATATATTGGTGTTCATCTATTTATTTATCATTAGCCCCCTGATGATTTATCTATATATTGGTGTTCATGTAACTTGGTCCCTTTTACCCCGTTTTTTTATGTCTATTATCTGTTGATTTATTATTTTTTGTGCTGTATCTACATCATTGTATTCCATAATTGTACATTATCATATAATTGTATCTCATAATTGTATAGTTTCTCATCAAAAGAACATCGCTATTTATATCATTGCCCATTACGTTTGTCTATGCCCGTCTTTCCATTTACATATGCGCTGTCTCTTATTTATTTATTTCCTTCTCTTAACATCATTTATTATACTCTTTTCAACATCCATGTGGATGTTATCTTTCAAACATCCATTTGGATGTGCTTGTTTCTCTCCTAGTAACCTTATCGCGGCACATTTATATATTTATATGAGTTTACTGTAGATTTGGATGTTTTCCTTTTATATGTGTCATTTATTATTTTTATTTCAACATTTTGTGCATTTTATCATTGATTATCCCTTCTGCAATTTCGCATTTCTATACCCTATGTACCATTTTTACCCTGTTGGCTATGTGCGCTCCATCTATACAGTTGCGTATGTTTGATACTACTGCTGTCCATGGTCCTGAATGCTGTTTTTCTATCTATTGCCTCGTGTGAACTGTCACATTTTTTCTCATTTGTGACGTCATCTGAGAACTTTGACCCCAGCCGCATTGGCGGGTTTTTTAATTGGTCAGTGTGTATTTAAACTGTGCAGATGTTTTATTTCTTTTATGGCCTGATGAAGATGCCGGTGCGGCATTGAAACGCGTAGCCTTGTTTCTAATAAACCACCTTTACCTGATACTTTGCTTGCTTATTGCTTCCCCGTGCAGCAGCGCCTTGGAGACTCTATCTTTTTCTGTATATCAGCACTAGTTATATTAAGGACAGTAAAAAAAAATCTAAAAATTATGGATAAAATGCTGAGGAAGATGGATAATGCTTGGTTCACCTGTGACATTACTGCTTTATGCTCTTCAATACCGTACGATAAAGCTCTGATTGCTTTAGAAGACTAATTAAAAAAATACACCAACTACAGCAATGAACTAAAATAATATATTCCTATGGTCACAGACTTTTTGTTGAAACATAAGAATTTTTTTTTGGTCAATGGTCAATTTTTTCTTCAGTGTCTTGGCTGTTCAACGGGAGTCACATTTTAGCCTGAACTAGCCAATATCTATGTTACGTGGTAGGAAAAAAGGTTCATATATTCTGTATACAATTTTTTTGTTCAACACATCCTCTAGTGGAAGGGGGCGCTATATAGATAATATATTGATTGTCTGAAATGGTCCTTTAGCACCCATATCAGAGTTTGTCAATTACATCAGCAATAATGCAGAAATTTTGCTTTTTACTTTTGATGTTAGCTCAGCATCTATTGTTTTTTTGGATCGCCTTCTGATTTGTGATAATTCACGTGGAGGTGTTTTGTGTAGCTTATATAGGAAACCTGGAGCAAGGAATTCTGTTCTTCATGCCCCTAGTTCTCACCCCAAACACGTTGTTAAAAATCTACAAATAGGAGAAAACATACAAGCAAACCGTAGTTGCATGGATCATCAGTGTTATCTATTGAGTGTGACACTATGGATAGTAGACTAAGGACAAGATGCTATACATCACCTGTTTTGAATAGAACTAAGACAATTACTAATTCTAAGAAAAGACAAAAATTTCTCTATTCCAATAAATCCAGATAGGACTCCAGTTTATTTCCAAGAAATAAGAAATTGGTTTTCTCTACTCAATTCAGTGGCAACTACCATTAGGTGGTAGATATTGTAAGAAAAAAAACCTATCTTCCAGTCTTATATAAGGATGATTCCGTTAAGCAAATATTGGGTTCAGGATGCAAATTTGTAGCTAGAAATGCCATCACTTTAGGTAATTCCTTTCCCCAAGTGATTGTTGTAAAAACCGCACAATCTACCTGTCTCAGCGTTAAAGGCACATATAAGTGTGGGTTCACACTGTAATGCCGGGGTAGGGAAACAGACAGGTGAGCCCTAATCTACCCGCCACTCAGTCCCTGCCTACTTGCAACGGCCCGTCCTAGGCGACGGCGTACAACTGGGCGACGGTCCCTACTCTCACTATGTGCACAACAGACAGACAGACAAGGGTACAAAGAAGCTAAGGGAAAAAGGGTCAGATCGCCACGGCAACACCGTGAGCTACAAGAGTAGTGAACGAGCTGAGTCAAACCAGGAGTATACGAGGTACCAAACGCAGAGCAAGAGAGTAGTCAGTAAAGCCAGGGTCAATAAGAAGCAGAGGACAAATAGTACAAGCAGCAGCAGCAGAGCCAGGAAACAAGCAGAATCACAGGCAAAGGAGAAGCAGGAAATGAAGGTATAAATAGACAGAGGGCAGGAGCTAGCTCCGTCTGGCCAGGCTGTGATAGGCTCTCCCACTCCTCAGCCTCCCAGCCTGAGTGGTAGAAGAAGGAGTCACTCTATCAGACTTAGGAGCAGGTGCAGACTGAGTAACCACGGGTGTCGACACAGAAGCTTTGTCTGACAGATCCTTTACACACACGCTGCGGTTTGTGATTAACCATGTCTAACATCACTAGCTTCCAGTCGTCTTCAACTCAACGACAAATTAATATTTATAAATTGCAATACCACTCATGTGGTGTATGTCATACAGTGTAGTATACGTGATTTACAGTATATAGGGTAGATCTCTCAAAAAGTGCATCGGTGAACATCTGACCGATATACACAACCCTATTAAGCATAATGTATCTGGAGCTGCCAGACATTTCTTACATATACATCAGGGGGATACTAGGTCTTTTCACGTTTTTGCAATAGAAAAAGTGTCTAAACCCAAAAGAGGAGGTGACTGGCACGAACTGCAACTTAATAAGGAAGCTTTATAGATACCCAAAATGAGTACCCATTTCCCCAAAGGTCTGAATTATAGAACAGACCTTATGTATATTTATTAATGGTCCTGTCCTGTAGGTGTGCTTTTGTGTTTTGTTTTACATTGTTTGTAAACAGAAGGCTTGCGTTATGTCTGTATATATTTATATACCTTCAGATATTTTAATTTATTCAGATTAAGAATTTATAAACTTTTTGTTTTTATTGGATCGAGTGCTGGACGCTATTTTCTAAAAATTTTTCTGCTCACCAACTTTACTTCACTTTTGGACAGATCTTTCAACTCTTCCCTGATACAGGGGTAGTGTCCTTTTGTTTCAAGACCCTTTCTCTCTGACCTTCTGCAATCTCTAGCGTGGAAAAGCTCCCCGGAAAAT